>NW_027555958.1:12253295-12365795 GCF_003287225.1 Phascolarctos cinereus | reverse complement strand
CTTTCAGATACACACTTCTTCAGGACCCTGGCATGGGCACTCCCTCTGCTGATGCAGACCCCTCGTCTGGCCTCATAGGTATTCTTTAAGAGCTGCTTCCGAATGCACAGAAAATGAAAGGATCTTCAAAGGGAGCGCAGACAAGCCAGACAGTTTTGAAAGTAACATGTAGATTGTATCATACATATTCTTTAAAAATAAAAAAAAAATAGGGGCAGCTAGGTGGCTCAGGGGGATAGCACACTGGCCCTGGAATCAGGAGGACCTGAGTTCAAATGCTACCCCAGACATATAGCACTTTAGCTGTGTGACCCTGGGCAAGTCACTTGAGCCCAATTGCCACAACAAAAATAAAAATTAACAAAGTATCAAGTGGAGACGAAGAGTTTCACATAAAATCTCCTTTTTTGCTCTTAAATGTGTAAGGAAATGCTCGGTTTTTGGTCTTGAAGTTCAGAATTTTAAAAAATTAAGAAGAAAAAGAGACGGAGACAAGACAGAGATAGAGACAGTGAGATAGAAACAGAGACAGAAAGAGAGACAAAGACAGAGACAGAGACAAAGAGACACAGAGAGACAGAGACAGAGACAGAAAAGCTGTGCCCATCCCCCAGCTGCCACCCTTATGATGAGCCTCTCTCGACCTGCCTGGGCTGGCACAGCAGATCTCACAAGCTTGGGGCTGGGTGATACAGAGGAAAGAACACTGGCCCTGAATTAGAGGGTCAGGATTCAAATCCCGCCTCTGCTACAAGTGGCTTCCCCTCCCTGGGCCCCTGGGGTCCTTTCTAAGTCTATGATCCTAGGACTGCTCTGGGCCTCAGTTTACTCATCTGTCAAAAAGCAGGGATTGGACTTGCCGGACCAGCCAGCTTCTGTGGCCCTCGGAGCCCCAGCTCCGTGATCTCGGCCTCCCCCCACCCAACTCACTCTCTGCTGGCAGAGCCTCCGAGGACCCAGTTTCATCTCCTGCAGTGACTGGGATGTCAGTGGAGAAACCAGATAAGAGACCCAGATTAGGGAGAGAAATGAGACAGAGAAATCGCCACGCGAGCCGAGCTGGTGCGTGAGGGAGTGCCAAACTGTCTGGTCTAGACAAGAAGTCCGGGCAGGGGGAGGAGGAGTGTTGTAGCGGGTGTGAGGATAGGGAGGGGCGTCTCACTTTGCCCTAAATTGGCGAGCTCACGAGCTCCCCCATGCCTCCAGGAGCCCAGAAACCTCCTGCTGCCTCCTCCGGATCCGAGGAAGGACCAGGAGAGCCCCATTTATACGGCACCGAAGGTTTACCACATCGCTTCGGTAACCAGGGCAAGGGGACAGGGCTCTCTTCCAAGACCACAGCTTCAGAGGCTCCTGGGGGAAGACAAGATGCTAGATGCAGTGCTCCAGGGGACCCCAGAGGTCACCTAGTCCCCCCAGTTTCTAGGTGAGGAAGCTGAAGCCTACAGAAGCTCAGGACCCCAGACCTCAGCGGCCATCGGACAAATGAGGTCACACAAGTAGAAAGGGACAGAGCTGGAAGCAAGCCCACGCTTCTGGCTCCCAATCCAGAGCTCTTTATGCAGCAACGAAGAGTTTAACACCTAATTAGCAAGTATAACTAATAGAAAGCTACTGGGTGGCTCCTCCTGCCTGCCCCTGCTCTCCTCTATGGGGCCCTTCCCCTAATCAGATCTAGGATTCAAGCCTGGGTCCACTCTTCTCACCATCTCGCCTTTAGACCAGATGACCCAAGTCTGAATCTGGCTCTACTACCACACTACATTCAAAACACATAACAAGTACCTACTTACGCGGCGCTTGGGATGCACACATAAAATAGTCTGGCGTGAACTTCCGAAGAGAGAGAGGAAGGGATTTCTTTGTGCTCCCTCCCCATCCGCCACAGCTTTGAAGGAAAGCTATTCGACCAGTGGGGGACGTTGCATTCGTCCCGGAGCCAAATTACAAAACTCACAAAGACACAGCTACAGAGGAACTCAAGAAAACAGATTCAAGGAGGCCAGGGGATGAGCAGCCCATTCAGCAGATACTACCCCCCCCCCCCGAGGAAGCTGCGTGAGGACTCTCCAAACGATGAAGGACCCAGGAGTTCTGAGCAGCCTTGGCCACACGTCTATCCCACACATGTGCCTCACTACCATCGTGCCCTAAACCTGAGGCCACTCTTCCCATGAAAGCTGCGTGCATTTGCGGGACAGCTCGCCCCAGGTTTATGGGGGGAATGTTTCATAAATACTATTTTAACTCTGCCCTCTTAGTAAATGCCTTTGCTAAGACCTAACAGTGTCTACTGGCTGATTGCTAAAGGGAAGCATACAGGTTGGGGCTCACAATTTGCCCCGGGTCACACAAACAGTATGTGTAAAAGGTGGAACTTGAACCCAGGCCTTCCTGACTCCAGTGCTAACTCCCTATCCACTAGCCCACACTGCCTCTTGTTACAGAATATTAAAATATTTGGAGGGGGGTGGAGGTTGGAAGATGAGTGTTTTAACTACTCCACAACCAATTTCTGAAGGCCTATCTAGACGCTTTCTCTGCAGAGAAGCAACACTCCCCAAAAGCCACAAGAGACGCCATAAAAGGTTTTGGAGTGGCCAGCAAGGTGAGTTAATTTGCTTTAATGATACCTTTTTTCTCATAGTCTTAATGCCCCCTTGCACTTTTCAGAAGAGGCAGAACATGGTGTTTCATGTCAGTCAAATGGGGAGGAGGAAGTGTTCTGTTTACATGTAAAACGAGGGAGTCTGATTAATCCTGGGATCACAGATTGAAAGCTGGGCACCTTATGTTCTCATTTCACAGATGAGAAAACTGAGGCCTACAGAGTTGAAGCAAGAGACTTGCCCAGGGTCACCTAGGCTCTTTCCATTGTATCTCTTGAGTTGTGCTGCCGAGCTATAACTAGAGTGAGGTGACTGAGGCTCTGTCCCAGGGCATTGAAATATAGGGGTGCATAACGGACAGCAGAAGAGCTCTCTGGCCCATCCGGCTCCTCCCTGGCGACAGCCTCCCCAGCAGGGGCATCGGGTGCCTCGGCGGCTGGTGTCCCAGGGTCTCTTTCTCCCCACTCTGGGATGGTACCCAGAGTTTCTTTCCCCACAAGGTCAGTGGTGAGCTCTCCCTCCACTGTAGTTGATTTGAGGACACGTTTTATCCATCCTGCTCTGGGCACCAAAATATCTAATTATGACCACGGGAAAGTGTGACAGAGACAGACACAAACACAGACACACAGCTACCGCTGGGCAGATCGTCAGAGGGGGCTGTGGGGTGGGAGATGAGTCACGAGTGACTTCTCCCTGAGGAGAAGGAGGAGGAAGAGATGTCTGGCCTGGGGCCAGGCGAGTCCATCCTTTCAGAGAAGAGAATCTAAGGATTTAGGGGAAGAAGGAATCCGGAAGATCAGTTCCTCTTTGCTCTCATGCTTAGGAAGGCTTTTTCCTGACATCAAGCTGAAAGTTGACCCCTTGGGGACCTCCCCTCTTTGCTTTCCTGGTTCGGTTCTCTGGGGTCAAACTGGACAAGTCCAAGCTTTCCTTCATGGGGCAGCCCCCAGACACTATCTATCGCTTCCTGCATCACCCCCTCCCCTCTGCAGCGAAAGAGGCAAAAGGTGGTGGGGTGGGAGTGTCCAGCCCTTGAAGGAATCCTGATGCTTCGCTGGGTCCCAAAGATCACTGATGCCCTTTCTGAGGAAAGACTTCCCTACACTCCGCAAAAAAAAAAAAAAAAAAAAGTAGATCCAAAAAAGGGGAGTAGAGAAGCTACTTGCACTTCCCTAAGTGTCCACCAGAGGGCGGGCCTCCTTCACAAATCTTCTCCGACCTGGTCTGCAGGCCAAAGACTTGGCCAGAGATTTTGACAGATGACAGCCCGGGCTGCCTGAGCATCTCCCTCCCTCTTTCCTTTGCCTACCCCTAGGCACAGCCCCTGGACTGCTTGGTCAGCTCCAGGGCAGGCACCAAGAAAGAGAAGAGGCCAGCCTCTGAGTGGATGAAGGGCATGAGGGGGCCGGGGGCAGACAGGCCAGGGACAGTGACATGGAGATGTTTCTAGGATGCTTGAAGGTTGGCACTCACAATAGCCCCATCCTCTACGACAGGCCTTGTTATCTCTAGCTTATAGCCGAGGCTGAGACTCCGAGCAGTGGAGGCGATCACAGGGTGGGCGCAAGGGAAGGGGCACTGGGACCCCCTCCGCTACTCGTCTGTCTGTCCCCGAGAGCACTCCCCCTCTCTCAGCCTCAGTTTCCTTCTCTGTAAAAGGAGGGGGTTGGCCTCCTTCCAGCTCTAGACCCTGTGGTCCTAGAACAGAAATAAATGGAAAGCCTTACCCTTGGGTTAAGAACACCAACCACACAAATATAGTGACCATAAACCAGCAAGCATTGATTAGATTTGCATTACCAATAATGTATTATTAGCAAACATTTTTATGAGAAGAGGATATAGATAGGCAATAGATCATGTGAGAAAGAGCTAGCAGTTTTAGTCATAATAATTATGGTTATAATAACTAGCATTTAGATTTACAAATATTATATCATTTTACCCTCCTTGAGAGGTCACAGAAACCCAGAGAGAGAGATAGGTGATATTATCCCCATTTTACAGATGATAAAACTGAGGCAGACAAAGGTTAAGTGACTTGCCCACGGTCACACACCTAGTACATGTCTGAGGCTGGATTTGAATTCAGGTCTTCCTGACTCCAGGCCCAGCTCTTGGAGCCACAGTTTAGGAAAAGCATTAATACCCTGAAGTCTGGGTGGTGATGCGCTTACAAGCCAGACTCCAGTTTTGACCTTAGGTGATAACATGATAGCTGTTCTCAAGTATTTGTCACTAGAAAGCGGGATCAGCCTTGTTCTTCTTGGACCAGGAATAGCAGGCCAGAGACTCTGAGAGGCCAGTGTAGGCTGGAGGTCGGGAAAACCTTCCTGTGAACTTGGGATGTCCAAGACTGGAATTTGCGATGCACGTCGCTGCAGGGATTCCTGCTTAGGCATGTGGGTTGTGCTAGAAACCTCCCAGGTCCTTCCTTGCTTTGGGATTCTGCAACTCTAGGACTGAACTGGAGGCCAGAGACCTCGGGGTTTTGTGCCATCTGCGGGAAGGAAGGACTGCCATGTCTGTGGCTCCCTGGTGCCGAGTGAAATGCTTGCCACACGTAACGATAGTGAGCCCTTAGAAAGTGTTGGAAGGTTTACAAAGCGCTTAACCATCAGCTCGTTTGATCCTTGAAGTAGACACTATTGTTTATTCCCATTTTACCAATGGGGAAACCGAGGCTGGGAGATTATGTGACTTGCCCAGCGTCATATAGCTAGCATCTGACTGAGGTTGGATTTGAACTCAGGTCTTCCTGGCTCCAAGCGCTCGGTGAACATTATTAAATAGTAATGTCAATAATAATAACTGAAAATTTTCTAGTGGTTTAAATTGGCAACATACTTTAGAAATGTCACTCCAACTTCTGTGCCTCAGTTTCCTCATTTGTCAAATCAGGGGGCTGGGCCGGATGACTGCTAAGGTCCTTCCGGCCCTGTTTTGTGCTCCTAGAAGTCATGAAGATGATGGCAATGATAGAGCTCGACGTTTCTCCAACGAGTTCTTCCAGATGTCCTTCACGCCGCTTCCCCGAATAATTTCCTGACACACGTCGCTGCCAGCTCATACCCACCATGTGTCTGCCTGCTACCTTTGGTGGATTCTCGATTTTGTTTCTTTGGAGCTGTAGGATTCTAACATCACTGGAAGAATTATCGGTGCTTTAAAAAAAAAGAGATGAGCTTTTGTTTTAGAGAAGCTTGGGGTCCCTAAAGGAACTTTGCAGTTTCACCAAGGCAATTAATTCACACTGCTGTCTACTGCCTGATCATCTTGGAGCCCCACTTGTCCATCCATTAATGATACAACTATAGGTCCATCTACCCACCTGCATGGAGCAGACTGGCCAGTAAGCATTCTGCACCCACTTAGTTCTCCCCGTGTGGATAGTCAGCCCAGATATTTCGAGCAATTGTGAATGTCATTTGGGAATATGGTAGCAGCATCCATTCAGCCCAATGACATCAGCAGTTGCCCACCCAGGACCATCCAAAAGTCTGAAAGATTATCTAACCAGAAATACCTTCCCAGGAGGCCCCAGTTCCCCATGATTGACAGCCTTGCTCAAGGGCCTTCACATCTCTTCCCCCGAAGACTGACTCCATCTCTACGTCCAGGCATCTCCCTATTGGGCCACACTTCTTTCTGTGACCCACTCATTCCACAATGAAACCTTATGCTGTCCATCACCTTGCTCTCCTTCACCTCCCACATTTAATCAGTCTTCCAGTCCTATTGATGCGTCATCACGACCCTTGTATCCATCACCTGGTCCAGTCCTTCCATCTCTAATCTAGTCTACTACAATATTTTCCAAGCCGGTTTCCCACCTTCAGTTTCTGGCTCCCACCTTCACCCTCCAGACTCACCTTCATGAAGCACAGCTCTGTTCAAGTCCTTCATGGCAAACAATAGCTCCATGTTGTCCCCTCTCTCCCCTTGGCTCCCAGCTCTCCCCCTCCCAGAATGGGCCTTCCAACCTCTTCCTTATGCTCGTCCTTCTACCTAGAACGTTCCTCTGCCATTCTGTGCCCTTGCTACCCACCTGTCGAGGTTAATGATGCCCCACGTCTGAATAAGTAGATGTGCTTGTTAAGAAATAAGAGGGAGAAGATTTAGATGAAGGAAGGAAAGCTTCAGTTACCAAGTCCTGGGGAGTGGAGTGAGTCCTTCCTTTGTGAGCTTCCTGGACCCCATTTTTGGGCATCCTGAGGAAGCCCAGGGACCCTTCTCAGAATCATGTTTTTATACGCACAAAATAAAATACAGGGGACTATAAAGGAACCCGACTAGACTGAAATACAGTTATCAAAATATTTTTAGAGAGCAAGTGTATGGCCCCCAGGCCACGAACCCCTGTTCTAGAGGATTTATGGGAGGGCTCGGACATGAACCACAGAGAATAGGTGCCCATTGGCAGGGGAATGGCTAAGCCAGCTGGGGCAAATGGAACTCATGAAATATCATTGCACAGAACTGATGCAAAGTAATGGGGGCGGGGGTGGAGGACGCACTGACTGGAATGGTGTAAATGGGCAGAAGAAAGACCTAAACAGCGCTGGGAAGTGATAACAACCCAGCTCATCCCCAAAGACGAAAAGAGAAAATGTGCTTCTCTCCCTGCTGTCCCGAGGCAGGGGACTGCGGGTTTGGAAAAGGGCATAGAGCATCAGACATGGTCACTGTGTTAGGCAGTTTTGCAGCTCCCGCCCCCTCCTCACTTTCTTTTCAATCCTCTTGTTATAAAAAAGCCAGTGGCAGGCTGCCTAAGGAGGGTGAGGAGGGAAGGGTATATTTGGAAATGAAAATGACTTAAGAACAAAAGATACCGGTAAAATCTTAAAAATAACACTCCAATAAAAACAAAAGTGGCCCCTTCCGTGAGATCACAGATCTGTCTAAGATTTTTGGGCCCAAATGCTTTCCCTGGCCCATCCATCAGGTGGTGATTAGGGACACGAAAAACGTGTACTCAAGGCAAGTCTCAGAGTTGGAAACCACCTAGCAGCCAACGAAGCCCAGAACCCAGGCCTGCATGGTGACCTAGTCCAAGCCTCGAGAGGCCACACAGGTAATAAGTGATGGAGCAAAGATCCAAGCCTGGGTCCGCAGACTCCAAATCCCTTCCCTTCCCTATTTCCTTTCTATCCCATCCCTTCCCATCCAAGCTGTGGCAGAAAATTGTGTCCCATGGGCCATGAACTCTAAGGGGAGGAAGACGAGTACCCTTCCGAGTGGGAGAGCAGGAAACCAGGAGCAGAAATGGGGAAATATTGGAAGAAGCAGGTTTGGGAGAGAAGTCTCTGAGTTTGATTGTAGACGTGGCAGGTAGGACTTCCAAGCAGTGACGTCCAGCAGGAAGCAGGGAAGCCATTGCTGGTCCCCAAACTTATCTCCCACCTCCGTGTGTGTGCAGGTAATTCACTCCTTCCTCATGTCTCTTTTCAGAATCCCCTTCCTTAAGGCATGGCCCAGATCCCCAGTGAAGCCTGATCCTGCTTTCCCCCTCCTCTCCTTCCTCAGATGTTTCTGAGCCCTTTTTCTCGCTGTCTCCTCCCCATTCTCCTTGCTCCTAAGTTGAATTTACTGACCTGTGCCCCTGGAAGAAGCAAGAATCCTGAAGACAGAACAGTTTGATCTTTCATCTTTAGCTCCGCAGCACCAGGCCCAGAAAAGGGACCTGCCCAACTTTAGTTAAAGTGACCTGGGAGCCTGGGAGAAGACCAGGCTGGAAATGAAGCTCGGGGTCTGGAGAGAGGTGGCCAGGGTCTCTGAGACAGAGGGAGAGAGAACTCAGGCAGCAGAGGGCTGCTCCCCACCAAGGGGAGGAGGAGGCCTGGGAAATGAGGGCCCAGAGGGAGGAAGGGAGCCAGGGGAGCAGAGGACCATGCAGGCCATAGAAGAACGTGCTCGGCACCAAGGGGCCTCCATGGGCTGTCTCCCTGGCCCCTGCCGCTGCCCCATCCTCTTTGTGGTCTCATCACTTGGATCCTTCCTAGTTGTGTGACTCTGAGGGAGTCACTGAACCTCCCTGGGACTCAGTTTCTTCATTTGCAAAATGGAGGTTTGATGCATGACTTCTGCGTTGCCTCTAAATCTGGGACCCTATGAGAAGTCCCAAGCAAGTCACTCACTCCCTCTATGCCCCAAGGCCAACCAGTGGTGCCAGGCAGGACTTCCTCTCCAGAAGGTCTCTATGCCAGTGCAATCCCAGGGGTCATCTCTATCCCCAGGTGGAAGGACACTTGGCCAGGCTGGTGAGGGGGCTGGGGACCAGGACACATCAGCATCTGCTGAAGAATCTGCACCAGTGACCATGACCGGCATCCTGTCTTTGAAGGCCCGTCACAGTGGGGACTGACGGGATCCGCTCTGCTTGGCTTCCCAGGACAGATCCAGAAACGTCACCAAGGCCAAGCCGGCCAAGGGGAGAAGTTTTCATCCAATGAGAGCTGGGAGCTGAAGGTGGAATGAACTCCAGAGAGGCCCTGGAGGTCCAAGGCCCGATGACCGCTGGTCAGGGACGTTGTTCAGGGGCTGTGTTCAAGTGACGTCCCTTACAACTGACATTCCATGGACGAATGAATGAATGAACAGATTTGGGAAAGGCACGAGATCCTCTGATGGGCTAACTTATTAGCTAATACATCAGACATTGGAGACAGTGTGCTATGGTGTGGAAGGAGGCGGCCTTGGGATGAGTCCCAGCCCTGCATTCGTTAAGTCGATAACGTTGGGCAAGCCGCTGTTTGGTTCATCTGTAAAATGGGAATGATCCTTCCTCTCTCACTTCCCTCCAAAGGATCTGTGAAGTGACCTGGACATGGCCCCGGAAGGCTCGAGCCCAGAACCATTCTCACCAAGGGGGGGGAAAGACCCCAAGAGTCAGGGCCAGGGGCTGAGACCTGAGAGGAGGAGGTCCTGGCTGGAGTGGGGAGGAGCTGAGGGTCTGAAGGGCCCGTTGTCGATTCTCGGGTTTCTCAGGATGTCAGATTTAGGTCAGGAAGGGACCTCAGAGGTCACCTATTCCAGCCTTCAGTGGGGAAACTGAGGCCCAGAGCTATGAGGTGACTTTAGAGGACGGTAGAATCTCACAGGATTGCACCCTGTAACCCTGTAACCCCCCACAGGTGGTCATGCAGCCTTCCCTTGAAGATCTCCAGGCCGGGGAAATCCCCTGGGTGCCCCCAGGCAGCCTGCTTCAAGGGTCGGAAGCATCTTCTGAGATCTGTCCTCAATCTGCCTGGCTCTGCCCTCTGGGGCCAAGCTGGACAAGGCTAACCCCTGGAAGAGAGCTTCCCGAGTCCTCCCCACCTCCATGACCCCCAGCTTCTCTTTGCTGCATCGCTGACTGCCCAGATGCCAGGTCCCCTTACTGGCAGCCAGATCTCCACCATGCTGGGCTGCTGTGGGTGAACCCCAGTCCTCTTCCCCAGCCTGCTTCCCAAAGCTCTCTCATATGCATTCCCTCATGAGAACCTCACAATGAAGAAGAGACAGGCAAGACAGGGTAAACTGAGGCTCCTGAAGGTGAAATGATTTGCCTAAGGCACAAAGTAGTGGCAGAGGTAGATCCTGAACCCAGGTTTTCCTCTTCCTGTAGGAGTGACCTGCTCTTTAATCATATTTTTTTGGGGCAGAGGAGGGGTCCTGGGCACTGAGAGATAAAATGATTATTCCCTGTCAGGTCAAATCAACAGGTATTTATTAAACATTTACTATGTGCCCGGCACTGGAGGTACAGATAAACAAAAAAAGACGATCCCTGCCCTCAAGGGGCTTACAATCTAATTGGAAAAGGCAACCTACAAAAGGAATCTGAAGAGTGGGGGTGGCAGTAGTGAGGGAGCATGGGGAGGGGGTAGGACATGATGGAGAAAGTCAGAAGAACCAGGACGGGGTCTAGGAAGGAAGGACCAGGAAGGGGCGAACCTTAGAATGGAAGAACTGGTCAGAGGAAGCAGCTGCAGAGGTGAGGGAACCTCCAGGATGAGGAGGACTGTCAGGGTTTATAGGATTATCGGCAGAAAATGATTCAACTTCTTAACCCAGACACAGAACTAGGAGCAGAGTGGCAGAAGGCAAATCTTGGACCAGAAGTCAAGGAAACAAACGTTCTCAAAACGAGAGCCATCCAAAAGAGGTGAGGTAGTGAGCTCCCCGTGACTAGAGGAATTCAAGAAGGGGTTGCATGGCCACTTGGTGGGGGTATCGTGTCTGGTCCCAGAGGGCCAGTGCTTATATAGAGATCGTCTAGTCCACTTGCCCATTTCACAGATGAGGAAACAGGCCCAGGGAGGTGAAGCAGCTCCCACGGGTCATGAAGAGTGGCAGATAGAGCAGGATTCTAACCCAAGGCTCTTTTCCCTGGTCCTGGGCAGAGGCCCCATGGGACAGTGGAAGGAGCCTTAGGGTTCCGATCCTGCCTCAGACCATAACTACCCGTGTAAATTGGGGTGAGCCCCTCCCTTTTTCTGAGCCTGGATTTTCTCCTCTGTGAAATGGGTTGATGATTCCAGAGAAGGCTGAGGTTGCTTCAGGCTCTAAATGTGTGTGACCAGAAGTGATTTCAGAAGGAGCGATGAGATTGACATCTAAGACAACCCCCACATGGAAAAGATTAGGAGCCCGAGGCCCGGAGAGAGCCGGGGAGCAGGTAAGGAGCTGCCCTTGGGACTCAGAGACCAGAGCTGCTTCTACCGGGCTTCCTCAAGGCCCCAGCTCAGCTGGCGAAAGTCCTGGCCCCCCAGGCCATCCTTAATTATCTCCATAAAGACTCTGCTCCGCCAGTTACATCCCCCTTCCGCTCCTACCAACCCAGTCCAGCCTCGCCTTCCTCCGAGAAGCCTCGGGGTCCCCCCTACCGACGTCCAAGCCCTCAGATGTCCGATTCCCACCCCGCTGATCCCAGGTGCTGCTAGGGGGCTCAGTTCGCGGGCTTACAGCAGGATGGCCTGATTTCAGATTTTGCCTCAGATATTTAGTGATTGTGTCCCACCCTGGGCAAGTCACTTAACCACCTTGTGACTCAGTTTCCCCACCTGTATGACTAAGATAACTAGCCCCTGCCTCCCAGGGTGGTTGCTGTGAGGATCAAGAAAGAGTCCTGGTAAAGCGTGAGGACAGCCTTCAAGCTTTCCATTATTGTCATGATGGGCTGGGCCCAGGAGCTCTTGCTGACACCTGCCTGTGAAATATTCTGGCGTTTCTTCTCCATCTGCCCACATGAGATCACGGTGTCCTGTGTTCGGGGACCAAGGAATCGGGTGCCCCTGATGCTGGGAGGAAGGAAGCTCAGACATGGGAGGCCTCCCGGGGGTAGGGGTCATGGGAAGCCCACCTGGACCCGCCATCTTTCTCCTCCTTGGGGTTCCCGGGGACAGTGATGGGGCAAGGCGGCCGAGGACCGGAAGGCAGAATGTAGGGGGAGGGGGATGCTTGAGCCCATGGCTGGAGGGCTGGGGGGAGGAGCACAATTCCCCAGCTGGTTTACCCTCAGCTGCTGGCTCTTCTGTCTCTCATCTCCCGGAAGTGCTGGGCAAGGCCAGGGATCTGCCTTCTGGAAAGGGCAGCCCAGGTGGGGCTGGGGTTTCAGCAGCTGCTGACTTCGTCCTCCTGTCCCAGCTCTGCTGAAGTCTCTCCCCCTTGAGAAGGCCTGGGGTGCCCTGCGTCATTCAGCTGAGACCCTCTCTGCAGCCCCTCCTCCTGGGCCTCCTCTCTCCCCACACCTTGACTTTGCGTAAAGCCCTAGAGCAAGGCTGGGTTGGGGGGTGAGACACTCTCTGGCTTTGGCGGACAGCGGCCCCTCCTGCCCATCCTTCCTGCCTCCCGGAGGGCTCCAGGCCACACCACCCGAGGTCAACAACTCCCTTCAGGGACTCAGTCCTTTCTTCAGGTAGGAAAACAGACCCTCAGAAGGGAGGGGACTTGTCCAATGAAGTATCAGAGGCGTGATTTGAACCCAGGGCTTCTGAGGCATTTGGAGCTGGAAGACATTTTGTCAGACCTCTTCATTTTACCAAGGATGAACCGGGCGCAAGATAATAATGATGATGACGACGATATGGTGATATTTACGCAGTGCTTGCCGCGTGCTGGGCGCCATGCCAAGTAAGCACTGAACGATTTCATTTGATCATGACAACCCTGGGAGGCGGGTGCTGTTATGATCCCATTTTACAGGGGAGGAAACTGAGGTGAACGGGGGTGAAGTGACCTGCCCAGGGTCACACAGCTAGCAAGTAGCAGAGATGTTAGCCTAGGCCTCTTGTCTCTGGTAACTACATCGCACTTGCATTTCCAATAATTGGCTGACCCAGACACAAGCCCGAGTGAGCCCAGGTCCCAGCTGAGGACCTCAGCGCAACTGAAAAACCAGCTGTGTTCTCAAGGGCCTCTCCCCTTGGCCCCAGGGGGTTGGCCCACAGTATCTGAGGCACCAGGGGTCCCCCGGGCCCTCTCAACCCGTTTTTTTCCCTCCCTCAAGGAGAGATGGCAGAGTTCACAGGGAGGGCTGGGAGGCCGCCCTGGGTCCTGCAGGCCAGCCCCAGGCCCTCTTTTGTACGGGTTGGCCAATGGACTTTGCCCAAGGTCACCCGCAGCCGTGGGGAGCATCAGATGGGAACCTGGTCCTCTAGGCTCAGACCTGGACTCTTCCAAATGCACCTTGACGCACGTCCAGGAGAAACCCAGCCTAGGCCTGCTGTCCTCAGGCAGGAGTGACTTCACTTGGGAGTATCTGCCCCACCCCGATATCCCTAGCACACAGTAGATGTCTAAAGGATGCTTGCTGGCTGAGTTACCCCTGAGTGGAAGTGCAATGCTGACTTCTGGGGCTGTAGGGCAAGGGGTCACGAGCCCCTCAAAGAGTGTCTGGCGGAACCGATGGAGCCTTCTCAGAAGGCAGTGAAACTACAGGGAACTTTCTCCTCATCTGAGGCACCCTGGAATCCATCCAGGCTCCTTGACCCACAGACCTCTGGTTCAGAAAAGGGGGGCTTCTTATGTGAGTTAAGACAGATGGCCCCCAAGCTGGGGAAGAGCTCCACTCACACCACGTTAGACGGTAGTAGGAGGATAGAGGCCAAGCCTCACTTAGGAGAACCAGTTGGAGTCCTTTGCCTGGCTGTCCTCAGGATGGGGCCCAAGCCTCAATGATCACCCCCAAACACTGCCCCTGTTAGAGGGACAGACAATTCTGCATGGTCCTGGAGGGCAGAGCCAGGAAGCAAGAGGTGCCCCTGGACCGATTCTAAACCACCAGGAGACGCGATGATGAAAAAGCGTTCCCATCCAAGCTCTGTGCCCAGGCCGACCTCGGGCCGAGGTGGGGGGAGCTCAACGCCCCAGCGGGGACGTTGATAAATCTTACTCACTCTGGGGGAGATGTGCCCCAGGCTGAGAATCATTCTCATAACCTGTCAACGGCACATAGCAGGCACTGGGAAACCCTGCCCCCTCACTTTCTCAGATGGAAAGCTGGAGACCCACATCCTGGAACTTGGGGGGATTCTGGAAGGTGAGAGCACCGCTGCCCCCCTCCCCAGGACCCCCGAGAAGAGAACACACACCCCAAAAACAGGCCAGAGACACATGTTAGAACAACTCAGCAAAATAAAATTCCGGTTTATTGTTGGACAACATGTTTCACACATACATCAAACAGGCCAAAAAAAAATTTTTTAAACAAAACAAAAAAACCCAACAAAAAAAACCAAAACAAAACAAAAAAACCCCAAAAGCACAACTTCATAGACAAAGAAAAAAAGGAAAAAAAAAAAGAAATACCTTTTATCTTTGGCCTTTGAACCATCTCATACAAACCAACTATTTATTGTACAGCTAAGTACAGACACAAAAAAAAAGTTATTGGAATGCTCGGAATAAGATTGTATTTTTTGTCGTCGTTTTCGCTTTTTTTACAAGGTTTTGTTTCTCCTTTTGAGATCGTAAGGAACATGGTCACACCACAAGTAAAGTCAGAAGCAGGACAGAGAACACGGCAAAGGCTGTTTGGTCGTCCGAGATCACGGAAAAATGGCTGACCCCCTAACAATATGTACAAAAATATAAAATGTAAATAAAAATACAAACAAATTTTCCTTTTTAAAGTACTTTTAAGAAAAAAAGCAGGGCCTTGGAAGTTTTGGTCTGGTTTTTCCTCCCCTGTTGGAAATTCTCATTGGTGGGTGGTGCCGGTCCAGAGGTGTTGTCTGCGTGGGTGGCGGCTCGCCCGGCGGCCCGGGCCTCTCTACTCGAAGGTGACCACGTTTAGATGCTGAGACGGGAAGTGGAGGGTGAATAGGTCGCTGTGGCCTTTTCTTTTCTTTCTTTCTCTCTCTCTCTCTTTTTTTTAATTTAAATTTTTTTCCCTTTTTTTTTCTTTTTTCTTTTTTTTTTGCTGTCTAGTCGTCCTCATCTGTCTTTTGCTTCTTGGTATCGACGTCCTCCTCCTGGGTGAGACAAGAGAGACAGCCGAGTCAGCCCTCAGTGTCCCCCCTTCCTATGAGAGATCACCACAAATCTGGACCACTTACAGACGAGTAAACTGAGGCCCAGAAAACAGGTGATGGGATCCTGCCCTCCTCCCCAGGGAGCAGAGGTGGGGACCAGGCCAGAGGCCCTGCCCCCCACAGAGCTGTCTCTGCCTGCCCTTCCCCCATGACCCTACCTCGTCATCCTCAGCTGCCCGTTTGCCCGTGGCTGTCTCAGCTTCATCATCCTCATCTCCATCTTCTTCCTCACCTGGAGTCAACAGAACAGGACAGGTCCTTCACACCAGCTCACTCCGAGAAGCAGGCAGCCCTCCCCATCCCATCAGAGGAGGGACCCCCCAATTCCCAACCAGCTGATCTAATCAGCTGCTCCTCTCGGATCCTCAGACCACCCTTAATAAGCTCCAGCCAGGCCGGGGAACGTTATTTCTGAGCCAGGACACAGTCTAATTAAGGGATCTGGGAAAGAGGGTGGGAGAGACAAGATGGAATGGGGCCAAGCCTGACTGGCTCTTGGACCACAGCAGACTGGACTGCCCAGGGCCCAGGGGGAGGCCCAGGCAGCTGGAACCTCAGAACCATTTCGGGTTTCTAACTGGTGGATTTAGAGAGCAGCCCCAAATTCAGAAGCAAGGTTTCAGAATCTGATGCTGTTTGTCCACAGCATCCTCCCCGACCAAGGCAGGTGGGCTCAGACCCCCATGAGATGCTCACCATCGCCTTCTTCTTCCTCATCCTCCTCTTCACCACCCTCTTCCTCCTCTTCATCTACTTCATTGTCGGCCTCCTGTTCCCCATTCTCCTCATTCTTGACAAGAGACAGAAGCCACCATCATCTCTCCTGGCCTATCCTCCCCAGACCTGCCCAGGGCCCCCTCCCTGTGTCAAGGATTGGGGAAAAGCCGCCAGATGCTGCTTCTTCCTGTTAGCGCTTCTAAAGTGATCACCTGGAGATTCGCCAGACACGGGGACCCAGGACAGCGGCTGCCAGGTCTGGGGTCATCTGGGGGGTCATCCCCTCCCTGCCCCCCATGGGGCTGCCTATCCCCGAGCAGTCCCAATCAAGTGCTCATCCCCTTCCCATGCTGCCCTGTCTCAGGCTGGGGCCAATCACTCACAGCGTTGCCATTAGCCGGGGCATCTCGGCCATTCTCCGTCTCCTCCACTACTTCCTTCTTCTCTTTGAGGTCCTTCAAAGCAACAGGAATAGCCAGTGAGTCACTGGGCTGAAGGTCACTGCCTCACGCAGCCCCTCAAGGGGAGAATGAGGGGAGCACGGCCCCAGCCAGGCACTAAGGGGAGGCCAGCCTCTCTCAGCATCCATAGGTGAGAAGCTGCGGAGGCCAGGCTCTACAGTCACGTGGGAATCGGCCTGGGCAGGGGAATCCTGACAGGTGTGGCCTGGCCCCTCCCCCAGATCCCAGCAGACAGGGTGCAGACCACTTTCTCCATCATAGACTATTCTTCTGTCTCCCAAGGAAAGCTGGGGAGGGAGGGGGCGCAGGCTTGAGCCAGGCCCCAGGAAGAACACCTGGTATTTGGCATGGGGTGGGAGACTCCAGCAGCTTCCGGCCCCCCCCAGCAGCTCCCCACACCAGCTGCTTCCCATTTCCCTAGCAGACAGCACCCAGCACCCCATGCAGGGAGAGCACCTGCTCCTTCGGAAGAGCTAGAAGCAGCCCTACCCCCCCCAGCCAAGGCTGCAACAGTTACTGTCTCCAAAGCCAAGGGCACGCCCCACTTCACTCCCCAGCCATCACCCCCGCCCTCCAGCAGCTGCGGCCCCTCCCTCTTCTCCCGGGGAGAATGGGGCTGTGCTGTTCTCCCAATGCCCCCCCCACGGGCTTTTCCCTTTCCTAAGTGAATTAGCAGGCCAGCCTTCGGGGAGGGTGCCCGGGTAACTTTCCATGCTGCCCGGGCTCCGGCTCTCCCACCCTCCAGAACACTCTGAGGCTCACCTGGGCTCCCATACCCTTCCCAGTCCACGCCTGCTGGCCTGACTGAAAGCCCTCTGAGGGCAGAAGCCCTGAATAAAAACTGGTTACCCAGGCTTCCCTCTGCTCGTCACACCGCCCACTGCGCAGATGCACCCCCCCCCAGCCGCGGGGGTCCCTGCTATTCAGGCATGCACGCACGCACGGGAGAGCACGCACTTTCCCAGGAGCTGCAATCTGCTGCTCCACCACCATGGGGCGCGCTCAGCTCCCTCCTGCGCAGGTCCCCCTCCCGCCCCCGGGCCGCTCAGGTGGGGGGAGGGGAGGGGAGGAGAGGATGGGGGCGGGGAGAGGAGCCCCGCTGCGCAGGCGCGCAGGGTTCCGGCCGGCTCCAGCAAAGCCGGCCTGGCTGGCTTTGCGCGCGGGCCTCGGGCGCTCCGCGTAGAGCACGTGGCCCCGAGCTCCGGGTAAGAGCAAAGCTCTTCGAGTGGGGGGCCCCTAGATATCCCCTGGGGCATAAGACCGGGGTGCAGAGATTCAGCCCCAAGGGAAGGCCTGAGGTCATGCTGCAGACCCCCATAAACTGATCCCCCACCTGGCCTCTTGGCAGGGGTCCCCCAAAACTCACCCACAATCGGGGAGCCCCCCACCCCGCTACCCTCAAACGAAGGAAACCCTATCGGATCGCCCACGCAGTAAACTGCACCCTTACCCCGCACCCCAAACGTGGCCTCGGGAAGTAACCCTAGATCCCAGGGGGGCCCCCGTCGGTCCCTCCGGGGAAGCCTCTTCCTGCCCCGTGGGGGTGTCCGGGGGGATCCCTGGGAGTCATCACTCTTCTGAGCTCGCAGCAGACGGGGCGCCCCCGCAGACGCGCCGTGGGGGGGGTCTGCCTGTCACCAGGGTCCCTCCCACGGCCACGAGGCCCCCGGAGCTCGCTCTCACAGGTGCCCCCTCCCCACGCCAGCTGGCGGGGCTCCCGAGCAGACAAAGCCGCCGGCTGCTATTTATCGCCCGCCTGCCGCCCTCCCGCGGGAGGAGCCGTCCAGGCTCCCGCCGCGCCTGAAACCGGGGGGGAGGCGCGTGGGACAGGCTGGGGACCCTGCGCCCACGGCGCCCCCGCCCCCCACGGGCGCCGGAGGCTGGCGCGCGCTTCCAGACAGGGAAGTGCGCCCTAGGGAGGGGACACCGCGGGCTAAGGAGACGTCAAGGTGACGGCCGAGACCGGGCGCGCGTGGGGCCGCGAGCGGAAGGGAAGGCAGGCGTCCGCGGCCACAGCCCGCGCGCCGGCGGCGCCGCTTCCCGAGCCCGAGCGGCGTGAGCGGGCTACGACCCGCTCAGCGAGCTCCGCGGCAGCGGCCGCCCCCGCCTCGGACCCTGCCCGGCCGTCGGGATGGGGGGCAAGCCAGGAGAGGGGCTTTGTTCGCTCATACCCCGGCCGGACCCTCGAGCTCGGCCCTCCGCGCCCCCCACCCGCGCACTTCCATCTCCTCGCCCGCGTGGGTTCCCCTGCTCCCGTTTCGGCGGTGCCCATCCCGGGCCGTCCAGCCCCCGCCCCACCCCGCCCAGCTCCTCCCCCCAGGGCCGGGAGCCCCCCCCCGGAGCCAAGCTACCCCCGCACCCTCCCCCGGGACCCCGACGCCCACTCCCCTCCCCCTCCCGCGCGCCCAGTGCCGGGGCTCCTTGGGGCCCCCGCGCGCCCCGGGGCGGCAGCGGCAGCATCTTCCGGGCAGCAGCCCCGGAGCCTCGGGGTGCGGGGGAGCGAGCGGCGGGTGCCCACGGAACAAAGAGCGGCGCAGGACATGGGTCGCCCCCCCATCACTTCCGACGCGCCGCCGGCCGGGCCACAAAGTTCTCCGGAGCCGGAGCGGGAACGAGGACCAGCCCCACCCCCTCCGCCCGGGGTCCCGAGCCCCGTGGGCCGCCCTCCCCCCCAGCCGCGCTGCGCGGGGGCAGGTACGCGCTCCCCACGGAGCCCCGGGCGCCCGCGCCGCCTGGCATGGCATGGCACAGCCCGCCCGCCCGCCGCCCAGACAAAGGGCAGTCCGCCCAAGGGGTCCCCACGCAGAAGGCGGCCCTCGGACCCCCGACGGCCGGAGAGGGCGCAGCCCCGGAGCCGCGGGGCCCACGCGCTCACCTTGGTGGAGATCTCGGAGCTGGTGTCCACGGCGGTGTCTGACATGGTGGGGCGGGGGCAGCTGCCGGAGGAACGGGGATGCTCGAGGGGTCGGTGGCGGCCGGAGGCGCAGGTGGCAGGAGGATCCCACGCGCGAGAAGCAGCCCGCACACAGGCACGCCGCCGCTGCGGGAGCGGAAAGCAGCGAGCGGAGCTGGGAGCGGCGGAGCCGGAGCTGGGCCGGAGAAGGAGCCGGAGACGGCGGCGGTTGCAGCGGGGGAAGAGATGCCCAGCGCACACAGCGGCCCGAGAACAATGCAAAGATGGCTTTTGAGAGCAGCCAGTGGGGGACTCACGCGGCGCCAGGCACTTTAATATAGAGTAGTGGGCGGTGCGCGGCCTCCCCTGCCCGAGCGCCATTGGCCGAGCCCGGGGAGCGTGCGCTCCCTCATTGGCCCGGGCTCGAACAATGGGCGAGCGTGCTTAAAGCGGCAGTACCTCTCCTCTACCAGTGCGGGCGCAGCCGCTCCCAGCGCTGTCATTCGAGATTCCAGTTACGGCGGGGGGGGGGGAGCGCATGCGCAGTGTCTGTCTCTTCTGTTTTGCTCTAACTGCTGCCCCTGAAAGGCAAAACGCGGTAAAACTGTTCCTGCCTCCCCCGGGAAGGGGGGGGGGTGGAGAAGGAGGAGGAAGGGCGAAGAAAGGGAGGAGGGAGAGGGAAATAGGGCAAGGGGGGGAGGAGGGACAGAGACGCAAGAGAGGAGGGAGGGGGAGGGGAAGGGGGAGGGGGAGAAGGGAGGGGAAGGAGAAAAGGGAGGGAGAGAGAAGGGAGGGGGAGGACGGAGAAAAGGGGGGAGGACGGATAGAAGCGGGGAGGGAGAGGGAGAAAAAGGAAAGAAAAAGTTACCGTGATTGCAAAGGAGGAAGGAGAGGAAAGAACAGGGGAGCGGGAGGAGTGAGGGGAAGAAAGGGGAGGACGTAAGGAAAGGGGGAGATGGAAGCAGGAAGGAGGAGGGGAATAGAAGAGGAGGAAGCATTCCTCGAGTGGGGAGGAGGGAAGCACTCGGAGTGCCGAGCGGGGCCCCTGGGGCAGTGCCCCACTTTAGAACCCAGCTTCACGAGTGGGCGAGAGGCCAGGGACCCACTGACCCCAACCCGCGGTCCCCGGCCCCCTTTCAGAGCACTGGCCCCACGGGACTTTGCCCCCACTGGTGCTTTCGCCCCCGGCAGGTGGCTCGGGGAAGGAGGGTGGGGACGGACAGGACTGGACCATTGGGTGCCCGCGGGAACGTGGGCTCTCACGCCCCTCCCCCTGCTCGGGGCACGGGAGGTGGCGTCCGGACCTAAGTGAGGCCACACCCACGCCCCGGTGGGGCCGCCCGAATCTTTTCCCTCGCCTGTGATCGTCCCACGCTCGCGCCCCCCCCCCGCGGGCTAATTAATTCCCCACCCCCCCCACGTGGTTTGTTCCAGTGACCTGACTTGAAGCACCCCGGGGGGGGGTGCCTCCTTGTTATGAGTAATTACATTATTATTACTTTAATTAGTCCAATTCTCCCGAGTCCCTGCCCGCTTCGAGTAAGGAGCGGGAATTTGAGAAGCAGCCCCCTCTATGGGAGTGGGGGACCGTGCTAAGGAGACCCGATACCCACGGTCACGGCCACGGCCACGAACACGGGGGGGGGGGAGAAGAGAGAGAGAGGAGAGAGAGAGAGAGAGAGAGAGAGAGAGAGAGAGAGAGAGAGAGAAGAGAGAGAGAGAGGAAGACGCCACTCCCAATATGGCGGCAGCTGGGTCGTCACGCGCTCTCCGACCCCAACCCACCCGGGATCCCAGGATCCTGCCAAACAGGTGAACGCCTCGGTCTCTAGGCCGCAGGGCAGGATCGGGGCCATGGCCGGGGCGCAGGGAGGGGGCCCGAAGGTCTCCCGAAAGGCTTTGGCAGGGAGGTGGGCGCGCCACACCCAAGATGGCGACCGAGCGGGTCCGGCCCAAGAAGCCAGAAGGGGGCGCCCGACGCGGAAGGCGGGACTGCCGCGATATCCTCATCCATTGGTTCAGGTTGGCGGGCGAACACAGAGTTGACGCTTTGCGCCCTACCATTGGCTAGCTGCGACGTCCGTCAGGCATGAACCATGAGCTGGTGATAGGAAAAACCCGGAGACTGGAATAAGCCCAAGGAAGGGGTCGAATGTGAACAAGCCGTGATGGCGGGGAAAGAGTTGCGTGTTTCCCCCCAGTGTTCCCCTAGTAACACTAGTGACCATTGCAGTGGTGGCGATTACCAGGAATTATCCTAATGGCCCTGATGGTGCGGCGGATTGGTCGAAAATTTCCTGCACATTTCATTTGGGGCTCGGACCCTGCAGCCTCTCTGCAACCCACCCCACCCCCGCGCCACGTGCACGCGGGGGAGATGGGGTGTTCTCCTAGTCTAGGACACCCCCCTCGACAAATACCCCCATGCACAAACAGAAAGTCGCAGCCCACTCCCAGCTGCGCACCCACATAGGTCGCTGGGGCCCCTTGGCGGGACGTGAGTTTTCCTCCGCGGAACGCGCCCGTGTACACCCCTTATTCAACAAAGGACGAAACTGAGAACCCCTCCAGTCGCTCCCTTCCCCACGCACACACGGACAAGATGGTGCCCATGCTGGAGCGTCTACCCCTTGTGTGTACACACCTAACGCGAGGATCCACGCGGACACAGACCCCCTTTACACACCCTTGAGCGTACGGACACGCAGGTAGTGCGTGTGCCACACAGGCTTCGCGGGCACACGTCCAGACCCCACCAGACGGGCACAACTGGGCAACGCACGCCCGCAGCCAGCTCTCCCACGGCAGGCAGGGTCACTCGAGGGCCAGCCCGCCCGAATCAACCGGCACACCCTCGGCCCTGTTACACACTCGAGACACCCACGGGACCAATTCGTCCTCCCCCCGGCAGGTGCGGGGGAGGGAAGGGAGGGGCTCCACACCCACGCGGGGCAAGCCCGCCACGGACAAGGAGGCGCAGTGGGGGCGGGGGCTCTATGCGCGGGATAGGTGTGGGATTAGGGTGAGGGGCGCGCAAGGCGGGCCCAGGGAAGGGGGCGGAGGAGGGCTGTCTCTCGGTCTAGGGGTCTAGGTCTCTGTCTCTGTCTCTCCCCTCCCCCTTCCCTTTCTCTCTCTCCTGCTTTCTCCCTCCCTCCTTCCTTCTCCTTTCGTCTCTTTCTCTCTCTCACCTCCTCTTTCCCCACCTCCCTCCCGGTCTCTTCTCTCTCCCCCTCTCCCCTTCTGTCTCTTTTTCTCTCCCCCTCTTCCATCTGTCTCTGTCTCTCTCTTCTCTTCTCTTCTCTCTCGCTCTCTCTCTCTCTTCCTCTCTCCTCCTCTTTCCCTATCCTCTCCCTCCCTCCCTGTCTCCTCTCCCTCCTGTCCCCTTCTCTTTTTCCGTCTATTTCTATGTCTTTCTCCCGCCTCCTCTCCTCTCTCTCTCCTCTCTGCGCTCTCTCTTTCTCCTTCTCTCCTCCACTTCCCCTATCCTCTCCCTCCATCGTCTCCTCTCCCCTTCTCTTTTCCTGTCTGTTCCTGTTTGTCTTTCACCCTCCCTCTCCTCTCCTCTTTCGCTCTCCTCTTTTTCTCCCTCTCTCCTCTTTCCTCGCCCTCTCCCTGCCTCCCTGTGTTCTCTTTCTCCCCCCACCCTCGTTCTGTCTCTTTTCTCTTCCGTCTGTCTCTTTTTCTTTCCTCTCCTTTCTGCCCCTCTCTCCCTCTCTCTGTTTCTCTTTGTTCCCCCACCACCACAATCACCACCTCTCGTCGCCAGCCCCCGAAGGGACGACCTTCTCCCCATTTTCCCAGGGCCAGGTTGGGGAGGAGGTGGAAATTCCGCTCCAGAAAACCAGGGTGCCTGACGCCCAGCCTCTTTCTGTGCCCCTCCACCCCCTTTTCTAAGTCAGCCCTCCCGACCCCCGTCTCCGTCCGGGTCCGCGTCCCCGCAGTTCAACTCTTCCTTCTGGGATGGGGTTCCCAGGCTGGTGACCAAGGCAGGGAGCTAGAGCCAGGGACCTACTCCCACCCCTCTGCTGTCAGAGGACCTGGATTCGAAACCTGCCCCTTGGCGTTTCATACACGTATCACCTCCTTCCCCTGAACCTCAGTTTCGACCTTTGTCAAATAAGATTGGTCCGTATGACCTCCAGGGTCCCCTCCCGGCTATGAATCCGGCGGTCCTCCGGGACTTAAGTCCAAGTAACACTGCCCCCCACCCCGAAAACGGACCCCTAGCACCCTGTCTGTCCCTGGGCAGGGGCTCTTCCTCAGACCCTTGAGCAATTAGGAATTCTCCCCCCGCAACATACAAACACAAATGGAACTGCCCTCATCCCGAGCGTCCCCTAACCAGCGCCGCCGCCTGCCCGCCCCCACTCCCGAGGTAATTAGGAGGCCCCAATCTGAAAGCTTTGTTTTCCTGCGCAACCTCCCGCTGCCCATTCCCTTTATTCGGGTCCTTGAATGGGAGGCGGGGGGAAGGACAGGGGAAGGAAGAGGAGGGAGGCCGGGCCCGGAGGTGGAGATCCGTGAAGCCTGGGACCTCAGCAGCCTGCCGCCGAGCCCCTGGGCTTCGGCCGCTTGTTTGTGTTGGCCAACACTGGGGGCCCCTTTATGCGGGGAGGGGGCCCCGGACCGAGTGCTCCTTGGCCAGCCGGGAATGATGAAGAGAGAGCGGATGAGCTCCCCCTGGCCCGGGATCAGGCCACTGCATTTCCCCGAGTGCTCCTCGGACCACCCGCCGTAGCACTCCTGGGTACTGTTTGAAGGTTAGCCTGGAACAGGCCGGGAGTCAGACTTCGAGATCCCGACCTTCCGAGCCTATTGGGCCGGCCAAGCCTTCTTAGGTTGTAGGAGCCATCAGTGCTGAGTGGGATGGAAAGGGGGCCTGGACTCACAGCTCATCGTCTCTGCTACTTACAAGGAGTACCTTGTAGTGTGTGACCTTAGCCAAGTCACCCACCTCCCTGGGCCTCAGTTTCCCCATCTATAAGATGAGGGGCATGGTTGGATTGACTGTCCTTTGAGTTCCCTTTGAGCTCTGATCCACTAACCCCTAAACCTTTGGTTCTTGCTTGCCTGGGCCACCCACACCCTGGAACATATGGTAGAGTGAGGCCAGCGCTGTTCCCCAACGCTGTAATATCAGCCCCTTTGGAAGATTTTTTTTATTAATCAGCTGGGTTTGTTGTGTGCTGGGTCCTGAAGACACAAAGGAATCATCAGTCTCTGCTCTCAAGCTGCCTCTGTTCTAGTGGAATTCTTTTATATTAAAACAACAGAGTTTCCTGGTTAAGAAAGATCATAACTTACATAATCATAGCTAGCATTTACATAGCACTTGGAAGCACTTCCCAACAACCCTCAGAAGTAGAGTTGTTTTTAATCTTCATTCTACAGTTGAGGAAACTGAGGTCTTGCCTAGGGTTCCCCAACTAGCAAGTATCTCAGGCGGGATTTGAATTTGGGTCCACTTCCCTTATTTTACAGATAGGGAAACCTGCCCTGGTGGCCAGCCCACTTTCACTATACTTCATACAGCCAGTTTAAAGCATACTTCACTTAAGTGTCTTAGAAGGGACCTCAAAGACTTTCATCTAATCAAACCTTACTTTTCCTGGATGAAGTTTCTGAAGGCCAGAGAAGTCAAACATTTTCCCAGGTCACACGGGCAGGAAATGGCCAGCCCAAAGCTGAGACCTACCCACTGTATCAACCTTCCTGGTCACGAGTAGGGGGGAGATGACTGGAGTGGCATGGGGAAGGGGAGGGGAAAACTGGATGGGGTGGGCAAGCTGCCAGGGTCAGCCCTGAAGGGGGTGGGGTTGGAAGAGCCTCCTCAGGTCCAGGCTGGTTCCCAAGTCACTTAACCCAGCTCCATTTTCATTTTCAAGTGGATTTAAGGCTGCCCTCTATGCCCTATGCCTCCTCACCCATCCACTGTACAACTTAGACTTCTTTATTCCCGGCTGGGCATGAGAGGGTCTTCCCCTTTTGTGGGTTGTCAAGGTCTCCTCTGACAGTCATTCTGGGGGAGCCCAGGAGCCTGCTCACGGGCATGTTTTTAAATGCATAAGGTGGAATACATTTCTATTGGAATATAGTTATTGGAATAGTGACCAATAGTGGAGTAGGGATTAGGAACCCCAGGCAGACCGGTAGGGAAATAGGCCACTCATGGCTAATGGCAACTTTGGGATGCCAACACGATGGAGGCAGGTAGGTGGGTGATAGAGACGGGAGGCTCCCCAGTACCTGCCTCCTCTCAGAGAGCTCACAGCCTAAAAAAGTATATGCAGGGTTAGCAGTTAGTGCCCCATGCCTTCCCTCCACAAATAGCTTGTATTTTTAAAAAATGTATTTCTAGGTATATGCTCTGTCCCCCACAGAACATAAGCTGCTTGAGGGCAAGGGGGTGTTTCATTTCCTCAGCCCAGTGCCTGGCTCAGAGTAACCACTTAGAGAGTATTTGTTTGATAGCAGGTCAGTCTGATTCAACAAGCAGTTATTAAGTGCCAGCAATGTTTCAAGGCACTAGTAATAACAAGCCAGAAGTGAATTAGCCTGTCCTCCACAAGCCTGAAAGTCTCTCAAGAGGATACAGATACACTCCGGTGTCAATCAGCTGCTCAGTGAACATTTATTCATCACCTCCTGTGTGCCAGGCATTAGAATAAGCCCTGGGAGGTACAGACCAATCAGTAATCTGATTGGGCAGATCCTGCTGAAGGACTGAAGGAATAGTCATGTGACAAAGGTCCCCACTGTGTTCCAGACGCTGCACATCTGTCTGTTTCTGAGGAGGAAATGGACAGAAGGAACATTCAGAGTATTTCCCAGAGGCATGAGAAGGATGCTGGGGGACCGTTGCAGGGTCTGGGGGGAGGAGAATAAAAAGGGGAGAGAAGCTGAAATCTCTGCTCCTGTAGTTCTGAATCCCAAGTTAGGTGGCTACAGCTGGGATAGGGGAAAGAGGACAGCCAAGCCTTGGATTCACACCCAGACCTCACCCTTACTAGCTGTGTGACCACAGACAAGTCACAACCTCTCTGAGCCTCAGAGAGACCCTAATGCCTCATCTAGATGGGGAAAGCCC
Source organism: Phascolarctos cinereus (assembly GCF_003287225.1). Classification (NCBI taxonomy): domain Eukaryota; kingdom Metazoa; phylum Chordata; class Mammalia; order Diprotodontia; family Phascolarctidae; genus Phascolarctos; species Phascolarctos cinereus. The sequence continues at coordinate 12,339,510 of NW_027555958.1, read as the reverse complement.
TCTTTGCCTAAGCAAGAAGCAATTACTGAGCACCTACTTGGGCACTGGACCCAGACAAAAATTAAATAGCTCTGCCCCTTAAGGAGTTTACATTTTACCAGGGGAAACATAAGGGCACATACATGTATGCATGTGTGTATGTGTATATTACCTCATTGATTTTGTCCATATGTGCTGTCTATATGGGGAGCTGGGTGGTGCAGTGGATAGAATGCTAGACTTGTAGTCAGGAAGACTCCTCTCCCTGAGCTCAAATCCAGCCTCAGACTCTTCCTAGCTGTGTGACCCTGGGCAAGTCACTTAACCTTGTTTGCCTCAGTTTCCTCATCTGTCAAATGAGCTGGAGAAGGAAAGGGCAAACCACTCCAGTATCTTTGCCCAGCAAACAAGCTGTCTTATGTATGTATAGATAAATGTGTAGATAATGGTCGCAGGATGATGGAGTTACTAGCAGCTAGAGGGGTAAAAGAACTCACGAAATATCAACTCTGCTTATTTAAGATCATAGATTTTGAGCAATAAGGCCCCTCACAGGCTGGCCAACCCCACTCCGTTCATGAAAAAGAAAACTTGGGCCCAGGAGGTTGTGACTTGTTCAAAGTCATAGAGATACTAAGTGCCAGCGTCTGGATGCAAACCCAAGCAATGCTGACCTCAAGGCCTCCCAGCCACTCTGTCATGATAAGTTCCATGTGAGCACAGACTTAAGCTGGAAGGACATAGAGGTCATAGAGAGGAGGAAGCCAAGGCCACCTGGCCAGAACAGGGCTCGGATTCATTTCTGGTCCTCCAGCTCCATGCTGATCTTCCCCCAACACCACCCTGCCTCTGCCTCGAACTGGAATGAATCAATGAATGACTCACTCTCTGGCCCATTAACAAAGGCATTTATTAAGCAGTTACTGGATGTCGGGCAGGTCGAAAACTCTGGGGATACAAGTACAAAGGCCAAACAGTCCCTGCCCTCAAGAAGCTTCCACTCTAATGGGGGGGGGAAAGATAACATCCCGTTCACAATATGTTGGGAGGAGACAAAATATTTAGGGCAGCGGTGGTCAGGGATACGGTGGGGATACGGTGTTTTGGTCTGGGTAGCCATGGGGATGATGAGAGGCCGGAGGAAGCCACGGTGGTTCTGATGCCTGTTTTCAATATCGGAGGGGAGGGGAGGGGAAGTGGGAAGGGGAGGGACCTTCCCCTGCCAATCACTCCCCATTGGTCCAATTGGAGACACTGTGGTCCCGCCCCTTCATTTTACAGAAGAGGAAACCAAAGCCCAGAGAGGAGAAAGCAGTTCCCTGAAACTGCACAGGTTGCAAGTGAACGGTCGGGGATTCCATCTGCGAACCTTGGGCTCCACACATTCTTTCCCTTGTGACACGGCGCCTCCTGCTAGTCCTGGCTCGGCACGGGGCACTGCAGACAGCGCAGTCTCTTCTTGCTCCTGGGGGTAAAAAGAACCTGGCCCCTCCTCTCCACGGCTTCTTTCCGGGGCCAAAGATCCTGCCACAAGGAGGTCAAACCCCGTCCTGCCTCGCACCTGCCTGGGGCTCTGAGCCCCAACACCGTGAGAGACTCATCTGCGCGCTCTCGTGTAGGAGGCAGTATGGAAAAGCACCGGGTCTGGAGGCCAGGACTTACTAGCTGTGTGACCTTGGGCAAATCTCCCTGGGCCTTAGTTTCCCCTTCTGTCAAATGAGAGAGGAGGTGGACTAGATGGCCTTGGAGGCCCCTCCCAACTCTAGATCGAGGATCCATCCCCCATCTCCCCCAGACTAATAATACAAGGATCTGGGGAACCTGAATTTGAAAGTGAGGAGGCATCCACCGCTTGAGCAGGGCCAGTGAGTGAACTATATATAGTATATGAGCACAACCGATCTTCAACCAAGCCTATTCCACAAACACTTATTAAGCACCTGCTGTTTGCCTTTGGAGCTGTCCCTCTGGTTCAATTCTAGTCCACGGGATTAAGAGCAGGAAGAGAGGTTAGTGACCGTCCATCCGGCTGAGTGGTCCCGTCCCTTTACAGTGATAGTCGATTCAGAAGCGGGAAAGGCTGCCTTGGGAGGTAGCTAGAGGGGCCCTTTGGACGTAGGCTCCGTGGGCTCCTAACCTGACTGCGCCGTGTCAACAGGCTCGTCTGTCAGTCTGGCTTTCCTGTCCTTCTGTCCGGCTTTCCTTCAGAACGAATCTAGCCCAGCCCAGGCACCGCAGACTACTGTGCAATCCTGTCTCCTGGCGTCCTTAGGCAATGTCTCCCCTCTCTCGAGTGCCCCCTCCCCACTGACCAGCTGATGATCGCAGACCAGAGCTTCGAGCTGGAAGGGCCCTCAGGGGCCCTCCGAGGCCCAAGTCGGGGAAACAGCTTGTCCAAGGTGACACAGATGTAAATGGCAGAGGCAGCATTCAAACCCACGTCCCCTGACTCTAGATTCAGGGCTCTTTTCCGGTCCGGTGCAGCAGCTCCCTTCTCAACAGATCTGACCTCATCGTTCCCCTAACTCAGTAGTCTTCGATGCCCGGGTGAAACGCAAACTCCTCACCCTGGCAATCAATGCCTTCCAAGCTCTGGCTCCCAGGTGACTGCCCTTCAGCCGGGTGTCTGGGAGTCTCTCACGGTGTGGGGGCTCAGAGCCTCAGGCAGGAGGGAGGCAGGATCCCTGGCCCAGGAAGAAAGCCACGGTGCTCCTTACACCCAGTCTTCTCCACTTAAACTGGCGGATGGCAGTTCCCCATAAAAGACATTTCTTTGTATCCCCGGGGCCTAGCGTAGGGCGTGGGCCTCAGCAGGTGATTAAAAAGCGCTTGATTGTTTAACTCTTTGCCCACCTGTCTCTGCATGGCTCTCCCTCCTCACCCCCACCTCCTAGAATTCCTGGCTACACTCTCAAGCACCGCCTCCTCCAGCAGCGGAGGGGCCCACACCCCACCTTCCGGAGAGGACTTTGTGTTTACTTAAATGTGCACCTGTGGCCCTTCCTTTCCCCTCCCCCCACTAAAGAACAAAAACTCCCTGAGGGCAGAAACATTTTTATTTTTTTTCCTCTCTATCCCCAGCCCCTAGCAAACACCAGGCAAACAGTAGGTGCTTAATAAGTGCTTGTTAAATTGGATTCGGATCCCTTGACTGAGAAAATATATAATGCCATACATGTCATTAAACTGTATCATAAATTCAGCAAGTAAATGTATATTTTATTCGTCATAACAACATCTATCTACCATAGGGAAAAAAAAGTAAAGCATGTATTCAGAACTTGTATTGATTCTGTCCATGGAAGGTCTGCTGGCTTCCTTCTTCGATGGAAGGATGAGACATGGTTTACTGGCACTAAATTAAGATCGAAAGTTCAGTGCTGGGTGCCAGGGGGGATCCAAAGACAATCTGCTGCAACTCCCCCGAAGAACCCTCCGGAATGAAGAAGGCATACCCATTAAGAGGAAACAGGGCCCTGGAAGCAGAATCAATTGACCCAGAATTGTACAGGTGCTGGGTGGCGCATCGGATCTGAGTGCAAATTCTGACTGCTATTTAGCACCCTTAGGGGTAGAGCAAGCCACTTCCTCCTCTGTTCCTCTAGTTAGCCCCTGGGTAAAAACAAGGGGGGTCGGCTAGATCAGACCACCCCTGAGCCTCTGGAAATGAGGGAGTCATGATTCAAACCCAGGTCCTTGGCTCCAGACCTAGGCAGGGCTGATCAAAGGAAGGTGCTCTGGACTTGGAAATGGAGGATCTGGATTCAAATCATCTCAACTCCCAGGACCTCAGTTTCCTTCTCTGTAATAATAGCTGATGGCCCCTTATTAATTAATAAGAAGAACAGATAATTCTAGAGCTATCTAAAGTCTGTGCAGCCTTTTAGATTCATTGTCTCCTTCAGACCTCATGTCTACCCTAGCAGGTAGGTACTCTTACAAGAGTTATTATCTACCGATGTGGAAACTAAGGCTCAGACAGGTTGTAGGGACATGGATTTAGGGCTGGAAGGGACTTCCAAGGCCGTCTGTTCCCAACCCCCTCATTTTATCAATCGGGAAACTGAGGCCCAGAAGAGAATTGCCCTAGATGAAAGAATCAGTGATTGAGAGATGGAAGGCCTTCTAGTCCACCCCTCATTACTTGAGGTACCTCTGCCTCAGTGGCCCAAAGCTTTGGAGTCAGGACAGCCTGTGGGCTAAGCCTCTCCAAAAAGAGGGGCTATTCTTTCTTTCCCCCTCCCCAGGGTCCCTTCCAGCACTGCCTCTCTGACCCTGGGGGCTGTCCACGTTACTTATGCCACCCTTCTACATGTACGTCCCCCCCCCCACCTTGGTCTGCTGCTTTTCCCGATCATCCACAATCCAAGATTTGCCGCCCGCCCATTGGAGTGTGTGTGCCTGTGTGTCTGTATGAGCATGGCTGCACATCGATCTGATTCTGTTTGCCCGGCTCCAATTCCGGTCTGTGCTTGGCTATGCTCTTGTTACCATTTATGGGTGTGTGTGTGTGTGTGTGTGTGTGTGTGCATGCATGCACGCACATGTGTGACTGCATGCAATTTCCCAGTGTGTGGACAGAGGGCTCTAGTTGTCATGGATGTGTGAGTGTATGCCCAGCCCTGGTTGCCAGGTGTGTGTGTATGTGTGTGTGTGTGTGTGTTTCTACCCAGGCGCCAGCCCCATCAGGCCACTCCAGTTATGAGTAATTAGGTCCACCCCCACCCAGCCCTGCGCCTGGAGACAGCCCCCGCTCTCCTAAGAAGACCAGCCAGGCCAGTGGGCAGGGCCAGCGCCAGACCAGGGCCCTAGCTAGGGGGTGCGAGAGAGGAAGTCACCAGCTCTGAGTCAGGGTTCTCTGGGAAAGGGAGAAAGGCCCCCACCACCCCGCTGAGCCCCAGAGTTCTCCTTTGTTAATCAAAGAGGATTCTTGGAGATTTCAATGCCTTTCAGCCCCACTCCTCCCCTTCTTCTCCCGACTGAAGGCTCCCCCTCCCCAGGACTTCCTTGGTCTTTGTGATGCCGAGCTGTCACTAGCTCAGAGCTGAAAAGGATTTTGGGAAGATTCTACTCCAGCCCCTCCTTTACAAATGAGGAAACTGAGGTTCAGAGAGCACATAGGTGCCTAGATCCAAAACAGAAGGGCCTTTGGGGTCATCTTCTAAATGGGAGAATTGGGGCCCAGAAACAAGAAGAGACTTTCATAAGGTTGAGTGGCAGTCAGGATTTGAACCTGTGTCCTCTGGCTCAAAATTCTGTTCTCTGTGCAGGCCCTCAGGCGCTTTCTGCTGCCTCTTCAGTGAGCCCCTCCAGCCCTTGCTTCAGGCCAAAGGAGGTAAAAACTTGGCTTGGCCTCTAGAGATCTTTTTTTTTTTTTTCCTGGAACACTGGGACCTTGAAAGGCCAGGCAGAGAATGTTCTGCCTGGGGAACCGGGGGAAGCTTGGGGTCGGCTGCAGAACAGTGTTTAGAAAGCACGGTTGAAAGCCTGTGACAGATTTTGTTTCTTCTGGCTGTACTTGAGCTGAGACAGCAGGCAGGACAAGGTGACACGTCTGATCTGGAAGCCTGAAGGGCGAGCAGACTGGGTGGTAGGAGGGGAGGGGAAGGAGGTTTGTCTTGCCCCTGAGCCTTCTCCCTTGGGGCCAGCAGCCAGAGGAGTGAAGAGGAGTGGGCACTGGGGCTTCGACCCAGGGTGCCAAATTTGGAGGCCACTGGCCGGGCACTACTCTTCAGCAGGGTAGAAACAACAGCAGTCTGTACCTCACTGGGAAGAGTCGTTCAGACAGACAGAGAGCCCCTGGACTGTGGGATGGGTTGGTACTCCTCCCCCTTGACCTCCCCAACACGGACGCCCCCCTCCAGCAGCAGCCTGTGTCAGGGGCACCAGCTCCGTCTCTCAGCCCGGGGCAGGCTGCGAGCCATCTGCCCTGGGTGCAGCTTGTGAGCCTTGCCCACGGCTTGGAAACCCCTAGTTATGGCTCTGATGCTGTCGCACGTCCCAGGCAGTCTTGGTGTATTTCCTCTCTATACTATATCTGCTTGTTAATATGCATGCCATTTCATTTCCCTTGATAGAATGTAAGCTTCCTGCAGGCATGGACTGCCTCAGTGAATTCCCAGAGATGAGCACAGTGCTTGGCACATAATAACTGCTTATTGATCGCTGTAGGGGGACAATGAGGAAAGGAAACCGAGAGATTTCCCCTGGAAATCAGAACTGCCTGGGACCTTGGGAGGTCATGGAGTCTGACCTCCTCATTTGGCAGAGGAGAAAGCTGAATCCCCAGGGGATGTGGTCACACCAGCCCCAGAAAAGAAAGCTCGGGTTCAAACTTCATCGTTATTGTTTCAGTCCTGTCCGACTCTCCGTGACCCCATTTGGGTTTCCTTGGCAGAGATACTGGAGTGGTTGGCCATTTCCTTCTCAGATCATTTTATAGATGAAGAAACTGAGGCACACAGGGTGAAGTGACTTGCCCAGGGATATACAGCTAGGAAGTGTCTGAGATCACATTTGAACTCAGGGCCACCTGACTCTAGGGTTGCCCCTCTATCCACTGCTCCACCTTACTTACCTGGATTTGAACCCAGGTCCCCAAGTCCAAATCCTTTCCACTAGATGATTTGGCCCCATCTACTCCTGTGCCCCAGGGCAGCTAGGAAGACTCCTCTTTCTGAGTTCAAATCTGGCCTCAGGCACTTACTAGCTGTGTGACCCTGGGCAAGTCACTTCACCCTGTTTACTTCAGTTTCTTCATCTGTAAAATGAGCTGAAGAAGGAAATGGCAACCACTCCAGTATCTTTGCCAAGAAAACCCCAAATAGGGTCATGGAGAGTTGGACATGCCTGAAACCACTGAAGAGTAACAACGACAAGACTTGTGCGCCCTTCTCAAGCTCAAAAGGAAAACTCGGTCCTCAGGGACCCACATGGCCACCATTTCAGGACTCTCTGCGTCCACAGCCTTCCGCTCCATCACAGAAGCTCCCTGTGTCCGCAGTCACGGAAGGTTTTCATCAGCCCTCTCTCGCCTTTCATTGTTTCCATTTTCTCCCAGCAGTCCGATGCCTGAAGGAGAGTTAAGGCCGTTCCACTGTGGATTTGGTACCAGAGGACCCGGCTGCGCTGCTTACTAACATAGGACCGAGTCACCTGGCCAGGCCCCTCTCTCCTGTTTCTAGACCAAGGGAGCTGGGCTAGCTGTTCTGGAAGGTCCCTGGATAGCCTGCCATCTGCCCTGTTCTGCTCAATGTTTCCCACTGCCAATGGCTTGGAAGAAGATGGCTCAACAAATTTGTGAATGAGAGAAAAGTGGGAGGAATGGCCAATATGCCAGATGACAGAAGCAAGATCCAGAAAGATTTCAACAGGCCTGAAGCTCTCCAGATGAAATGTGAATAAGAGTATAGGATCAGAGATCAAGAGTTGGCAGAGATCTTGGTGGTCATGCAATCCAACTCTCCCATTTTATAGATGAGCAGATGGAGGCCCAGAGAGGTCAAGGCCTTGCCCCATGCTCACACAGCCAGATACAATGAAAATCTCCGTGAAGGAGAGCTAGCCCAGGGCTTTGGATGCGGGCAGGTTGAAATCAGGGAAGTCTTCATGGATGAGGTGGCATTTTATCTGGGCTCCTAAGGATGAGTAGGATTTCAAGTAGAGAGGGGTGAGGGGTGGTATTCTAGGCGCAGGCATGAGAACGGGAAAGCATGGGCTCTGTTCAGGGAGGAGTGAGTAACTGAGTTTGACCAAAGCATAGAGTCTGTGAAGGGACAGACTGTAAGATAAGGCCAAAAGAAGAAGTCAAAACCAACTTGTAGAGGGCCTTGAATGCCAGGCTATTGGGATTTAGATCCTCTCTGGGCAATAGGGAGACATTCCAAGAAGTTGGTCTGAAACCACCACAATTTCTAAACTGTGCTAGGCTTCAACTTGGTGAAATTTGTGCTGTGAAGGAAGCGGTGTTCAGTGTGCCACTAGGGAAGTAACTAACACTCACTGTTCTAGGGTATTGTGTGGATCCAGTCTCCTAAAACTATAATCCACGAGCCCCTACCAATGAGCTTACCTTTAATAGTCAGCCAGTAGATGCAATTAGCTCAAAGTAAGGGCATTTACTACAACGGCACAGTAAAAACAGCACCTACCATACATCCCTTTCCTCGTGAACCTGAGATACCCTGTCCCATAAATATATAGGGTCAATGGGCAGAGCAGACAAACTTAGAGTCCACTGGTAATAATAAATAGGGACCTCATGTAGCCAAGATAGCTCACACTTCCAGTACTGCAGCACTCCAATGCTCCTTCTCTTTTTGTTTCTTCATATTGCTGCCTACCATGCACAGAGTCTCTGTTGGGTGAGTTGCCCAGCTGGGATCTTTGGGTCTTTGCCTTTCTGCCCCTTGACTTTCACTTGCTAGGACTAGTTCTCTCTTAGATCCACAGTTGGCTCTCTTCACTGTTGCTACAGGTCACACTAGCAGGAGCTGCCTCCTGTCCCAAATGCTGATCTCCCTACCTGGGTCTGCTCCCTGTTGGTTGCCCCTCAGCTGTGTGTCCACCGAGGGGGAGGAGAGGGGGGAAGACGGGATCTATGGTACTATTGTTTGTGGACTATGAAAAAGCATTTTACTTGATCTAGAGGGAGGCTGGTGTAAGGACTTGTCTCCAGTAAGGTGTCTGCCAGGGATTTGTTAAAACACTGAGGGCTGTAACCATAGGGATAACTTTGTTGGATGAGTCTTTGATATAAGCGTCAAGTGAGGCCTAAAACACAGACAGATGCTCACCGAAGGCATGGGCCGTTGTCATGGCGGATGCCTAGCACCTGGTCCAAACAGAAGAAGTGAGGAGGATCCTTCAAGACTTCCTGTTTGTGGATAATATTCTGCTAATTGTATCATGTTCTGAACGCTGCGTAGCTTCTGAAGTAAGCTCTGAATTCAAAAGCGGTGGCGAAATGGATAAAGCACTGGGCTTGGAATCAGGAAGACTCATCCTGGTGAGTTCCAATCCAGCTGCAGATACCTACTAGCTATGTGACCCTGGGCAAGTCACTTCAACCAGTCTGCCTCAGTTTCCTCATCTGTAAATGAGTTGGAGAAGGAAGTGGCAAACCTCTCCAATGTCTCTACCAAGAAAATCCCAAATGGGGTGCTAAAGAGTCAGACACAAGTGAAAAACCACTGAGCAACAAGGTCACAGGAACAACACAAGTGGATGGGAAATGCCTATTGGTCAGATGATGTTGGCTGACTCATACACCTGTTGCGCCAGTCTTGGACAGACGTTTCTGATGAATGATGAGCTGGGTCCAGAATTGAACAGGAGGAGGAGGGTGGGCCGGATTGCCTTTGGGGCATTGTTTAGTACCCTTAATAGCCCCAACCTTCTCCCTGAAACGAAGGCCACGTTTTTCACATCAATATTCTTCCAGCAATGCAATATGCCTACAAGTGATGGGATGCCCTGAACTCCAAGGAATGAAAGCTATATGGGATCCTCCCACAGGCAAGAGAGGAATGTGTAGTGGGTGCGAGTAGGCTTCCAGTTCCCAAACAAGACTGGGGCCAGAAAGGATATTACCAGAGAGCAACGTAATGGAAGAGGATGTGGGCCAGTCACGTAGCGAGCATGAGGAATAACTTAAGGTCTCCAGTGGGAGGTAATGTCAAAGCATCTAGCACCAAGATGTCCAGGACCCCTTGGGTAGTCTGGGGAAGCCTATGGAGCTCTTCTTAGAACTATGATTTTGCTGCACAAAATAGAATAAAGAAGGCTACAAAGGAAGCTAATCATATTGAGATCCAGCTATCCAAATATACAAAAATCACAAGATCACAGACCCCGGGTTAAGAGCCTCTCTGGACCCTAGAGAGAGGCCCTAGCATGTTGGCATGATCATACGTTTAGGTGTATTCAGTACAGGTTGAATGATGTGACCCAAAGAGTGGTCTTGAATGGGTCAGTGTCTTGTAGGGAGGTCACTAGTGGCGTGACTAAAGGATCTCTCTATGGACTGTTGTTATCTAGTTTTATCAAAGACTTGTGAAATTGGCAAATGACACAAGGCCAGTCACTCCATCAGTCCACAAGCACCATCACGTGCCAGACACTGTTCCAAGCACTGAAGAGCTCAAGAAAGGTCAAAGTCCCTGCCTTCAAGGAGCTTATTATGGTCTAACAGGGGAGACCACATGGACGTGACTGTGTACAAACCAGATACAACCAGGACAACTTGGAGATGTTCAGCAGAGGGAGGGCATTAGCATTGAAAGGGGTTCAGGAAGGCCAGGAAGGATTGGTAGCATGTTGGACAACACAACCCGAAAGGATCTCCCTCCACGAGCTGGAAATATCGGCTACATCTAATGAGAAGGAATTTAAGAGGCAAATGTCAAGTCTTACACCTGGGACTAAAAAAAAATCAAGATGGCGGAGTCATGGCTAGACTGCAGTTCATGTGAAAATGATCTGGGATTCTGAGTGGCCTGCACGCTCCCCTGACCCCAGCCTGCTGGAAGTGAGGCCCAGTGTCCAGGACTAGGGAGGTTATCATCTTACTGTCTTCTGCCCTGGTCTGGCCATTCTTTGAATGAAGAGGGCCTTTAGCTGTGGGGGCCACATTCTTGGAAGGTCATTGGTGGACCTACTGCTGGGAGTCCCAAGGAGCTCCGGGATAGGGGCCCCAGGGATCCTCCATCTGAGGCTGGATGAAGTAGGGCCTGTCAAGGAAGGATATAGGGGAGACATCCTAAGGGTCTTCAAGCATTTTCAGGGCTCCCCGGGAGCTTGGCTCTGGAAGGCAGCATTAGGAATAACAGGTGGCAGAGAGGCGGATTTAGGCTAAATGTCAGGATGTGTATCCCACCAATGAGAGTCATCCAAGAGTGGAAAGGGGGGATGATAACTTTCCCATCGCTGGAGGGCTTTAAGCAGAGGTGGCCAGCCATGTGTCAAAGATGCTGTAGGGTGGTTCCTCCTCAAACAGAGTCTGAGGTCTCTCCAGACTTTGAGATCCTCCCCTGAGATCCTCTGACCCCTCCCCACCCTAACCCAGTGAATGGCCTCATGGTCTCCATGGCAGCAAATGAATGGAAGGCCTGCAGAGCAGCTCATAAAAGCTTCCAGTCACTGGATCACATTTGGGTCTCCCCACCCCCCAAAGCACTTCGGCATCTCCCTCCTGGCCCTGCTTCTACCTCCTCCCCCTACCAGCCTGGAGTCCTCTCTGAACAGCTGTGGAAGGCAGGGCCTGTGAGCAGCCCTTGTAACCAATTGCAGAGGAGATGAAGGGGCCAGGCCCGCTCCACCGAGGCCCGAGCTGTCTGTCTGAAGGCCAATCCTTTCTCATCTCAAGCTGCTCCAGGGCTCAACCTCTCCGGGGCCAGAGAGCTGGGTAGGCCCGTGGCCTGTTTCACTGGACAGGTAGCCATCTGCCCGGGGTTCCTCAGGAAAGGTGCAAACTGCTGCCTTTCAATTAAATTCTGATCATTTATGGGCCAGCTACTGTGCTGGACACTAGGGATACAGACTGGACCTATCATTTTATCAGTTTGAAACTCCCGGGATGGGAAATTCCCCCCATCAATTCAGGTTAAGAAGCCTGCCTAGGGTCGAATAGTCAGGATGGGTGGGGACTTCTGGTGGGCCAAGGCCAGCTTTCTATCTACTATAACAGGCCAACAGTCTTGCTCTGGGGATTTGTTGTTCAGTCATATGTGACTCTCCATCACCCCATGGACCATACCGCTCAATGGGGTTTGCTGGGCAAAGATACTGGAGTGCTTTGCCATTTCCTTCTCCAGAAGTTAAGTGACTTGCCCAGGGGCACACAGCTAGTAAATATCTGAGGCTGAATTTGAACTCAGGTCTCCCCGATTCCAGGTCAGAAAAAATGACATCTTTTTCTCAGAAACGAAAGCAAAAGAGGAGGAAATGGCTGAAGACAGCAGGTTTGGAGATTTCAAGAAAGGGAGAAGTGAAAGGTCGTGCTAATGGCTCCTGTTTCCTCAGTAAAGTATTAGACAAGGTTCTCTGCTGAGAAGGGAAGGGGGCAAGGAGGGCTATGAAGACTTGAGGAAAGAAGAGAACATTTGAAATAGCTGCTTGGAGGAGGGAGACAGAGATTCAGTTAGGGCAGAATAAAAGGCTTGCCGTGCAGCAGTGAGGGCCCAACTGAGGTGATCTCCCATCGTTCTGTCTGTAGTGGACACAGGCTGGGTTCAGCAGTGTAGGAGAAGGAGCAAGGAAGGTCGAAAGACAGTGGGGCTAACTAACTCAGAGCTGGGATTTGGCGAGGTGAGGTCATAGGGCGCAAAGGCAAAGAATTCCAGGGTAGAAGATGTTGTACAGCACTCAGAAGAGAAGATCCGTGAAAGGGGGAGGGAAGCACCCCAGGGGTGCCAGGGCTATGACGTGAGCAACCAAATCAATTTTGGAGGGCGTATGGCTCTGGATAAGGCAGCTTTCCTTAACTTCCTGAGGCTTCTGAGGTCCCAGGAGCCTATCATTCTAAGTCAGGCCTCAGTTTCCTTGTCTGTAAAATGAGGGGGTTAACCTGGATGGACCTCTGAGGTCCCTTCCAAGCCTAGAGCTATGGCCCGTCTCATCCATGCTGGAATCAGAAAATCAGGCTCAGATCCTAAAGGTACAGAATAGGGCAGGAGCAGAATTCCAGAGGGAATGAATATTCCAGCAACTTCTTTCCACTAAGACCTAGTATGTAGATCTCAAGGGCTTTGGGACCAGGTGGCTGGAGAGAGAGGTCAGAGTAGCGATCTCTGTGATGTGATTGTTTGTGCTCATGGGAGGGCTCATAGTGGAACAAAGGCCAGGGCAGATGAAGACCGAGGCAGAGAGAAAGCAGCACACAAAGAGAGACAGAGAAAAGAGAAAGAGAAGCAGAGAAGGGAGGGAGGGAGAGAGGAAGGGAAGGAGAAAGAGAGAGACAGAGGGAGGAGTACGATGGATGATGGATGGATGGATGGATGGACGGACAGATGGATGGATAGACCGGGCTAGGCATAAACAACTAGGCTGATGGGGGGATAGGCGAAGGATTGTGTCTGTCTGCCTGCCTCCCCCACCCGGCCAGCCAGAGGGTGCTGGGTGCGGGAATTCCAGCCCTGGCCCCGGCCTCTGGCGATGCCATGTGAAATAAATCACAGGCCGATGCTAAGGGCTGCACACAGGCCTTGCAGCCTAATTCCCCTGGCGGTGGCTGCTAATTCATTCGGAACAGAGCCGAGGGGAGGACGCTGGCAGTCCTAATGACCGTTCGCGATGAGAGCAGCCTGGCACAGAGGAACTCCAGGCTGCCCCAGCCCTTAGCCTGGGGGGCCAGCTGCCATACCTGTGGGGGAGGGGCGTACATACCACAGGGGTTGGGGAAAGGAGGAGTGGGAGGAAGAGAACCTAGAGAAAGAATCAGTCAATCAACAAACATTTGATAAGCACCTACAGAGTGTCCCGCGCGGTGCTAGGTGCCTCGATAAGATAAGAGAAAAGAGAAATAGTCCCTGCCCTCAAGATGCTTACACTCTTTCAGAGAAGAGGCAGATAAGAGGAGGAAGAAGGAAGGAAAGTGACAGTTCACCTTTCCATCAAGCTTTTAGGTTTGCGCAGAGCTTTAAAAATGCTATCTCATTTGTGCCTCGACATAACTCCATGCTATTGTTTTCCCTGTTTTTCAGGTGAGGAAACAGAGGTGCCGAGAGCTGATGTGACTTATCTCCTATCACACTGCTAATAAGTCTCAAAGGCGGGATTTGAACCCAGAACCTCCTAACACCAAATCTAGTGTTCTTGCTACTACATACCTGGACACCTCAAGGAGGAGGAAGAGGAGGAGCAGAGGTGAAGAAGGAGAAAGAAGAGAGAAGGAAGAAGGAAGAGGAGAAAGAGAAACCCCTTCTTTGCGTTCCATTGGGCAGAAGAGAAGCCAGCGCTCCAGCGGAGATTCTATAGCTGCCCTGGAGGGAGGCGCCCCAGCAGCGCAAAGAGAAAAGAGGGAGGGTCTATAGAGAGGGGTCATGCAATTGAGGGGTGTCCCCCCAGTAGATCAGAGAGAAAAGGAGGGTCTAGAGAGGGGTCACGCAGTTGAGGGGTGGCCTCCCCCAGCAGAGCAGGGAGAAAAAAAGGAGGGTCTAGAGACAGGTCACGCAATTGGGGGAGTGGTCCCCTAGGAGAGCAGAGAGAAAAGAGGGAGGGTCTAGAGAAGAGTCACGCAATTGGGGGGGTGGTCCCCCAGCACAGCAGAGAGAAAAGAGGGAGAGTCTAGAGAGGAGTCACGCAATCCCGAGAAGATGAGGCAGGCGAGCAGGACCTGAGGGAGCCGTGCGGGACAGCAGGTAGGTGAGGGGTTACCCCCCCCAACACACCCTCAGCCTTAGGAGGAACAGAAACCGAAACCAAAAGGCCTGAGAAACCAGCTCCAAGCCCACTTTCAGTTTTGCAGGACCAGACACAGAGAATTATAATGGAAAAAATCGAAAATTCTCTGCTCATGAGACAGTCTTGGCTTGAAGATCTGAACATGGGGACATGGGAACACGCGTCCAGCTTCTCCTGAGCCCCGATTCCTCTCGTGCCTCCAGAGGGCGCTGTTTGAGGGAAAGGCTCGATGAATACTGGCTGATTGATTGGCCGAGTCGAATGGCAAAAGCAGTCTGGGCTGGCCGCATCCCTCCCCTCCCCCCTTCAGCGCTCACCTGGAGCCTGCTACGGATGCAGGAGCTGGGAGCTAGGAGCTCTCCGCTGGAGAGGAAGGGGTAGACAGGGACTGAGCAAAGGCATCTAGGGCTGGGATTGGAGAGAGGCCAGAGACCATCTCATTTTACAGAGAGGGAAACTGAGGCCCAGAGAGACCAGGTGGGTGCTTGTTCAGGGTCACATGGGTGGGATGCTGCAGAGGGGTGATTTGGCCCCGGCTGTCTGTCCGGGCAGTCCAGGTGCAGGGATATGGAATCACAAGATGGTAGGTGGCCATGGCCTCTGCCTACTTGTAAGCCTCAGCCTGTTGGCTCTGCCTGTGGGAGGGTGACACGGGGTGGGGCTGCGTATGTGTTGGCCGTGGTCGTGGCATGTCAGAACATGAGCGTGGGAGGGTGTGGGCATCACACGGGCCCTCAAAGTCCCAGCCACCTCATGTTTCAGATAAGGAGACTGTGGCTCACAGAGGTTCAGTGACTTGCCCAAGGCATCCGAGGTTACAGATGGCAGAGTGAGGATTCTGCCAAGCTGGCCTGCCCCTAGAAACTGAGCCTCTTGGCCTGTTGACTTGAGGACAGGCTGGTCTTGGAGAGTTCCCAGGTCAGCATGGAGGTCCTTGAGAAGGCTGGGCAGTCCTTGGTCCCAAATCAGCGTGGGGGTCCCTGCGAGGGCTAGGTGGTCTTCGTTCCCAAATCAGCGTGGGGGTCCCTGCGAGGGCTAGGTGGTCTTCATTCCCAGGTCAATGGGGATCTCTGTGAGGGCTGGCCGGAGGATATTGAAGCACAGTGATTCCTGGGTGGGGGTCTCTTGGAATCAGATGCCCTGAATCCTGGCCCTAGACTTCCCCCTGCCCGCCTGCCAGGGCTCTGAAGCCCCTGTGGCCAGTCACAGTGTGCTCACTGGGCTGCCTGGATGGCAGGAGGGGCCGGCAGAGGCCTCTGGTGGCAGCGGGCAATAGTGGCCAGCAGAAGCCTGGCCTTCCTTACTGCTGGTTCAGAAGTAAGCTCACAATGATTGATCTCATCCCCCTGTCACGGGAACCAAAGAAACAAGAAACGTGGGCTGGCTGGGGTCCTTCCCCCGTCCTGCTCACGTGCCCAATGAGAAGGGGTACGTGTGCTCGCCCCTGCTGTAGTCCCTGGCATGAACAGGTAATGAGGCGGAGGAGCTAGCGGCAGAAATAACAAGGGTACCACCTTTGGTGGCCATGGAGGCTGTCAGCCCGAGGCTCTCCTTAGCCCTCATTGCCCTGCCTTTGCTGTCAGAGCAGGGAGGAAGGACCATCAAGGTGGGCATGTCCAGCCCCTTCATTCTACAGATGAGGAAACTGAGGCTTAGGAAAGCCTCAGGATTGTAGAATTAGGGCTGGAAGGGACCTCAGAAGCCACCGCATCTAACACCCTCATTTTACACATAAGGAAACTGAGGCCAGGTGGAGGGATTGGCCCAAGGCCACCTAGGGAGCAACAGGTCAAGATGGTATTTGAACCCAGGTCCACTCTCTCTGAGTTTGGGGTTGCTCTAACCCCTGCTTCCCAGCCCCCTTCATTTAGCAAAGAAGGAAACCAAAACCCAGAGAAGGAAAGGGACTTGCTGGGCCACACAGCAGGGTCATAAGAGTGTCAGGACTCGAACCCAGGCCTCCCTACCTTCAGAACAACGTTGTCTTGTTACACACACACACACACACACACACACACACACACACACACACACGACTCCTAACTCTTAGATTCATTGACTGGCTTCAGAAGAAAGCCAGTGACTCTGAGAATAATCACTCTGGAAGACTGGCAAAAACGCTCTCTGGCAATCATTCCTGTGTAGTGGGTAACATATTTGGGGGTCACAGCGAAGGGGGCTTCCTGGTATGGAAAGTCCCTGTACCAATCCTGTGGGTGTGCAGTCCTGTAACTCATCTTAGAGACTTGGGGGGGGGTACCAAGGGATGAAGAACCTTGCTCAGGGTCACATGGCCAGAAACTGGCAGAAACTGGATTGAACCCCTGTTTTTCTGACCCTGGAGTCCTGTGCCAGGTTTCCTCTGTTAGTACAAGTATTATAATCTCCATTCTACAGAAGAGAAAGCAGAGGCTCAGAGAGATTCTGTGAGAAATGTGTGTGTGAATGTATATATATAGACACATGTATGTATGTAGGCACATGTATGTGTGTCTACATGCAAACACAACACATAAAGCAGATAGATGAGGCTCGGAAGTCAGTCAGCATTTCCAGGATCACATCACTAGCCTCCCACAGTATAATGGTTCCTATCCCTCCTTTATGAAGGCTTGTCCAGTGTATAACACAGGCGGTCTCTCATAGTATAAGTATTGTTATACCCGTTTGACAGGTGAGGAGATTGAGACTCAAGTAGTCAGTTTTGTTTGGGAAGAGGACCCGAGGATGTGTTTGTGGGGAGACCCTTAAGTGAGCTTGGCCTAGCTGACCTAATTGTTGGATATATGTGGATATGCTGGTTTCACGTGTGACTCCTGGGCACCCGTGTGCTAAGGGGGAGAGAGGGCAGGTGCCTTCCTGTCTTTCTCCCTTGTTCATCCCGGATACCATCGTCATCATACTGTTGGCTACGAGAAAAGAGATGAGGAAATTCACCTCCGTCTTTCTTTTGCAGAGGCGAGGGATTATGGGTATAGAACACTACATGTGGTGTTGGACTCAGTTGATATGTTGGGTCGTTTTGCTGAAACGATTTTCTCCTCTCTTTTATACTATGTTACTAGGGATGGCTCCCTGGGTAGAGGAAAGGAGAGGGGTATATATGTATATATATATGTGTGTGTGTGTGTGTGTGTGTGTGTGTGTATGTGTGTGTATATATGTGTGTGTATGTGTATATATGTGTGTGTATGTGTGTGTATATGCATGTGTGTAGATATATGTGTATGTATATGTGTGTATGTGTGTGTGTATATATAATGTGTGTATGTGTATATATGTATGTGTGTATATATGTGTCTGTATATGTGTGTGTATATATGTGTGTGTATATACATATGTGTGTATATGTGTGTGTATATGTGTGTATATATACATATGTGTGTATATATGTGTGTGTATGTGTATATATGTGTGTGAATGTGTGTGTATATGCATGTGTGTAGATATGTGTGTATGTGTGTGTATATATATAATGTGTGTATGTGTATATATGTATGTGTGTATATATGTGTCTGTATATGTGTGTGTATATATGTGTGTGTATATACATATGTGTGTATATATGTGTGTGTATGTGTATATATATGTGTGTGTATATATGTGTGTGTATATGTGTGTGTATATATATGTGTGTATGTATGTATGTATGTATGTATGTATGTATGTATGTATATATGTATGTATGTATGTATGTATGTATATATGTATGTATGTATATGGTCAGGGATGTTTGGCCTAAAGAAAAGACTGTGAGGGGGAAGAATTTAAAAGCGATCTTCACACACTGGAAGGCTGCCACGTGGAAGAGCGCACACTCTCTAGCCCAGCCAAACTGGCCTTCTCGCTGTGCCTCTCACACGACACCCCATCTCCCACCTTCATGCCTTTGCCTTGGCTGTGCCCCATGCCTGAAATGCTCTCCGTTCTCACCTCAGTCTCTCAGAATCCCTCGTTGCCTTCAGATTCAGCTCAGGCTCCTATGGAGGCCTTTCCTGACTGCTCTCCCTCACTGCCGTCTGCCACTGCCTTCCCTCTCCCTCTCCCTCTCCAGTGACCTTGGATTTATTGTGTATACAGTATGTGCTTATCTATGTATACATATGTACAGTTATGTATGCACACACATAAAAGTGTAGAAGATAGATGGAATGGGAGTTTCTTGTGTTGTAGATAATATCTCGGTGTTGTGTCCCCTGATAGAGTGTCCTCAGCCTTTGTGCTTAGGGGCAAGGGGGCTTTTATTTTTGTCTTTGTAATCCCTGTGCCCAGGTTCACCATTGGTGCTTAATAAATGCTTATAGAGTGATTGAGGAGGCAGTGGAGAGGATGCCGGGCTCACTCTACCGAGATAAAACTTGTTGAAAGTGCTTAGCCCAGTGCCTGGCACGTGGTAAGCACTCTATAAATGCCCATTCCCTCCCCTCCCCTTCCTTCCTACTACCCGTATGACTTTGCCAAGTCACTCAGCCCCCTGGGCCTTACCTTCCTCAGCTGTAAAAAGAGAGGGTTGGATAAGATGGCATCTGAGGTGTCCCCCCACCCCCCAACTCTAGGGCTATGATCCCACAACCAGAAGACCTGAGTTCAAATCCTGGCTATTCAACTTACTGTTTGACTCTGGGCAAGTGATTTCTTCTCTCTGAGTGTCAGTTTCCTCATCTGTGAAAATGAGGGTTTGTCTCCTTCCAACTCAGATTCTGTTACAGAGCTATCAGCCAGCACTTATTAATCACCTGCTGTCTACCAGGCACTCGTCCAAGTGATGAGGATGCAAAGAAGGCAGAGCTCCTGCCCTCAGGGAGCTCCCAGTCTAATGGGGGAGACAGCGTGCAAAGCTCAATACCAACTGCAGCCGGGATGAGCTGGAGAGAACACAGAAGGAAGGCAGCGACATGAGGGAGGACCAGGAGGCGCTTCTTGTAGAAGATGGGATTTGGGGTGAGACGTGAAGGAAGCCCGACAACGGGGAGGTGAAGACCCTTTGCTTGTGCAAATAGCTCCACTCCCTTACAGATACCCAAGAAGGGTCTCAAGGGCCCAAAAAAACCATCTCCCTCTTGTCTCTCAGTCACTGGCCACCCTGTGCATCACCCAGCTAGGGGGTGTTGAGCAGCAGACCCAGGGCTCCGCCCGCTCTTCTAGCCGTGGCTGGACAAGGCCGTGGAGGGAGAGGCCATGATGCTCTCCAAGCAGGAGTCCGCCACCTTCACCAACAGGACGGCAGGTCCCACTCCTGGCACCCTGGATGCCGGTTATGTGGTACAAATCAAGCTGTTCAAGGACCTCCTCCCCAGACCTCTCCAAAGGGACTTTGCCCCCATCATGTCCCAGGCCACTCAGACATTAACAGGGGTCAGCCTCTGGCTGCATTGTTTGGACGGCTCCTCAGCCTTCCAGTTAATCCACAAGCATTCATTAATTGCCTGGTGCACTGGGCATAGACAGTCCCTGCCCTCAAGGAGCCCAGAAGAGATAACTTGGGCCCATAGAGATATATAAAAATAGATAATAATAATAATAAGTGTTTTAAAATCTATAGGATTTTAAGGTTTGCAAAGTACTTCATGTGTAATCTCATTTGATTCTCACAACCCTCTAAGGTAGATGCTACTGTTATCCTTATTTTAAAGATGAGGAAACTGAGACATACAGAAGTAAAGTGAGTTGCCTAAGGTCACACAAGAAGTAAGTGTCTAAGGCAGGATTACAAATCGGGTCTTCCTGACTCCAAGCCTAACCCCCCTCATTCACTGGCTGCCAAAATAGATACAAAACAGACACAAGGTGATGGAGAAGGCTCTGGAATCTGGGGAGACCTGGAAAGGCTTCATGTAGGAGCTGAGCTGAGACTAACTGGACTGAAGGGGTGGGGGTGGGGTGGGGAGATACAAGTGGCTTTGCCTATAGCAAGAACAAGAAGGGAATGACCTACCATCCATGACTCATGACACCAGTTTAGGCCAGTCATTTACGGAGTGCCCCCGGCGTTTCTTGAGACTCACTACTTCATGAGGGTGGGATTGATGTTGACCATTGACTTTTCTCCTAGGACCCTGCCCAATGTGCCAAATTCATCTGGGCCCATCTCCAGTGCCCATGCCAATGCCGGCTGCTTGCCAAGTTGGAGATGTGCCTGTTCAAGTAGGAGATGGCAGTCCTCCAGATTCTTGGGAAGTGAGTAGGTAAAGTGGAGGCCATGCTATCCCGCACTCAGAAGTGATTGAGGCGGCTCGGTGGATGGAGCTCAGGACTGAGTTAGAATCCTACCACAGACACGAGCTATGAGACTTAGGGCGAGGCAGCAGGGAGGCATCTAGTGTGGATGAGACTTACCCTGTGCCAGGCAACTTGCTAGGCATTGGAGGGTCAACTTCAAGCAAGATGGAAGACAACCCTGACTTCAAGGAGCTTACGTTCTCCTAGAGGAAGACGACAAGAAAAAAAACCTGGAAAGGGGGAGAAGGTGCCCACACTGGGGTGCAAACGGTTTATTTTGTACTCTGCTCTTTTACTAAAGCTATTAATTATTCAGTTGGTTTCTTTGTTGATTCGCTGGGGTTTTCTACGTACCCATTATGACCTCTGTGAATAGGGAGAGCTAAATAACCGTGGCTGATGGATAAGAGGAGCCCACGTGAAAGAGCCTAACGAGAGACTGATCACAAGCTAAAAAGAGATGGCTGCTAAGGGAAAAGCTAATCGCCTCTGGGGTGATTTTCCCACCGTGCTCTGCAGTAATCGGAAACTAACTGGAGACTAAGCTTACAGTTCAATCTCTTCAGTCGTGTCCGACTGACCTCATTTGGGGTTTTCTTGACAAAGATACTGGAGTGGGTTGCCATTATCTTCTCCAGCTCATTTTACAGATGAGGAAACTGAGGCAAACAGGGTTGAGTGACTTGCTCAGGGTCACACAGCTAGTAAGCATCTGAGGCCAGCTTTGAACCCAGGTCTTCCAGGCCTGGTGTTCTGTATGCTGCACCAGCACCATGTTTTAAACGAGCCACTGATGTGTTGGAAATTGTTCAGAGAGAGCTGACCAGCAGGCAGGCGTGGCACAGTGGATTTGGAATAAGATCTCAGTGTGCATACTGACTGTGCAGCCTTGTGCAAATCCTCAGTTCTCTCCACCATAAAATGATGGGACTGACTGATGCCAGACCGGGTCGCTTCCAGGGCTCACCCTGTGATCTTATCAGGAGGAAGGACGTCTGAGAGATCCTGGGCTCAACATTCTAGTTGACCTGGGAGTGCTCTCAGGAACCTCCGTGCCACATGCATGCCTCTGGATAGCCGAGGCTTCTGCCAACGGTGCCCCACCAAGCCACGGCCTCCAGGCTCAGGCAGACATTCCAGCAGGGAGGGATGGTGTCTGGGCTGTCAGCCACATGGCAGCAGCTTAGCTAGGAGGGGGCCTGGTGAGCACATAGCCATGAAAAAAGGACACTGTCTCCGGCTGGTTCCCTGCGTGAGACTCCCTGGCAGTGGCTGACACTTCATTCTCACTGCATCTGTTGTGTTTCTCTGACCTTGACCTTGCTCTGTGCACATATCCCTCAGGTTTCTCACTGGCAGGGCCCCTCTGGGCCACTTGCTTTTCTGAGCCATGAGTTTGACCTTGGCCTGTTTTGGATCTCATTTGAATCCCCAACCCTGGCCCCCTAATACCTCACACACACAGAGTCATCTTCTAAAGCCAGGTTGGTGCACACCTTTTGATCTGCACACCTGTGAAGACCTATGAAACATAGATGTATTCATGTAGGTCAGACATGCCCACCTGGGTGAGAGCAGAGGTCTAAGGCCCTACACGATCCCTTCTGGGGCTTCCTTCCTTCTTTCCCTTTTGGTTCTCAGGTCTTCCTTCTCAGCCCCAATCCCTGGAATCCCCCATGTTCTGTCCAGTCCACCTTATTTCCACCCCTCCCATTTTTTGGACAGCTCGCTTCTCTCCAACTGAGATCTATCTCTTCAGCTGTAAAAGGATGGAGGGAATATGGATAACAGAGTCCCAAATCCCCAGATGAGTGAGATGGTGAGGGAGTACGTCTCTGCCCTCACAAAAGGTCGAGTCACCCAGGCCTGGAAGAGCATCTCCACATAGCAAACATTAAAAACGGCAGCCACTAAATGCCCCATTTGTCATGGCATTGTGGATGATCAGTGCGTGCTCTAGTCCTGGAGATCGGCAATTTCCCCCCTCGCTTTGGGGGAAGAAGGTTCCCACTAAAACTCTGGAGCCAGTGGTTGCATGGTTGGTTTTGAGCTCTTAGAACGACCATGGGATCGAGGGAAATGACAGCCCTAGTCGTGGAGGCCATCTCGTCCCACTCCTACCTGCCCCAGGGTCAGAGCATCACAGACGGAAAGCTGGGGGGAGCCTCAGAAGTCATCCCATCCAACCTCTTCATTTTACAGATGAGGAAAGTGAGGCCCGGAGAGAGTCGCTGAAAACCTTTGATTGGGCAGTGGGAGGGGTTGGTCAGAGTGGTGGTAGTGTACCAAAACTCCAGCAAGGCCTTTGTTAGTCTACGGGGAATTGGCTGGAGCCAGGATTTTGAGAGCCTCTGGTTAAGAATCCAGTGGAAGCAGACTCTCTCCTTGCACAGGATTTCAGAGTTGAGAGGTATTTCAGTGGCCACTCAGTGTCACCCGTCCTTGAGAAAACATCCCCGTCCCAACACACCCACCAAGTGGTCATGTAGGCCTCGGGGGTGGGGATGGGGTCTGTGCTGTGATTGGCCTGCTCACGCTCCCCTGGAGCCTCACCGACCTCTTGAGGCAGGGGAGAGGGACCCTCACCCTCAATTCTTCAGAGATTCTTGTGCTCCATGATGCACACATCACAAAAGGGTTCTGGAGGATTAGGCCTTGAAGGTCATTTCAGAAGGTATAGTCAGGGATAGCCAACATGGTGTCATGGATAGAGAGCTATACTTGGGCTCAGAAAGCCCTGAGTTCCAATCATATTTACTACCCCAGGGAAAGTCACTTCACCTGTATGTGCCTCAGTTTCCTCATCTGTAAAAAAAGTGGCATAGACTTGATGACTCAGGGAGTAGGCCAACCTCCCAGGGAGGGCTTGGTTTTTCCTGGTCCACTGACCCAGTCTCCATCTCACTCAGAGGGTGGGGGGAGGGGAGTACATTCTGCCCTCTCTTCCTTCACCCTGAAGCCGCCCCCCCAGAACACAGACACATCTGTGCTCCCTCTTGCTCCTGTCCCCCGAATACACTGGGGTGACACAGAAAGGTGATGAGCACCCGGGGATTTATTTCGGTGTCTGGTTAGGGCCAGATTCGCTCCAGGAACCTGAGAGCCTCTGGCTGGGGCCGTGGCTTGAAAGCAGAGCTCAGGGTTAGAGTTGCTCTGCAGCCAACCTCGTGGCCCAGAGAAGTCCCCCCAGTCTCTCTCTGCTGCCCTCTCCCCTCTACGTGGGAAGTGGGCTGGGTCTGAAGCTGAGTGAGCCTGGGGGATCACTGGCATGGGGGGGGTGGCCTCTAAGGCTCTGTCCAGACTGAATCGGGGATCCCATTAACCTCCCCAGACCTCAGTTTGCTCGTGAGGACACCCTCCAAGGTCCCTTCCAGCTCTGCTCTGGGGTCCTCTGGTCTTTCCACAATCCCTCCGAAGACCACCTCCCCAGTTGGCCTGCCTGCCAGGCATGCCCGCTCTGACCTCAGGCTGGCCCACCTCCCTTTGGGTCATCTGCGTCCATAGTGATGCCTCTCAGGCTGCTCTTGTGCCCAAGTCACCCTGGGGAATGGGCTCCAGCCTATCCACGCCCCCACCCCCACCCATCCTTTCCCTTGGCTTTTGGGTTCCCTGAATCTCTGATTCCTTGGAGACAAAGGCATCCCCCTCTTTGTGGTCCTGTAGCATCACTAGAAAAGGCTTCCTGCTAAAAACGATGACAAACCAGCAAGTTTGGGCATCGGGGAACGGCATCCCAGGGGCCCCAGGAAGGGCTGACAAAATGCACCTCCCTCCCTTGGCAGCATCACTGGGAGACCACAAGAGTGGAATACTGCACACACTTACAGACGGAGTCGGGGGCTGGGCTGTTCCACCCCCCCTCTCTTTTTAGAAGAATCTTTGTGACGAGGCAGGGCATGCTGAGGGGAAAGGACGTTTTCATAACTGAATGGGACGTAAAAACGAAAGGTAGCCATAAAAATGAAATGAAATTTTCACAAATAGAAAGGCCTGTGTCTTTGGCCAGATGCGATCCAACCTGCTCCTGCCAGCCCCATCCCAGCTGATGCAGCTAGGGAGAGATTGAAGCCACTAGCAGGAGAAAGCCACGTTCCTCTTACCCAGTATTTGGAAGGTGACTGCACATCTTCTTAAAGCATACATCCCTTGGCTGCTCGAGAGACTTCAATGGCTCCCTATGGCCTTTAGGATAAAAAGCACTCTCCCGTTTGGCACTGAAGGTCCTTCACAGTCTGGTTTTCCCTTCCTTTCCCAAGCTTATTTCATATTCCTTACCCCACCCCACCCCCAGCCCCCCTTTCATGGGTCTACGCTTCAGCTAAACCAGCTTTCTTGTATGGGACAAGTCTATCCTACCTCCGTGTAAGGTGATTACAAGTTCCAGCAGTGGGTGGGAGACATCTGGGCTTTCTCCTTCCATCCCTCTGTGGCTAAATGAGTTGGGACAAGGCTGCAAGGGAATGTTCTTTGTTTTCCCATTCTCATTTTTTCTCCACAGTCCCTGGGTGTGTGAGTGTGGTGGGGAGAAGTGCCATTGTCTTTCTCTCTGCACCATTAGTTTTGGAACAAAAGGGGCCCCTCCACCTTACACATTTGCCAAGATTGTTCATGATATTTTTGTGAACAGGAAGCAGTGGGGGGAAGGCCTCGGAGTGGAGAAGTCCTGGATTCAAGTCCAGCCCCTGACACCTCCTGGCCATGTGATCCTGGGCTAGTCACTCCATTTTTCAGTGGCCCAATCTAAGCTTCAAGAGAGCTTCTGAACTGCACTGGTGAAGGGAGGTGCCAGTAGCTCCAGACCTCCCTTCCCCCATCCCTTAAAAAATCCTTGGGAATAAAACAGGAAACTATGAGCTGAGTGCTAGTATAGTTAGATGAACTCATAATTAGCTGGAGAACTAGACCAGAGACATATTGATTAATGGGTGATTATCAACCCAGAGGTTCCTGGTTCCACAGGGCTCTGTCATAGGCTGCGTGTCTGTTCAATGACTTAGGTGAAGGCATAAGTGACATTATTATCAAATTGGTGGGTAATGGGATGCCCGATGTATTAGGTGGCACTAGGACATTCTAGAAAGATGCCAATAAGCTGGGGTGGTGGGCTGAAACTCACCAGATGGAATTTCAGAGGGCTAAATGTAAAGTTGAGCACAGGGGGTCAAACAATCAATTGTACAAGTTTAAGATGGAGAGACTCAGACAGAAAAGTGTTTGGAGTTTTATATTTGACAAGTTTAATGTTAGTCAACAGTGAAACATGATTACCAGAAAAAAAATTATTTTATCTTAAGCACATTCATAGAAGTGTGATATCTGTAAACATCTTAGAGGCCATTTAGGGAAGCTAGGTGGTACAGTGGGTCTGGACAGAAAGACTCGTTTTCCTGAGTTCAAATCCTGTCTCAGACATTTACTAACTGTGTGACCCTGGACAAATCACTTCACCCTGTTTGCCTCAGTTTCCTTATCTGTAAAATGAGCTGGAGAAGGAAATGACAAGCCACTGCCAAGAAAACCCCAAAAGGGGCAGTGAAGAGTCAGACATGACCGAAAAAATGACTGAAAACCAACACGAAGCCTGTTTGGTTTGACCCGGCTGTCTCTCAAATGTAAGCATTCTTATTCCTGCTTTATAGCTGAGGAAACCAAGGTCAGGAAAGTAATTACCAGGCCAGCTCATTTTTTAACCAAAGGCTCATCTCTCGCTCTTCTGCTTCAACCTTCGCATCCACACAATTGTCATTTCCTGTGATTCTGTCCATCCCTTCTTTCCCAGTCCCACTACAACTATTCTGGTCTAGTCCCATTTAGATTCTGACCTGTGCTACTGGAAAAGTCTCCTAATTTAAATTCTCTGTGTACGTTCTCCCGGGATCCCTCCTCTACACCACTGCCGTAATAATCTTCCTAAACAAGGGAGCTGAGTGTGCCACTCTCCTTCTCAAAAATCCTCCATGGTTCCCTGTTACCACTAGGGTAGAATACAAGCTGGCATGTACATCTGACTGTAGCTCACCTTTCCAGAATGACTTCATACTATCCCCTAGCCATTTGAATCCAACAGGCCTTTTTATTTTTTTCTGAACTTTCTTTTCCATCTCCCATCTCTGTGCCTTTGCCTTGGCTGTCCCCCCATGTCTGGAATGTCGTCCCTCTTCACCTGCCCTTCTTACAGTCCTTAGCTTCCTCCAAGGTTCAGATCAGGTTTCCCATCTTCTGAAAAGTCTTTCTTGATTCTCAGTCAATACTGTCTCCTTCCTCAAATTATCTATCATTTACATATCTTGACTCCGTCCTCTACTGGAAAGGAAGCAAGTTTCTTGAGAGCTGGGACTGGTTTTCATTTGTGTTTTTGGACTCCTAGGGCCTAGCACAGTGTATGTGTGTATGAATGAATGAATGAATGAATGAATGAATGAATGAATGAATGTGTTATGAGATAGAGACACAAAAAGTGACATAGTCCTTGACCCCTGGAGTTTACCTTCCAACAGGAGGAGACAAAGCATGGCCGGGGAGACTCGAATGGAGTCAGATTTACAGACTGTGGAACCTGGTGGGAGATCTGTTTTTCACAAAGGGAGAATGGAAGAGATACAGCAAAAGTCCTTCAGGTAGTAAGAGACAGAGGCAGGAACTGAACCCAGGTCTCTGACTCATTCTTCTCTCCAGAAGTGGCCATTTATCCCACTTTACTAGAATAATTTGTTTAAGTGTGCCAGATTTGGAGTAAAATCCTGCTCCTGCCTGCGTGACCTTGGGCCTGTCACTTAGTTCTAGGTGTCAGTTTCACTCCTCAGCTCAATATACTCCAGAGGCTTCCTGTTACCTTAGGACACGTACTCTATAGCACTCTTATATAGCCCCTTCTGATTGCTCACTGGTATTTTTTTTTAAGTTTCTCTTGATTCCTGTGTTTGTATTTCAATGTTTCTACTCACCTCTGGTCTTTTCATCAGGAATGCTTGGTTCTCTATTTCACTGGAGGTTCATTGCCTTAGGATCTGATAGAAACTACGGTATTGGGGGTTTAAGTCCCTCCAAAACCTGGCCCCATCTACCCACTGGCCTTATTAAAATTCACTCCCCTTCACTCCAACTCCAAGGTTCTATCCACAAGTTTCCCGAGGGCAGAAACTACATCGGTGCACCAGGTATGTCTGGGCATCCCGGTGGGGTAGGCCCCGGGCATATTGTTGGAGTTTAATAAGTGCTTGTTAATTGAATCTAATCTAAGATCAAACAAAGATTGACATTCAGAGCCCTCCCCAAACCTGACCCTGCCCTCCTTGCCAACAAATCTGGAACATTTCATTAAACTTTCTCTGGGCTTTGATTAGATGTAAAACTACAGCTGGACTGTGAGAGAGATTAGATAAGAAACCCTTCCTGCCCCCCAGGGGCTTACAGTTTATGGTAGGGAGAAGACTCAAGTATTGATAACAGAAATACTGCTCAGCTAGATTGGTGCCTGGGGAAGTTCCAGACAGTGGGCCTAGAGAGAAAAGGGTGCTGCGGGAGAGGAAATGGAGGGAGGTGGGCTCCTGAGCATCGCTCTTGTCCAGCCTGTTAGAATGTGAGCTACTTGGGCAACAGCGACCTTGGCCTTTCTTTATATCTCCAGCTCTTGGTTCTGGAGACGCCCAGAACCAGGAGAGCCTGCTCAGGACCCAGGGACGAGGCAGGCTGCCGCTTAGAACCCGAGAAAGGCAATCAGTGGAAAGGGTCTGGGGTCACCAATTTTGCATCCCTTTACCCTCCCTCCTGGTCCCTGGGATCTCGCCTTCCCCTCTTATCAGTAGAAGGAAAGGAGGACATAATCCAATCAACATTTTTTGTTTGTTTGTTTGTTTTTGCTAGGCAATGGGGTTAAGTGACTTGCCCAGGGTCACATAGCTAGTTAAGTGTTATGTGTCTGAGGTCAGATTTGAACTCAGGTCCTCCTGACCCTAGGGCCAGTGCTCTATCCACCGTGCCACCTAGCTGTTCCCCAACCAACATTTATTAAGCATCCACAGCTAGGTGGTGAAGTGGACAGAGCACTGGGCTTGGAACCAGGAAGACTCAAATCCGGCCTCTGACACTTCGTAGCTGTGTGTCTGTGGGCAAGTCACTTCACCCCGTTTGCTGAGGAGAAAAAAAAAAGAGACGAGTGTCCTCATCTGGAGAAGGAAATGACAAACCGCTTTGGTATGTTTGCCAAGAAAACCCCAAACAGGGTCTCGAAGAATTGGGCAGGACTGAACAAGTGCCTACTAAGTGTGGACAGTGGCTCAGTGGACAGAGCACTGGCTTGCAGTCCTGAGTTTGAATCCAACCAGCTGTGTGACCCTGGGCAAGTCACTTAACCTCTGTTTGCCTTAATCCGCTGGAGAAGGAAATGGCAAACCACTCCAGTCTCTGCCAAGAAAACTCCAGCAGAAATTTGTGCGGATAGTGTGGTCACAGGGTCAGGAACACTCAGACAGGACTGAACAACTGGATGATTGTGCTAAGTGCTGAGGATATAATCAATAATCAGAAAGGCAGTCCTGGCCCTTTGCGGTGTAACGGAGGGGACAGCTCACCAAAGGAGGCAGGAAAGGGACAGAAGGGGAAGGGTTGTGCTATTTGAACAAGAGGTTCCCTAGGCCCAGCCGTGGGGATGTGAGCCAGGAGACCCCCCAGGGCCCGGCAGCGTGGACAGCAGGAGATCAGAGAGGAGCAGGCCGGCACCTGGGGGCTCGGGCCTCCCTGGCCTTCAGCCCACTTGCTCCTCCCTCTTTACATCAATCACAGGTATTTAGCAGGCACCTGCTGTGCACATCTTAGGTTACTTCCTAACATCAAGCAGCAGAGAAATTCACCTCCCTGGCCCCAAGTTCAAACAAGGAGCACTGGGTAGACCTTACAAAAAGATGATGGTAAGGTCTGGACAAACTGCCGGCTCGATGGCTGTCCCACGGAGCCAGGCATGTTGTAGAAGGGGTTTTTGGTGAGGGTGCCTCCAAGGTTCCTTCCAGCGTGGGTAGCTGGAGATGCTGGAAGGCAATGGGTCCATGACCCAGGGATGGGGAGAACACTAGAGGTGATTTCATTGGTCTGGGAAACTCCAGGTGAGGAAAGTCCCTCTTCCAACGTGGGTCAGCACCACCCCTGCACCTTGTAATAAGCCCAGGGGCACTAAGAGATCAAGTGACTTTCCCAGACCCAGACTCACTCTGCTAGTGTGTGTCTAAGGTTGGACTTGAACCCAGCTCTTCCTGCCTCCAAGACAAGCTCTCTGTCCAGCACCATCCTGCTGGCTTTCTCGTGCCCCTCTCTAGGTTGCCCAAGGCACCCCCATCCGAGAAGATGTCCTATCTTTTTCTTTGGGCTCAATGCACCAGTTCATTCTCCCACTTTGTTGTCCAGGCCTTTGGGGAGCGTCCCAGAGTTCTATCAGCTCCTGCCTCCCTCTGGCTCCGTGGCATAGCTATTGGCCAAAGACTTCTGAGTAGATGGCCACCAAGCACGGCCGTAACTAGGGTGAGGTGGACGATGCTTTTACCCAGAGGCCCACATAGTATGAAGAGGGATGCACCGTCCTGTCTGTGGCAGTTCAGAGACCACCGTTTTTCTGCACCCTTATGGAAGGTGGATCCCAGTAGAGGGTGAGGGGGCAGGGTGGAAATATGTGGTCAAGCTCAGAGAAGTCTCAGGGACACAGACCATTCTTCTGGGGCAGACGAGACCTGAAGCTGGACCATTCTCCATCCCTGCTGCGTCCCATCAGCTTTTGGGCTCAGAAGTTAGGAGGGATCTTGGAGGTGATCTCCTCCAATCCCCTCATTTCACAAACGAGGAGCTTGAGGCCCAGAGACATCAGATGATTTGGGAAGGTTCCCATCGGTCCGTCCTCTCTGGCCACTTGTCACCCATGCTGCCTAGGCTTCATCTAGCCTGGAGATAGATGAAGAGAGGGGGTGGCCCTTTCACCTTCATCCCCCGGCTCCATGTGACCTCCTCAAGACTCAGCAGTGTACAGTTCATGCTTTTATTTCATCCCTTTCTTTCCCCCAAATATGTTACACGTATGGCTTTGTTCACTGTGGGGCTCTGGCTGCCCTGAACAAACAAGGAGATGGCAGGAACCCCCCCCCCCAACTCTTTTTAAGAAGACCAGGAAATTGAGACCCAGGCAGGGGAAGGGAAGAGTCCACCCATGGAGCTGGAAGGGAAGCCAGGGTAAAGTCCGGTTCTTCTGCTCACAGTCCATCAGATTGGCTTTGCCGGCCTTTGACTCTCAGTTATGGCGGGGCAGGCTTGGGAGGACGACCTCACAGGAAGGTCCATGGTCTGGCTGAGTGCTCCGGGGGAGGCCTCCTTTCTATAGGGGACCAAGGGCTCAAGCAGAAATGGGCATGGACCTCCCAGAAGCCTGTGGAGTGGAAGGGGAAGGAAACATCTCAAAAAGCAGAGTCTGTAGACCCTTGGGCTTTGTCTAGAATAGTGAGTGTTCTTGGTGGGGGGTCAGTAAAGGGTGCTGTTAGGAAGCCAATTTTGACTTGATTTCCAGAAAAACTCCCTACCCAGTAGGGCTGTCCTGGGCTGGAAGGTACTGTCCCAAAAGGTGGCTAAACCAACAAGAAGACAGACTATTATACCCAAGACGAGGCCAAGGAAAGGCCTTTGAGAGAGGTTGGGGGACCCCTTGTCATGATGTACGTGGAGGGACCACAGAACAACCAGAAGG
This sequence comes from Phascolarctos cinereus, assembly GCF_003287225.1. NCBI lineage: Eukaryota > Metazoa > Chordata > Mammalia > Diprotodontia > Phascolarctidae > Phascolarctos > Phascolarctos cinereus. The sequence continues at coordinate 12,308,195 of NW_027555958.1, read as the reverse complement.
GACCTCACAGGCCATTTTACAGATGTGGAAACTGAGGGCCAGAGACATCAGAGGAGGGTCTCAGAAGCCATCTGGGCCTGCCCCCTTGTTTTTCAGGTGAGAACAGGAGGCTTGCTGATTCACAAAATCCCCACAGATACTAAGAGGCAGAGTCCAGATCTGAATCCAAGCCCTCAGACTCTAACTACTTCTGTTCAGGCAGGGTTGGATTCATGCCTTCTGAGACTGGGCCTGGAGAGCCCTCCTGAGCTGAGATGATGGCAGCATGAGTCTGGGGGCTCTGGGAGCTGAATTCTGAGCTGTGAATGACTTCCCGGGCTGGACACAAGATGCCAGGGCTCTGTCTGTCCCTGTGCTCCCAGAACCTTGCCTCCCTGTCAGGCCTTCCCTTGGGAGGCTTCTCTGGGGCTTGGACTGGCCAGCAGCCTTCTGGGAAGCTGCTTCCTCCCAGCTCCAGGGCTCCAGGCCCTCCAGCCGGAGGCTGGGTACCTCGCAGGTGCTGTCCAGCAGACAGCAGCAGCCTCCGAGGTCTCTGGCAGTGGGGTGGGAACCTGGGATCGGAGACGGCCGAGGTTCCAGAGGCTTCCAGCCCCAGGTGGTGCCTAGCAGCTGGCAAGGCTCCGGCTGGCAGGGCCTGGATCCTGGGCACCCCTTCCCCAGCCAGGCAACCTGACTCCAGCTCGGAACTGCAGGACAGACAGGCTGGGGGTGGGGAGGAGAAAGGCAAGGCTCGAGGCCCAGGCTTAGACACCTGGAAACAAAGAGGGGAGCCGGCCTGGCCCCAAGGAGATTCAAAGCAGAGTGGCCTCTCTGATTGGTGGCTGCCTTTGGTGGGGGCCCCTTTAGACTCACATCTGTCCCAGCCCCTCCCTCCCTTCCCTTCCCCTGTAACCAGAGCCCAAGGCCCCTCAGGACCCTCCTCCTTCCCCTGCCATCTGGGGTGGGGGAGGGGCTTCCCCTTCCTTTCCCCAGGGTGAAGAGGAGGTGGGGGGAGGTGGGGAGACCAGGGCTACAGAATCGAGTTCCTGTTCAGACAGAGCCACCCTCTTTTCCTACACAGATACCAGCAACCTGTGGACTGAAATTTCACCCCTATAGCAGCCTCCCTCCTGCCTTCCTTCCCCCAACTGTCACGGCCAAACAGACCCCAGCTGCACAGTTCAGTCCCTGGGGCTGGGGCTGGGGTTGGGGTGCCCTGCACTTAGGGAGGAGGAGGAGGAGGAGGAGGAGGAGGAAGAGAGACAGAGAGGAGGAAGGGGAAAAGGAGGAAGAGAAAGAAAGAGGAGGAGGAGGGAGGAGAGGAAGAGAAGAAGAGAGGGAAGAGAAGGCAGGGGATAGTGGAGGGACAAACAGGAGAGGCCATGGATGACTGCACCTCCTGAGAATTAAGGGGGTTCAGGCCTAGACTCCTGGCTGGAAGTCTTGGGCACTTGGGAGCACTAGGAGACTGGGGAAGTAAATTAGTCCAGCCCCTTGCCTTGGGGCAGAGTGCCCCTAAACTGCCCCCAAGCTGGCCAGTGAGAACACATCTCATCCTTAAATTTGTCCAAGGTTAAGGTTTCCCTGATGGCCCAGAACTAGAAGCGACCCCAGAGGCAGGTTCTGCTGCATTCCTGGGGGATGAGGGGACCCCCCAGGAGGCCTGTCCCACTCTGGGGCCGCTCCCGGCAAGCATCTCCCCCTGCGTTTCCCTGACTTCCGGGAGGGACTTTGCCCCCATCCATGGTGGCCAGGCTGTGGGCTGACCAGGCCAGGGAGGGTGGGCCAGATGTGGGCCTGAAGGGCAGCCACCAATCAGAGCATCTGCTTTGCTTTTGAATCTTTTCTGGGCAGGACTGTTGACCTCTTTGTTCCCAGGGCCTAAGCCCTGGACCCCAGACATTCTCTTTCCCTTTTTCTTCCTTTACCATCTTGGCCCCCACCCAAGTGTGTACACTCATGGATCAAAAGCTGGAAGAGACCTTGGCAGGTATCTCACCCAACCCTCACCCAGAGTTACTGAAGCCCAGAAAGGCTGGACCATTAGCCTGTGGACACACAGCTAATGGGCATCTGCCCTGTTCCAGGCCTGGCCAGTCTTCCACTCTAACTACCCTCCCTCTCAGAGAGGCTTAAGGAACTTGTTAGTGAACAGTGAAACCAGGAGTTGAACCCAAGTCCTCCCGGAGTCCAAGATGGCCTGACCACATACCCATTGCACCCACCTTGGGGATTCCAGGTCACCCCAGCCCGACTCCATGCTGTCTTTCTTTCCAACTCTCCCTCGTTCACAAGCTAGACATTCCATGCTCAGTTTGGGGCCCTAGCTCGCCTCCCCATGGGACCATGGGCTGCTTCCTTTCCCTTGTCCTACATTAGTCCTCGTTGGGGGTCGTGGATAGAGTGCCTGTCTTGGAACAAGGCTGGGTTTAAACCCCATCTCTGCCACTTACCGTCTGGGTGACCCTCAGCAAGCTTCTTCCTTCTGGGCCTCAGTTTCCTCATCTGTAAAATGAGGGGGTTGCGCTGCTGACCTCTGAGGCCCCTTCTGACTCTAAATCTACAACCTCTTTCTCTCTCCCCCTCCTCCATCAGAACAGAAGCTTCTTGAGGACAGGCACTGGCACTTAACATTCTGCCTGGCTCAATAATCCCTCATCCTGCTGAATTGAACTTTTCTTTCTTTCTCCCTGTCTATGGTCACTGAGCCTCATAAGAAAAGAGGAATTATCTGGAAGGAAGAGAAGGAGGAAGGAGAGAGAGAAGAGGGAGGCTTCTCAGTTATCCCGCTGCTCCTGAGGGCTCCCGTGCATCTGTGGGTTGTCATACACGTGCAGGGACGGGAGTTGGGAGAGGGGGAGGCCAGAGTGTCCTGAGAGAAAAAGGAAGGCCTCCAATCCTTTGGAAGCTTGGGCAGACAGGACCTGGCCATGGTGAAGTCAGAGAACCAGGGTCAGAACCCTGCCTCTGACGTGGAGAAGCCCAGTGACCTTGGGCAAATCGCTTCCCCCACCCCCACCTCCGCCTCAGTTTCCTCCCGTAAAATGACGGTTTTGGACTAGACGTTCTCCTAGGTCCCTTCTGGGGCTAAATCTAGGATTCTGTGATCCTGTGGGCCTCAGTTTATTTAGTAGAATAAGCTGGTTGGCCCAGATGACCTCTGAGGCCCCTTCCAGCTCTCAGGAGGAGCTCTGGGGGTCCTGGGAGGTGGCGGTGGGAGTGGGGTTGAAAGAAGCCCTGAGGTTTTGTCCTCTGGACGGGGGCTCACAAGAGATGCCAGTGACCTGGAAGGCATTGGGAGGGGGAGGGGAGGGAGGGAGAGGAAGGGGGAGGTGCCGGGGTCTTTTCTGCCAGGTTTGCCTGTTTTTCTTGGGTATTGGTGTCCCCCCATCCCCTGCGGACACAGGCACGTTGCGCATGACAAGCGGGGGATGTTGGGGCTCCTCTTATCACTGCCCCAAGAAAGGGGAGAGGCCCTCCGATCTCCCCCCCTGCCCCAGCACCATTTGCCGCAGGGGCCTGGGGGCTGGGCTACTGTCTGAGTGTGTGTGGAGGGAGATGGAAGGAGGAGGGATAAGCAAGGGAGGATGGAGAAATTGGAGAGATTCCTCGGTGCTGAAGCTCCCCCTTCTGGTCATTTCGGGGCTGTGTTTGAGCCTTTGGTTTGGAGTGGAAGGAGAGAGGAGAGACAGACTGACAGACAGACAGACATACCTGAAACAGACACACAGAGACGTAGATACAGAGAGAGAAAGTGGCAGACACAGAGACAGTAAGACATAGAAAGAGACAAGACACACAGAGAAAGACAGAGATACTCAGAGATAGACAGAGAGACAGAGATACTTAGTGAGATAGACAGAGAAAGAGATACTCAGAGATAGAAACAGAGAGATGGAGAGACAGACAGATACCCAGAGAAATAGAAACACAGAGACAGAGAAAGACACTCAGAGAGATAGAAACAGAGATAGACACACAGAAGCATAAATACAGAGAGAGAACATGGCAGACACAGAGACATAAGACAGAAAAGGACAAGGCACACAGAGAGACAGAAAAACAGATAGAAACAGAGAGACAGAGAAAGACAGAGATACTCAGAGATAGAAACAGAGAGACAGAGATACTTAGTGAGATAGAGACAGAGAAAGAGATACTCAGAGAGATAGAAACAGAGATGGACACACAGAGAAACAGAGACACACAGAAGCGTAAATACAGAGAGAGAACATGGCAGACACAGAGACATAAGACACAGAAAAGGACAAGGCACACAGAGAGACAGAGAGAAACAGAGACAGAAAAACAGAGATAGAAACAGAGAGACCAAGAAAGACAGAGATACTCAGAGAAATAGAAACAGAGACACACAGAAGCATAGATACAGAGAAAGTGACAGAGACAGTAAGACACAGAAAGAGACAAGACACACAGAGAGACAGAGGCACCCAGAGAGATAGAAACAGACAGATGTGAAAACCCAGGTGAATAAGAATGAGTCCATGGGTGGAGACAGGTAGAAGAAGGCTTTGAAGGGGGGTTGGGAAGGGTTGGGGCTCAGGTGGAGGAAAGGCAGACAAGTCCCTTCCCTGGGCACACAGCATCCATTCAAGGTCAGGGGCCATTTTAGCTCTGTTTAATAAAATAGCAGGCGAGGTTAAAGCAGACCTCCTTCTCAGCCTCCTCAGCTCGCCAGGTGGCCTGGGTGGCCCAGGCTGGAGAGGCTGCATGGAGGCACTGCCCCATTTGGGAGTGGTTTGGCCCCTGTTGGGGGCTTCTGTGTGTGTAGGGGACCTTGGCCCATGGACCTGGAGGAGCTAGCCTGTGTGGGGCTCCCTTTGCCCGTCTGCCTCTCTCTGTGTCACCATCCCTTCCATGTCTCTGCCTCTGCTTCTGTGTGTGTGTGTGTGTGTGTGTGTGTGTGTGTGTGTGTGTGTGAGAGAGAGCGAGAGAGAGAGACAGACAGACAGACAGACAGACAGAGACAGAGAGAGAAGAAGAAGGGGGAGGGAGAGAGTGACACAGAGGGAAGGGGAGAAGGAGAGAGGAGGAGAAGGGAGGGAGAGAAAGAGGGGGAGGTGGGGAGGGAGATAGATACTGGGTCTTCTTCCCTGTGTTTTGGCCTGTTACCCTCTGTACATGTGTTTTTTGGTTTATCCAGAGAGTAGAGGTGATTTCCTGGAAGGGGGTGTGGGGGTCTGGGAAAGGATTCATCCAAGACCTGGGAGGTCACTCCCAAGAGTTGTCTGAAGCTTGGTTAAGGGACTTGTCCAGGGTCACACAGCTAATCAGTAGACCCAAGTCTTCGTTTCTTCCACTGTCTCACAGTGCATAGAAACGGATTTGTGTCTGTACACACACTCACACACATCTGGCTCCCCCCCACCAAAGTGCTCCACCCTAGAAGCTCAGATATATCCCAGGTCCCCTTGACTCCAAGCCCCATTTCTATCTCTCTGGAACTGGTAAGCATTTAACAACTGGCTCTGGGGGGGGAGGGGAAGTACGCAGGACACACTTCTATACTGAATCTGCATTTTAACATTTTCTCCATCATTTCCCCAAATCTAGACAAGCAACAAACCCGTCAGTCAAACCCCAATCTATAGCGTTTGCCAATTTCTGAGATGGCCATGCTCCCACTGAACATTTAATAATCAGCTTGCAGAGCCAAGTCTATACCTCTCTGCTTTCCTAGAGGATTCTATTCCTCCTGTGTTCACCAGAGTCTATTCCTAGAGGACAATGGGAGGGAATTTGCTTACCTGTAGAAACTGATATTTATTTATTTAGCTGAATGGATGGATGGAGAGAGATGTGTGCAAGAGAGAGAGAGGGATGGAGAGGAAAGAGAGGAGGGGGAGAGAGAGAAAGAAGGTGAGGGCAGAGGAGAGAGAGAAGAGGAAGGAAGGGGAAGGGAGATGGGAAGGAAGGGGAGAGGAGAGGAAAGAAGGGGAGAGGAAGAGAGGAGGGGAAGGAAGGGGAGAGGGATGAGAGGAGGGGAGGGGACTGGATGGGATGTGGAGGGAGCAGGGGAGAGGAGAAGAGAGGAGGGAAGGAGGTGAGGGGGACGAGGAGAGAAGAGGGAGGAGGAAGGGATGTGAGGGAAGAGAGGAGAGTAAAGGAAGAAAGGAAGAGAGGGGAGGGGAGAGAGAGAGATTTCTATATATACACACCAGCACATATGTATGCTTAGCTGACCCCTTGAAGAACACTGGTAGGGAGAATGGGGAAGGGAGTGGGTGCTGGAAAGGGCTGCCCCTCTCCCTGCCCCCCCCCCACTGGGACCTGAGGACAGGGAGGAGCCGCCCAAGGAAGGCTGCATCCCCATTAGTCGCATCCACCCCCAATGTCTCCCAGGTGAGCCCCAGGGCCAGGCTGCGGTTTGGGGAGGGGATGCAGGTAGCTTGGCTTGGAATGGCCCTCCAGCAAAGAGCTGCCTCCCTCAGGGTCAGTAGAGCTAAAGGGGAGAAAACTTGCTTCCCTTGAAATCTGGAGAAATTGAGTGGTCTTGTCGCAAGGTAGACCTGGTGCTGGAGGGGTCCTCGAAAGGCCTGTCATTTTACCGAAGGGGAAAGTGAGGCGAGGAGAGTCCCAGAGGACCCGAGATGAAGAGCTGGAAAGGGTTTTAGATATCATCTGTTTTAACCCCTGTATTTTATAGATGGGGAAACTGGGGCCCTGAGAAATGCAATGACTTACCCAAGGTCACACAAATAATAAAGAACAGCACTGTCCCTTTCTTGTCCACCCTAGGTCAAAGGAGTCAAAGGAGGGGGCCACTATTTCTTGGAGGGAACCCATTTCTAGATTGGGGCATGGGATTAGGGATTCCCTGGTCACATGATTCTTAGGAATTCCCTCTTGGCACATTCCATTTCATGGGAGAGGCTGGTCTCCCTACTCCATCTGTGCATCAGTCAGCATTTGTTAATCACCTACTGTGTGCCGGCCTGCCCTCCAGGAGTTTCCAGTCTGTTTGAGGAGAATAGATTCTCAGATGAAGATACATTTATTTGGTGCTTAAAGGTTTACAAAGTACTTTTCCTTTCTCCAAGGGCAGAACCTACTTTTACTTTCTCTGTCTCTTTCCATTGAATTCAATGAGCACTTATGAAGCGGTGTGCTAGGAAATACCAAATACCGCTGCTAGGAAATGGGCCCTACAGAAGATGACTGGTCCAGGGAGAGAACGCGACACACAGAAGGCGGGAGGAATCGGAGGACTTGGGATCAAAGTCCAGCCCTGCCACTCACAAACTGCGTGATTCGGCAAGTCACTGCCCCACCACTGGCCTCGGTTTCCCCATCTGTAAAAAAAAGAGGGCGTCAGACTGGATAGCCTCTGAGGTCCCTTCCCACTCGACCTACGGTCCCAGCTCCAATCCTGGGTCTCGGTCTCCCTCACTGGACTATCAGCTTCCGGGGGTGGGAGCTGGATTTGACCCTACTCAGTATTCCTCCAAGTGCCCAGGGCAGTCCTGCTGAATTGAATAGAACTGGGTAGAACTGACTTGAATCTAATTAGCAGAACCAGGCCTAGGCCTTTGGGTGGGGTGGAAGAAGTCTTGGGGTCACTGACTGAAAGGTTGGGAAGGAGCTCAGAGCTCATTTAGACTCAGACCCTCTCCCTTAACGGAGAAGGAAACTGAGGCTCAGAGAGGGCCCCAGAGAGCTGAGGAGGGGTCTTACAGGTCACCTGGTCCAACCCCTCACTTTACAGAGAAGGAAACTGAGTCCCGGAGGATTTAGGAAATCGTTCTCATTAACAAAGACTCACCCTCTGAGTCACCCAAGTAATGTCGCTGGCTGGGCCAGGCCAGGAGTGCTTCCTCCCTTTGTACAGGCCTCAGGCCAGGCTGGGAATGGGAACGAGGGGAAGGGGCACTGAGGACTGGCGGACCCACCCCTCTCTGCAGCGACACCACTCTCCTCCCCACCCCGTCTGGGGGCTACCACAGGAAGACCCCATTCTACAGATGAGGAAGGAAGACCTCCCCGTGCCTCGGATGTAGGATTCAAATCCCAGGTCCCCGACTCTGAGCTCAGCTGTCCTTCCGGGCACCGAAGGTGGAATCCCGGCGCCCTGCCCCATCCTCCACTCCCAGGCGTCAGCCTGGCTGACAGATGCTGGGCCTTCTCTGCCCGGGGCCAGGAGCAGCGTTAGTGAATGAAACGTGGGCTAGGCCGGCCTGGGAAGACCCACTTCCTAGTCCCAGCCACTCCCCAGCTGTGGGTTCTCCCGCGCTGATGTGGGTAGGAGCAGTGTTGCGCAGTGGGTAGCGCCCTGGAGTTGGAGGTCTGCTTCAGCTGCCTGGGCAGCCGTGGGCAATGCCTTCCCCTCTCCGAGCCTCTTTGCTGTGAAATAAAAGGGACCTCAGTGATCTCTGGGTTTCAGCTCCAGATCTGGCAGTGGACTCTCATGGCCTCAGCAGGTAAACAAACACGGAGCTCTGTGAGAGCTTCCTCATCTGTAAAATGGGTATAGGATACATACCCTGGATTATCTTTCAGGGAAGAGGACATGCTCATTAGTTCAAAGTAGCAGGACCACTGGGTGCCTGGAGTCAGAAAAGGATGTGGATTTAAAGACAGGTGCTGACCCTCATTCACTGTGTCACCCTGGGCGTCACTTCCCTAACCCCCCAACTTGTCCAGGGCTCCCTCCCCATCCCCCCAACTTGTCCAGGGCTCCCTCCCCAGCCCCCCAACTTGTCCAGGGCTCCCTCCCCAGTCCCCCAACTTATCCAGGGTTCCCTCTCCAGCCCCCCAACTTGTCCAGGGTTCCCTTTCCAGCCCCCCAACTTGTCCAGGGCTCCCTCCCCAGCCCCCCAACTTGTCCAGGGCTCCCTCCCCAGTCCCCCAACTTATCCAGGGTTCCCTCTCCAGCCCCCCAACTTATCCAGGGTTCCCTCTCCAGCCCCCAACTTGTCCAGGGCTCCCTCCCCATCCCCCAACTTATCCAGGGTTCCCTCTCCAGCCCCCCAACTTGTCCGGGGCTCCCTGGCTTCATGGCTGTCTAGGCCTGCAGACAGAACTGGTTCCGAGTCCATAAGCTTGTAGGGACCTGTCCCTCCCCCTGGCCGCAGTCTGTCTGTGGCAGGGAGCACAGGGCTTCCTCTTGGCTGGGGAACAGATGGCCCCCTCTCTCCCCCCTCCCCCACAAGCAGGCAGAAAGGAGGCATTCCCAGGAGCCTCCAGCCCCGCCTCTGCCCTGCTCTGCGGCCTCCCAGGATCCCCCTCCCCTCCGCCCTCCTTCCTCGCAGAGGCACTGAGCTGAGAAGTAGAGAAAACATCTGGGCCCCCCTGGGTGTCCCCAGGGAGCCTGGAGACCTCAGCTGGACTGCTGCGCTCAGCCTCCCCTCCCCAGCTCCCCACTCCAGCTTGGATGGTCTCTTTGAGGTACCGGGATGACTGATGGAAAAGACATTGCCTTGAGCCCCTTCCCCAGCCCGGCCCCAGCCCTTCTGCCGGCCAGCTCCTGGTCAGCACCCAAGGGACACACTCCAGCTTTGAGAGCCTGGGATGAGAATGGAGATCCTGAGGCTGTGGGGGCCAGGCCCTGGATTGGGAGCTCCGTGGCCCTGGGTTCAAGCCTCAGGCTCCCTGGGTCACCCTGGGCCAGCCTAGTCCCCAAACATGCCCAAGTTTTCACCTGTGTCAAATGAAGGACTTGGAGATGGATGGTCACGAAGGTCCTGCCCCCAGAGAGTCAGGCTGCCCATCACCCCATGACAGAGTGGAGAGACTATTATATTTGGACCCCTGGAGCCCCGAGTTCAAATCCTGCCTCAGGGGGACCTTGGGCAAGTCATTTAATCTCAGTCCCCTCAATTGTAAAATGGGAGGCATAATAGCACCTACCTCCCAGAGTTGGTGTGAGAAGCTCAACGAAGTTCTGCCATAACCGGAGATACGTGGGTCCTGGAAGGGGATAAATAAAATAGGTGTAAGCTCAGGTTAATAGAGCACACAGAATAAATTCCTGACTGCTCCTTTGCAAGCAGGCCCCGGGGGGTCTACTTTCAGGATTACTGTGCCAGTCTAGGAGCCACACTCTGGCCCCCTTCGGGTGGGGAGGCGGCTCTGCCCCTTTGCTATCTGTAAGAAGTCTGCGGGTTCCGGCCTTTCTCTGCGAAAGGCCCTTGGACAGGGACGGTACTAGAGTTGGCCTCCACATCCCAGGGCCTCCTCACCTGGGGTCCAGTTGTCTCCTCTGTAACCCTATTGTGCATATTTGAATGCATGATTGGGAGAAGGCTCTCAGAGGCATCGCCCTCCTGCCTGCCAGCTGAAGGGCCCCAGACACAGAACAGGTGAAGAGCCCCGAGGCCCGGGCATCCTCTGGCCTCCATGCAGCCTCCTCCCAGTGGAGGTGCACACAGGACGCTCAGTGGAAAAAGCAGTGGCTGTCAAGTCAAAGATCCTCGGTGAAATTCTCCAGCTGACACCTACCTGGCTGGCCGTGGGCACGCATTCAGTGTCTCCAAGGCTCAGTTTCCTCATCTGTAAAATGAGGAGGTGGAGCTAGATGGCATAAGAGCTTCCAGCTGTAGATCTGTGGTCTCCTCTTCTGTGTAAAGACAGGATTGACCTTGATAACCCCTAAGGTCCCTTCTGACTTGGGTCCAAATCTTGGCCCTTCTAACTAACCTGGGCCATCTTCAGCAATTCCCGCCCCACCTCTGGGCCTCGGTTTCTTCATCTGTAAAACAAAAGGAGTGATCTAGCTGACCTCCTGTGGCCCTTTTAGCCCTGAATCCAGGAACCACTTCACTGTCTAGGCCTTGACTTCCTCACCATGACATGGCCTCTGAGATCATGACCCTGCCACGGACCTCGGGACCCATGGTCCCACAGAAGGGAGGTACTCCGCCAATCAGGTCTGGCGTCAGTCGGCTGGCAGAGCCCTCTGGCCCGCTTCCCTCTCTCCCCATTCTCTTGCCTCTGCTAGGCCACTGCTTGGGGCCTGGACTGTGCTCCAGGAGGGACTGACTGTCCCGGATTAACAGCATGTCAAAGCCAGGAGGCTCCACAGGGGTCACCTCACCAGCCCTCTCATTTTACACTGGGGGAAGCTAAGGCCCAGAGATGGGCAGTGCCTTGCTTCGGGTCACAGAGCAGGGTCATGGCAAAGCCTGAACTCAAACCCATCTGTCCTGACTCCGAAGGCTCTTTGGGGGGACCTTAGCGCCCAGCTGACAGATGGAGGGTGTGCGGTGAGCCTGCAGTAATGTGCGATCGTGCACAGCGCGCGAGGCCAGGCGGGGCTCTGGCTTCTGCAAAGTCCCTGGTACTTTATCAAGGACTTGGTCAAAAGAAACTGAAGGCTACGCAGGCAGCCCCTCCCCTAGGGAGGCCCAGGCATCTTCTGGCAAGGGAGACAGGGAAGAAGGCAGGTGGTGTTTGTGGTGATGTGTGTGTACGTACATGCTACAGACATGCATGTGCACACGTGTGCATTGTGAGTGGCGTCTCTGGCAGTGGGCTTCCCAGCACTCAGGAAGCTGCCCCCCAGCCCCTGTGCTGGGCCCTGAGACTGAATACAATGTAAGGTAGGCAGGTGTATGGCATGCAGGCCTCATGGGTGGGGCTCACGTAGGGGCTCTGAACGGATCTGGGGGCAGGGCCGAAGACTGAGGGCCAGGAGGGACATTACTGGTCACCTTGTCCAACTGCCTCATTTTACAGTCGGGGAAATTGAGTCCCAGAAAGGAGGGGGGGCTTCAGGATCACAGACCTTAGGGGTCTTTATACAAACCTCTTACTTTATGAAGGAGGAAACTAAGGCCCAGAGGGAGAAAAGAATTTCAAGATCATGACCTGAGACCCTTCACTTAGAGGGGGCAAGCCACTGGCCCCAAGCCACACAGCCAACTGTTAAGAGGGAGAGCCAAGCTTCAACCCCAAGACCTCTGGTTCCTGATACAACTCTGGAAAGACGCCCAGAGAGGCTGGGGAGTGGAGGGAAATAGCTGTACTTGTAAAAGAATTTCATTACATCAGACTGCTGACCTTAATACCTTAATCCCTCCAGTGGCCCCCATTGCCTCTAAGTAAAAATTAAAACTCCTGTGTTTGGCCCTTAAAAGCCCTCCCCAATCTGACTGTACTCAACCTTTCTAGCCTTATTAGCATCCCTCTCCTTCATGCAGTCAATGTTGCAGCCAAACTGGCTTCTGGGCTGTACAACATAACACGTCCTCTCCCACTGCCACGTCTTTGCACTGGCTGTGCCTCATACCTGGAGTTCACTCACTCCTCCCTTCCAAGTCTTGGAGTCCTTAGCTTTCTTCCAAGCCCAGTGCAAAGTTTTCTTCCTACCAGAGGCCTATTCAAGTCCCCAGAGCTGTCCTGTTGCAAACTCTACTTGCTCATTGTTGAAGCTAGAGGGGCCGGGCTGGGCCGAGCTAGACCTTGGGTCTCCTCTGGAAGCACAGCCGTTGACCCACTGGGTAAAGCTGTGGTCCCTCCTGGCTCCATTGTCGGGAAGTCCTGGGGTGGGGGGCGGGCTTGGTCTCAGAACTTCCATCCGGGGCCCCCTAGTTTTTGCTGTTTGACCACTGGTCTAACCCCTGTGGACAGATGAGGTCTTAGAGACCTTTACATGTGGCCCCGCCCAGCAGAGCAGCTGCTCAGTCAGTGTTGTGTGAAGGAAGGAAAAAAGAAAGAAGAAGGGTAGAAGGAGTGAGGGAATGAGGAAGGAAGGAAGGAAGGAATTTCTCTTCCAGGTTGCAGCATCTCCTGGAAATCACTTTGTTTCCTGGGAATGCCAAGGACTTCAGAACCCACTAGGGATCTTCTCTCTCTCTCCTCTCTCTCCTCTCTCTCCTCTCTCTCTCCTCTCTCTCCCCTCTCTCTCCTCTCTCTCTCCTCTCTCTCTCCCTCTCCTCCTCTCCCTCCCTCTCTCCTCTCTTTCCTATCCTTGTTATCCTTGTATCTATTCTCCAGATTTCTGGTTCTCCTGCCCTCTGATACAATCCTCCTCAGGTCCCCTCTCCCCCCTTTCCTCCAGTATGGTAAATGTCCCTGGAGCCTAGGTCCTAGAGAGACAATGCTACCTGGGTCCACCTTGGGTATCCCCTGGCTCTTCAGCTCTGACAGCCCAGGATGTGGGAGTCACTAGTAACAGGGCCTCTGGCTCAGGGTTGAGGCCAGGAGCCTGGACATAGCAGAAAAGTGCCTGGGACTGGGGTTAGGGGATGGAAGTTGGAGGTTGGGACTGGAGATGGAGAATGGAGCCTTGGGGGATGGGCATGGACATTAAGGGTTGGGGGTTGGGGAGGGCAGGTTTACTGGATCACTTCCTGAGAACAACCTGTGCTCTTCCTCTTTCGTCTCTGCCCCTCTAGGAGGCCAGCCAAATCCCCTCCCCTTCCAGAGGTCAAGGATGGCCAGAGTTTCCCTGGCAGGGCCCCTCATTTCATCCAGTCCAGCTCCCCACCAGGAAGCCAGGTCACCTAGGCCAGTTTTTTGTCCTTCACAGTCTGATAGCCGTGGTTATCTGGGTCACAGGCTAGGCACTTTGGGGAAAGTAAGGCCTTTAGTTCTTTCTGGGGAGGAGGGACCAATTCAAGTCTATTAAATGCTAGTCTCGGACAACTACTGGCTGTGTGACCCTGGACAAGTCTCTTTCATTGCTCTGAGCCTATTTCCTCATCTATAAAATGGAATACAAATAGCAGCTACTTTGAAGGATTGTGGGGAAGATTCGGAAAGGGTTAAATAAAAAGCTATTATCATCATCAACGTAGGCTCCCTGGGAGCAGGGATGACTTCGTTTTTTTGTTTTTGTGTTTCTAGTGCTCAGCACACAGTAGGTACCTAATAAAGGCTTGTTGGTTAATAGAGATTATCAATATGCCTTTAATGTCATATTAAAATATTAGTAAGCAATCATCTCGGTAATAGGAGATGTTCTTTTTCCCAACTCTGATATCGCCAGGCTGAACATAGGGCAGGGGCATTCCTGGCCACACATGGAGGAGGGAGAGGGAGAGGACGAGTCTCGGGGAGCTGGGCCCAGAGAACTGCGAGGAGGAGAGATTCGCTGACCCAAGTCTCGTTTGTGGGGGGTGAAGATTCTGCCCCGGAGGCATCCTGGCCGAGGTCATGAATGCCCGTCTCTGAGCCTATGGGAGTGGAGGGGAATCAGAAATCATCCTGCCCTCTTGTTCACCTAGGTCTGATGGGTGCTGCTTGTTTCAGCATCGCCTTCTCCTCTGGAAAGAAACCCTCCCTCGGAATCAAGAGGCCCAAACTGCCCGAGGTTTTGCCCCCGAGGTGCCTGCTTCTCTGTGAAGGCAAGGGAGGTGCATTCCTGATCTGGGCCCAGAACCTTCTAGGGGCTTGGAGTTTCCTTTTATTGATCTTTCCATTCACACTGTGGTCATTGTGACTCTGGTATTGCCCGGTTCTCCTGGTTCCCCTCTGCATCACACAAACCTTTGCATCAGACAAACCTTCCCATGTTTCTTGGAAATCCTCTATTACTACACAATAATTTGTTCCTGCCTGGGCCCTTCCTCAGGCTGGAGGTTCCAAAAGGAACTCGCTGGTGGGAGAATGGGGTGGGGGTGGAAAGACGTTCCTAAGAGGCAGAGCATTCCAGGCACCAGGCAGCCTGGGCCAAAGCAGAGGCAGAGATGGTGGCCATACCATGGCCAGGGCACAGCAAGTAGGTCACTTGGGGCCAGAAGATAGAGCCATGGAGAAGAATCATGGACACTAAGCTCAGAAAAGCAGCACGGAGCCCAACTGTGGAGGGCTAGGGAGCCATTCAGGATTCTGGAGGGAAGGAGGGACGTGCTATTGTCATCTAGCATATCAGCTACTGGGAAATAGCCTGGGTCAGTGCAGGGAACACTGGATTTAGAGACATAGAATCAGGCTTTGAATCCCATTTCTGCCACCTGGAAGGCCTCTATGATGTTGGGCTCATCCCTTAACCTTTTGGATCCCAGTTAGCTGTTCAGTCATCTTCCGTTTTGTCTGACTCTCCATGACCCCATTTGGACTTTCCTTGGCCGAGATACTGGAGCGGTTTGCCATTTCCTTCTCCAGATGATTTTACAGATGAGGAAGCTGAGGCAAGCAGGGTAAGATGACTTGCCCAGGGTCACACTGCTGGGAAGTGTCTGAGGCCAGATTTGAACTCAGGGAAATGAGTTTTCCTGACTCCAGGCCCAGCACTCTATGCACTCTGGCGCCACCTAGCTGCTCAGTTAACTCATCTATATAATGAGGGTGGGATTCCAGGTCCTTTTCAGTTCTAGATAGAGGATCTCACGATTTCATTCTTCCCAGATTCGTGTACTTCACACATTTTAAAAGCATGACATCATAATTTGATAACAAAAAATCTCTGATTTCCTTGCTGTCACCACTTCTTCCTTCTGTTAACTTAGTAGATAGATGGTCTTCAAGAGTTACTGTGGCTGAAAAATTCATCACCTTCTGGTCAGCCTAGTGATGGGTTTAGCTCAGCTGGTCTTGAGACAATAGATACACATGTGTGTGCGCACACACATAAAACACATTCATATACACACGTGTACACACATGTCTACATGGCAACACATAAAACCCATTCACACACATACCTACATGCCGACACACATAAAATACATTCATATACACGTGTGTACATGTATACCTACATGTCAACATACATAGAATACAGTCACATACATGTGTGTACACATATACATACATGCAGACACACACTTACATGTGTGTACATATGCACCAGATGTCGGAGGAGCTTCCTGGGAGTTCCCTTCCCTGTGCTCACAAGCCCCCGCTCCATTGTCCATTCTAGCATCTTCCTGTGAATGGGCATGAGCAGCGAGGTCACTGGCCCTTTGGTTTGCAGGAAGGGCGACCACGCACATTCCTGGGTGTGGTGGTTCTTCCCCAGTTGGCCAGAATTCCTCTAAGGTCACCAATAGTGTCTCTGCAGTCCCTGCCATGGGTCCTTTCGGGTCGATGGGATGGAATTCATTTAGACCAGATCATTTCATTCATCAAAGTACCGTTTGGAGAGGAAGAATGGATGGGGACCAGTCTCCGAGCCCAGAAGACCCTGTGTCAAGGCCTGTCTGATGCCTGCTGCCTGCCTGGGTGGCCCTAGGTGAGACACTATCTCCCAGTGCCCACGTCAACTCTCTTGGAATCTTAAGTCACAGGGAAGGTGCCAGTCTGTACTGGTGAAGGGAGTTTTTCCCACAGGGAGTTCCTTACGCCCAAGGATGCCTGGAGGAGCCTCATTGCCGGGATGGGCTGGAAGGGATCTTTGAAGTCACTTATTCCAACCCCTTCATTTTAGAGATGAGGAAACTGAGGCCCAGGAAGGTAGAGTGACTGATCTGGAGTCACCCAGGTAGTGTCTGAAGCAGGATTTGAATTGAAGTCTATCCTGACTTTAAGCCTAGCCCTCTCTCCACCCTGCTTCCCAATAGGTCATCTAGTCCAGTCCGCTCTTAACTTGAGTTTCAATTCCTTGTTAATCTATCCTCAGTCTGAAGAACATTTTCCACAACATAGGAAAAAAATACAAAATAAAGCAAAGCTCCAGTGAGTGGTTCATTTTCTCTGTTATCTGTTAAAATGTCACAACTCTTTCTTGCTTCTCCTCAACAGTTAAAAAACTCTTACATAATGAAACTTCTTCTCCTTAGACTCCCCAGTGCCTTTTCGCTTTCTGAGGATGATTCTTGCAGGATTCTTATAGGGCTATTCTTCCATCGGGCTGTATCTGTCACCTCCTTTTAAAGTCTGAGCTCACTAGAGAGCACCCTATGAAGCCACATCATACCAGTCTCTTTAGAGATGCTGGCCCCCTTTCTTTCATGATGGTGTCACCACGATTGGAGCCTCTCATCCCTCTTGAACACTTCTCTTGTTTAATCTTCATTTGGCAATTCTATAAGGGATATAGTTTGACACCATAGTCTTCTGACAGATGTCTGATGGAATGTTAAACGCCAAGGAAAGAAGGAATCCAGGGTTCCTAAGCCTACTCAATATAGCCCCCCAGGGAACAGGTTCTGTTTGGGAGAGCCTGGAGGCCCTGCCCAGGTCTGGAGCCGTCCAGGGACCATCCCAAGGTCAGAAAATTCCCAGAGAAACCAAGAAAACCTGAGGCAGAAAGGGGATTCAGAGTTTAGGTTGCTGGCAGCTATTTGTTAGAGGACTCCTTTGTTTTTATTTTTTTAATGTTTGAATAAGATGTTGTTACCCAGCAACAAAGCTATAACAAGGACAAACTATGTAAACATAGCATAGGTGGGGGGATTACGAGTGCCATAGTGTGATATAACTGAAAAAGAAAAGAAAAGCAAGCAAGCAAGCAAGAAAGAAAGAAGGGAGGGAAGGAAGAAGAAAGGAAGGAAGAAAGGAAAGGAGAAAGAAAGAAGAAAGGAGGGAAGGGAAGTAAGGAGGAAGGAAGGGAGGGAGGGAAGGAAGGAAGGAGGAAAGAAAATAAAGGATAAGAAAAGAACACAGGGGTAGCTAGGTGGCTCAGTGGATAGAGCACTGGCCCCAGATTCAGGAGGACCTGAGTTCAAATCCAGCCCCAGACACATAACACTTACTAGCTGTGTGACCCTGGGCAAGTCACTTAACCCCATTGCCTACCCAAAAAATAAAAATAAAAAATACAAGAACACAAAGGCTTCTTGGTCTTTGGATGCCATATTTGCAGTTCAGTGTACATCTTGTGGAAGTCCCCACCCCTACCCCCTTGCTCCAGTCATATCACACCTAGAATATTGTGTTCAGTTTGGGGTTCCACAGTTTTAGCCTTGGACAAGTCTCTGCCCCTCTCTGTGCCTCAGTTTCTTCCCCTGTAAAATGGGGGGCTGAATCAGCCCCCAAATCCCCTCCTGCTCTCTATCACAGGTCCCAGAGACAGTAGCTGACATTTTGATGACACCTTAAGATGTGTAAAGCTTTGCTAGCTGTCTCAGAACAACCCTGTGAGGCAGATGCTATCATCAGGCCCATTTTACAGAGGAGGAAACAGAGTCTCAGAGAAATAAAATGACTTGTGCAGGAGCTAGTGAGTCCCAGAGCATGGATTTGAACCCCAGCCCTCCTGACTGCAAGCTCAGTGACTCTTTTTGCCCTCCCACGCTGCCTCTGAGGAGGTTTTGCACATGAAGGAGTGGAGGATCCTTACCCTGTACCCTGCAGCTGTTCACCCAAGATCGGATTTAACCGAGGCTCATTCCTCCACGCTATTTGATACAGAGGAAGGGGAGGGGGCTGATTCAGGGCAGTATGAACAGAGGTAGAAAGCATTGTCAATGTTCAACCTGTGAGAGAAGAGCCAGGGAACACCTCAATATCGGCCCCCACTCTCCTATGGGCTGTCATGGGCAAGAGGGTCGGACTTAAGCTCTTTGAACCCAGAGGGAGGCAGTTTCAGAGGCAAATTTCCCTTTTTGGAAGGAAAGATTTCCTAAAAGTCATATAGAGATAGGGATGGGACCTGTGATTTCATTGGCACAGGGAACTCCCAGGTGAGGAGACCCCTCTACTGATATAGGGCAGCACCTCCTTGTACAGAGCTAGTTGTCTGGGGCATTTGCCTCGGGTCACACAGAAACAAGACTTCCACCCAGCTCTTCCCAGCTTTGAGAGCAGCTCTCTCTCCACTGGGCCAAGCTGCCTCAGACAGGGTCAGTCCCAAATGGAGTGGAATGTTTACAAAGGAATGTGTTCCTGTCTCTTGAAGTTTTTCTGCCTGTGTCCAAGTGGAGACTGGGTGACCATCTGTCAGGGAAGCTGTACAGGGATTCCTCCATGGTCTGGGAGTTGGGCCTGGACAGACTCCCAAGCTCCTGCCAGCTCGGAGCATCTGTGATGCTGTGAGCAGAGCTGAGTTAGTGGTTTGAGAAGGGGTGAGCTATAGCAGCAGCATAGGCCATCTCATCCCAAGGCAGCTCAAAGGCTTCTGGAGCCTCTGGAATCCACTTAGGACAGCCCTGGGGCTGGTCCAGAACAATGCAAGCTCTCTGAGGGCAGGGATGGGCTGGTCATTTGGAGAGGGCATTGTTGTTTCCTCAGGGTTTCCTGCAGCACCCAACACTAAGAGGGCACTTAATAAATCCTCCTTCCCTCCCTTCCTTCTTTCCCTTCCCTTCCTTCCTCCCTCCCTCCCTTCCTCTCTTCCTCCCTTCCTTTCTTCCTTCCTTCCTTCCTTCCTTCCTTCCTTCCTTCCTTCCTTCCTTCCTTCCTTCCGACCTTCCTTTCTTTCTTCCTTCCTTCCTTCCTCTCTTCCTCCCTTCCTTCCTTCCTTCCTTCCTTCCTTCCTTCCTTCCTTCCTTCCTTCCTTCCTTCCTCCCTTCCTTTCTTCCTTTCTTCCTTCCTTCCTTCCTTCCTCCCTCCCTCCCTCCCTCCCATCCCCTCCGATAGAATGTAAGCTCCTTAAGGGCAGAGACTACTTCATCTTGGTTTTTGTATCCCCACTGCTCAGCTTAGGGCCTAACAATCAATCAATCAACATTTATTAAGAGCCTACTATGTGCCAGGCACTGTAATAAGTGCTGGGGATACAAAAAGAGGCAAAAGCCAGTCCCTGCCTCCAGAAGTTTACAATCTAATCTAATCTTCAATCTAACAGCATGCAAAGTCACACAAAGCAAATTACGTACCGAATTAATAGGAAATAATCAGCAATAGGAAATAATCAGCAACGCGAAGGCACTGGAATGAAGATGAGTTGGGGAAGGCTTCCTGTAGGAGGTGGGATTTTAGGGACTTCAAAGAGATCAGAGAAGCCAGTAGGTGGTGATGAGGAAGGGCAGCCAGAGAGAATGCCCAGAGCCAGAGATGGAAGGTGTTGCTCCTGGACGTCTCCAGAGGTCAGTGTCACTGGCTCAGAGAGGACTGTTGGGAGTCAGGTGTAAGAAGACTGGAAAGGTAGGAGGGGCCACGTTATGGAGGGCTTTGAGTTCCAAACAGAGCATTTTGTATTTGATCCTGGAGGCCATAGCGGGCCACTGGAGTTTCTTGAGTAGAGAGTGACAGATCATTTTAGTGACTGAATGGAAGATGCACTGGAGTGGGCAGAGCATTGAGACAGGCAGACCCCCAGCAGCTACTGCAACAGTCCAGCCATAAGGTGATGAGCATATGCACCAGAGGGGTGGCAGCATCAAAGAAGAAGGGGTTGTATTTGAGAAATGTTGCAGAGGTGAAATCAACTGACCTTGGGAACAGTTTAGGAATAAGAGGTAGTGAGGAGTCCAGGATGACTCCTGGGTTGTAAGCCTAAAGGACTGTATGGTATTGTCCTTAACAGAGGTGGTGGGGGCAATGGAGGGGGAAGCTAGGTGGCCACGTGGAGAAAGCACCCAATCTGTAGTCAGAAAGACACATCTTCCTGAATTCAAATCTGGCCTCACATACTAGCTGTGGGACCTTGGGCAAGTCACTTCACCCTGTTTGCCTCAGTTTCCTCAGCTGTCAAATGAGCTGGAGAAGGAAATGGCAAATCACTCCAGTATCTCTGCCAAGAAAACTCCAAATGGGGTCATGAGTAATCTTTGAGCCCCACTAACAATGGGAGAAAAAAGGGAAATGAGAGCCTGGTAGGGGCCTTCAGGAGCTGAGGTGAGGGTTGGTCACCCAGGTAAGCACAGAGCCAGGAAGGATTGATTGCAGGCCTCCTCCCTTGTCCAGAAGGAGGTCCCTACGCATCAGCTGGTTTGGAGTCAGCCCCGGCTGGATTTGGGCTGAGGGCAGGCAGCTTCCCTCGGCAGGCAGAGCTTTGTTCCTTCGTGGAAGAGGGAGAGATCAAAGTCAGCGAGTGCCTTGGCCTCCGGGTCCCTGGGGAAAGCCGGAGGGGAAGTATGGAGGGACTGGGGAGCCGAAGCAGTGGCTCAGATCTCCCGGCCTGGGAGCGAAGGCTGCAGACCACAAGGGTTCCCAGGGGCAAGGACTTGGTGGTGGTAAAGGGATGTGCTTAAAGGGGCCTCCCTGGCGAAAAGTCTCTCTCCATGCTGCCGGAAATTTATCAATTAGTCATACTGTCTGCAATTTCACCAACCTGAGATTCATTTGGCTTAATAAGCCTCGTTTAAAATGCGCCGCCCTGCCCACCCGCAAGGTTGGAGGAGATCAGTCATTCACCCCTTACTGTGAATTAGTCCATTCAGATGACTTTTCTCCTAATACCCAGCTGAGATCAACCAGAACTGAGGGGACAAGAGTTGGAAAGAAGAGGATGTGGGGGAGGGGGCAGCCAATCTTGCCGGTTGGGGCACATCTGGGGGGGGGCAGCTGAGTTGGGCGATTCCCTGCAGGGTGTGCCCTTGGCAGTTAGAGGGCAGCACGAGGGGAGCGTGCGCCGGAGGTGGGGGGCCAGCACTGAAATGTAGGTAGGAGCCTGGGGGCAGGAAAGGAGGTAGTAAGATGGGAAAAGGGAAAAATTACCCGTTTGGAAATGTTGCTTGGTGCCTGCCCCCATTGCTACCTCCTTCCTGCCCCATCCTGGCGGGAATAATGAGGGCCGGGGGGACTGGGAGACCTAGGCGCTGCTACTCTTGTTCCCTTTGGAAAAGGCCAGTTCCCCAATCCCCTTCATTCAAATACTCCCGTCAGTCCTGCGTCCTCCCGGTCAGCATATACACGTATGGAGAGGGTGCGCCCAGGAGCAGCCCGGCCCCGCCTTTCGGAATCCTCTCTGTCTCAGTTCATTTCCACAAACACTGCGCCAGGCACTTCACTAGACCCTAAAAATACAAAACTAAAACGACAATCCCTGCCCTCAAGGAGCTTATATTCTTGCATGTCCAGGGAGGACCTAAGACATTAGGAGAGGAGAGGGACATTCTAGACTTGTAGCTCTTTGGTAAGGTGGGAAGCAGCCCAGCGCAATGCGAAGTGGGCTGAATTGGAGCCAGAGACCTGGTTTCAAATCCCACCTTTGTCACTGTGTGGGACCTTGGGCAACTCACTCAATTATACCTCAGTCTCCGCTGTGAAAAGAGGGGGTTGGACACGATTGTCTCGGATGTGCCTCCCAGCTCTACTTTTGAGATGCATCTTTCCCTGGATCCTCCTCTTTGACCCTTAAAGACTGTGGTTTGAATCGTCGCCAGTTCGTTCCCTCGGGCTGTACTCTTGAACTTGGCCTTTCAAAGGAGAGGCAGGGAAGAGGAGGCGTGAGCCACCGAAAATCCCGCTGAATCTGGAGTCCGAAGAAGCAGGCCGGGAGTCCTTCTGCCACCTCCATGTCCCAGCTAGGAGAAGAAATTGCTCCTTTGATCCCTCTCTCCAGTACAGTGAGCGGGGTGGCCCCGATGGCCTCCCCAGTCCAACTCTAAAGCTAAGATCTTTCACCCACTGGAGTTCTCTTTCCTTCTCCTCCATAGAGGCTCTCCTCCCTGGCCCCTTTAAGCCTGCTCTAAGATGAAAGGCGCGGAGTAAACAGAAGCCCTGGGGGAAGCTTGGCAGGAAAATAATAATGAACAACAGCTACCATTTCTACCGGGCTTTACGGATTATAAAACACTTCCCTTACTACAACCCCCAGAGGTGCTAGCATCTTTGCTATTTTACAGATGACGAAACTGAGGCTTAAAAAAAAGAAAGGAGGAAAAAAAGAGAGCAGGTTTGTGCGCAGGTCTCCTGATGCCGAGACCCTCGATGCCTCTAGAAGGCTGTGCCTGAGAAACAAACGGGAGGTAGACGAGGGGGTGACTCCCAAGTCGTGCTGGGCTTCAGTGTATACAGTTGATGGGAATTTGGGGGACTAGAGCTCTTTTATACACACACACACACACACACACACACACACACCCTCTAAGTGGGCCTTTCTCTAAAGATCATGTGAGGGGAGCTGGGGACTTCTAACTGGCCTCAAATTGACCCCAAATCACAAATATATTAATGGTAAACAAGTGGATGAAGTGAAAGGACTTGGAAGCCAAAAGATCTGTGTTCAAATCCTGCCCCTGACACTTACTAGCTGGGTGGCCCTGATCAAGTTACTTAGATGCCCTGTTTCCTCATCTGTAAAATGGTGATGATGGTGATATCTTTAGTATCTGCCTCACGGGGTCATGGAGATGCTCAAAGATGAGGATGGGGACATCTCAAAGCTCTATGGAAATGTCTGGTATTAGGATCAGACCTAGGACTGAGAGGATCCTCTGTGGCTGCCCAGTCCAATCCCCTTCCTCACTCTTCAGATGGATGAGGGACCTGAGCGCCAGAGAAGGGAAGTAGCTTCCTCAAGGCCAAAGAGGGGGTCAGTTACAGGCTGGTATTTCGATCTGGGTCTTCTGGCTCCAAATTCAGTCCATCTTTCCACCTTACTGAGCATCATCGTCTTAGGGGGTGAAAAGTAGCAGAAGGGGCTCCAGGGGAGTGGGATGGGGAGGGGGAGGGTCTTTTGTGGACTAGTCCCTGCTCTGGGTAGGCTGAGGTACCATGGTACCTTGCTCCACACACCAGCAATAGGATCCTGGAGAGACTTCCCCCACCCGCTCCACATTTGGGTGTTCACTGCTCAGCCAATTCTTCCAGATCATGGAGCAGAAACAATGGTGGAAGACTCATCTCTTCCCTCTCTTCCCCCAAAAGTTAGCCTGTTGTCCTTCTCCTCAAATGTGCAGGGAGTAAGGGAATCATGGTTTTACCCATCCCCATCTCTGCTGTGTGCCCATCCTGGGACCCAGCCCCTTCTTTTCTCTGAGCCTCAGTTTCCTTCTCTGTAAAATAGGAGCATTAGAATAGATGACACTTTCAGCTCTTAATGCTGCTTATGGCCAAATTCTCTGAATCTCCATGAGCAAGCCCCTCCCCTTTCCTGAACCTCAGTTTCCCTAGAGATGGATTCAATGACCTCTTAAGAGGCCTTCTAGCTCTATGGTCATCCCAAATAATTTCTGGGCACTGAGGGCTCTTAGCTAGACATCGACTCTGAGAGGATTTAGGGCATTGTCAGTGTTTCCAGACATGGCTGGACAGTGCAGCAGAAGGAAAAGGGCCAATGATGGGACCCCCCCAGAGATTAAGAAAGTCTTTCTGGGACTCCTTCCTCCCTGTGCTTTTTTGTTATGACTAAGGCCCTTTGGATGGAGAAGGGTGGAGACTGGTTTGGGAAAGTGCCCATAAGTGCCGGCATCCATCCATCCATCCATCCATCCATCCATCCATCCATCCGTCCATCATTCATTCATTCATTCATTCATTCATTCATTCATTCATTCAGCAATTTGTTAAGCTCCTTCTCTGGGCCTGCCACAGAAGGCGAAAAACAATCAGGCCCTGACCTCAAGGAGCTTATATTCTATTAGGGAGAAACTAGAGTTACCAGGGGCCCCTGATCCGGCTCCCCCCCCCACATCAGGCTAGTGACACCTTCGGACCCCTTCTCAAGTAACATTAAAATGCATAAAATAAAGGAAGGAGGATCACAAAAGAACCCAGTTACAAGTTCACCGACCCCTGGGTTAGAACATGATACAGATATGGAGAAATACAGAGTAGCTACAGAGCAGATACAATGTAATTTCTAGGTGAAAGGCTCCAGCAATTGGGAAATCAGGCTAGGCCTCCTGGAGGAAGCAATATGTGAGCTGAACTTTGAGGGCAGCTGTAGATTTCAAGAGGAAGAAGTGAAAGGGAGAGCGGTCTGGGCATGGGGCACAGCATATGCAAAAGCATGGGAGTGGGAGAGAGAATGCGGCGCAGAGGAGACACACAGCCCACTGTCTGGGACTTGGCTGGGTGCGGGAGAGCGACAGGCGGCCAACGTGGAAAAGGGGGTCAGAAGGCTGACCAAAGAGTGACCAGCCTTCTGCAGCCACAGAGAAGTGCATACCCTGGCAGGGACATGTCTGGCCAAGGAGCTGCCCGAACCCAGGCTATAGGGGGCCACAGAGGTCAGGGGAGCAGCGCAGCCTCGGAACTGTGGCAGGTGTGGAGAATACTCATCAGCCTGGGGGAGTCACCAAGGAAAGGAAAAAGGAAAAGCACTGATTTCCTCCCAAGCTCCTGAAGACAGGCACTTTGCTCCTGGGGACAACTGCGTGTGTGCGTGCATGTACACACACACACACTATACATACACACATCACACACTCACACACCCTCACCCACACCTATATACACACACACACACACACACACACACACAATACCCACAGATACATACACACAGATATACACACATCACACACCCAGACACACTCACCGACATCCACACAGCACATCTACATACACACACACTATACCCACAGATACATACACACAGATATACACACATCACACACACACCCAGATACACTCACCCACATCCACACAGCACACCTATACACACACACACACACACACAATACCCACAGATACATACACACAGATATACACACGTCACACACGCACCCAGACACACTCACCCACATCCACACAGCACACCTATACACACACACACACAATACCCACAGATACATACACACAGATATACACACATCACACACACACCCAGACACACTCACCCACATCCACACAGCACACCTATACACACACACACACACAATACCCACAGATACATACACACAGATATACACACATCACACACTCACACACCCAGACACACTCACCCACACCCACACAGCATACCTACATACACACACACTTACAGACACCCACAAATACACACACCACACACTCACCCAGACACCCATACTCAACCCCCACACTCACCCCCCACACCTACATACACAGACACACAGACACACACACATCACACACTCACAAAGACTTACACACACACACACACACACACACACACACATCCCATAGAGGGAAGGCCCCTCTGGCTTTCAGCCCCAGAGGCACTACATAAGGAAATGTTTGGGGAAGTGGGGTTCCTCATCTCCACTTCCCCACTTCTCACCACCCAAGGCACAAGCATACACACACACACACACACACACACACACACACACACACATACACACTTTCAGTTCCTGCTTGGCAAACCTGCAGGAGGCACAGCTTGGCGGTACCCTGCAGGCAGGGCCAGAGGGGGTTGGGGTGCTGCTGAATGTCATTGGGGTAATGATGACATGGCATTGAAAGGGTACTGAGAAGGCAGACCCAGCCCAGGCAGCGGGGCACATGCCTGGTGGCTGTCCCCAAGTGGCTGTGGAGAATCTTGGTGGGGGGGCCTGGGAGATTGGAGCTGGCCAGGACTTTGGCCCCGAGGCCGCTGTCACCTTCTCTTGTCACAGAGGACGAAGCTGAAACCCAGGCAAGCTGCCTGTGGGAGTCACCCAGCCAGCAAGGGAAACCAGGATTAGAACCCAGGGCCTCAGACTCCAGAGCATGGCCCAGCTTTTGTTGCTTCTATAGTTGAACAAAACTGCTTGTGACTTGCTAATCGTTCACTCCCCCCAACACACATACACACACACACACACACACACACACACAGAGTGTTGTATATCCCTTCTGGGGGTGGGGTGGGCAGCCCCAGGCCCTGAGCCTTGAGGAGGGAGGGCAAGGTGGCCCTGGGCCAGCTTTGTAGGAGACAAGGCTCTCCATTGGTTCCCTTATCTCCCTGGCATGATCTTTCATTTCCCCAGGTGGAAAAGGAGAGGAGGGAGCAGGAGATTCCAAGCTGGCCAGGGCCCAGGTGCCTGCAGGGTCCACTTTGGGGGCATCTCTCTCCCCCAGTTGGTGACAGGGTGTGCTCCTGGGGCTCTCGGGGAGATGCTGGGGCTGGTGAAGACGGGATGGGGGCCAAGATGAAAAATTCCCAGGCACAAAGGAACTGCCCACATGGGGACACACGGAGGGAAGGCTCTTTCCCTCATCTCCTCCATCTCCTGGATACAAAACCCCCATTCTGGAGAAGGGGTGCCCCTGCTGCAAAGGCCAGCATCCTCACCCTCCTATCTAGCAGACAATAATTTCCTTACAGAACCTTCCTTAAACAAACAAACCTAGGCAAACTTAGCCTATCTTCTCCCCAGTTGTTTTTCCTGTGAACAGGAAAATGTTCACAAGTACATACTTTTTTCTAAGATCAGCAACCCTCCCCCACTATGTGCACAGCAGCCTCAGCACCCCATTTCAGCCTGAGTGCCCCCACCATGTCTTTTCTCTTCTCTCTGGAGCACAGGAATACCCCTTCTGCCTCCTTTGCTTAGGTGGATAAGCTGGGTGCCCCAGGCGGTGAGCGTCCTGCCCATCTGGGATCTGATGCCAGGAGAGGGTAGAAGAATGAATTCCCTGGACCATTTATTGAGCGCCTACTGTGTGCTCAGCAATGCACCAGGCCAGCCTTCACTCTTCCCAGACCCAGCTGGGCCACCTATGTGTTGGATGGGTGAAGGAGGGAAGGAAGGAGGGGCAGGGGGCCCTGAGTCTCTGCTCAGGATGTGCAGGGTGGTGGGAGTCCTGATCTGGGGAGCACTGTAGTCCAGGAAGGGGGGAGAGAGGAGGAGGAGAATAATAGGACTCCCTTGGGCATTTTTGGAAAATGTAAAATGCTATTAAAAAAAAAAACCAACAACCCCCAAAAGAACTAATAGTAATAATAGTCTAACCTGTCGGTTCAGGAAGAGGGGTGGGACGGCCACGCCCACCTCACCTCTGCCTCAGACAAAGTGCACTCAGCCCCAGCTCCCAACCGGGATTGGTTTCGGTCACACGGGGCTGCCCGTAACCTGCTGCCTCCACCCTATCCTGCCCCCCACCAACTCCCATCGGTGGATTCAAGTGGCTGCCAGCCTCCTCCCCCCAGCACATACACCACACACACACTCACTGTCCAGCTGAGTGGGATGTGAACAAAGACAGCCCTTTGTCTCAGCGGCTGGACTGACTCACCCCACACCTCAGTCTAGGCACACAGAGCCTGGATAAAGTTGGTGGCTCAGGGTTCTGCACCACCCCCCAACCCCCCAACCCAGACTGCCTGACCAAGGAGAGCTACAAAGGCAAAGTTTTCTCTGGAAAAGGATCATGGCCATAGGAGCTGAAGTGGCCTCAGAGGTCACTGAGTCTAAAGGACCCCCCACTTTTTACAATCAAGGAAGCACAGGTCCAATCCCCTCATTTTACAGGTGAGGAAACTGATCCCTGGACAGGTGAAATGACTGAGAACGAGGTGTAAGCGGCTGGACTTGACCGCAGGTCTTCTGGGAAGGTTGGGCTCCTCCTTGTCAAGCTGTGGCCTTGTACCCAGCCTCCCACCTGGCCCCTTCTCTTACCTGTGCAATCCTCCCACTGGCCTTCCAACTGTCTCCTTCCTGGAAATTACTCAAGGCTTTTGCTCAGTGTGGTCTGGAAAATGGGCACCCACCTCGGATGGCAGAGAACTCAGCCATGCCCCTGGACAGTGGCATCCCCACTGGATGGAGAATATCCTCCCCATGTGTGCTGGTGGGTGTAGCCATGGGGTGTGTGTGTGTGTGTGTGTGTGTGTGTAGGGGGCTTCTTGTACAGACACCGAGTGGCTCCTTTCAGCCCCCCAGCTGTGTCCCCTCCAGCCCTTCAAACTTGGCCCCTTCTCCCCCTGCTCAGCCCTCACTGATCCCCCAGCCCCCATCTGAAGCTGCAGCCTGGACTGGCTGAGGTCCTCACCTACCCTGCCAAGGCAGGGCACAGGGACAGGCCAGGAGAAGCGCAGGACTGCTCCAGCATCCCCTGCAGCAAGCCCCCAGAGCACAGGCCAGGGTCCTGGTCCTGCCTTCAGGGAGGAGGCAGGCCTGGGGGCACAGGCCTCTTTTGTCTAAGGAGAGGCCAGCATACAGGCCGATGACCCTCCGGTTTGAGAGTGGACACAGGACCCCTACTCAATGTTCAGGCCAGAACAGAGCTGGGGGTTTTGTGGGAGTATGGCAGGAGAGTCCACACGGGCTGTGGCTCTGGGGAAGTGTGAGCGTGCTGGGGGGTGCTGTGAGTGTGCAAGAGGTGGAGCCCGGCCCAACATGTGGCCCTGCTGCTGCCTCGGGCCCCTCAGCTGGGCTGAGCACCCAATCCAACCAGCCTCAGTTTCCTCATCTGTGTAAGGGGGGGAGGAGTCAATACCACCAGCTCTTTGTGCCCCAGGCACCTTCCTGACTCCTCGGTCCCCTTGGGTCCGAGTCCTGAGACAACATGATCGTGGGCATCACCCACGGGACATGCACAGGGGCAGTCAGCCCTGGTGGAGATACTCGCCCCTTCCGAAGCCCACGGACAAAACATACACAAGCTCACGTGCACGCACAAACACCTCACAAACACCCACACCCACGCACAAAACGTGTGCACAGACCACACGCGAAGCCCACGTGGGAACGGCCCATTTACACACAAAAGCCACGATGGGCAGAAGCAGCCACGCAGGAGGGCCCCCACGCACCCACAGGCCGACCAACGCAAAGTCCACGCGAGACACAATCACAGGTACCGAACCTCCCCCCCATACACACGGAGCGCACACAGCAGCAGTGCGCAGGGGCACAACCAGAGCCACAAGGACACAAAACTGACAAATCACACGTGCACACCGCACGTCCCCAAGCACACAGCGCGCGCGCTCCCGCAGAGGCCTCCCGCGCGCGCGCACGCACGCAGGCCGCACCGCCCCCGGCCGCCCTTTGTCGGGCCCCAGTTCCGGGCCGGGCGTCCATGATGTGGACACCACGCGGCCGGCGCCGAGCCCGAGCCGAGCCACGAAATGGCGGACGGGGGCGGGGCATGGAGGGGGCGGGTCCAGGGCTGATGGGCGGAGCCTGAGGGGGCGGAGGGAGCTGCCGAAACCCGACACCTGGGGCTGAGCTCACCACCCTGCCCCCAACCCCCGCCCGCGCGCCTCCGCCCTCTCCCTCACGCACGCGCACACAGACCCCTACACAAAGGGCTGGGGGAAAAACACGGAGTGCGCCACGAGGCGAGGAGAGCGACTGCGCAAGACGGAGCGAACTGTGTCAGCTGCGCGCGCACCTGCGGGGGCGGGGCGGTGCTCTTCCTCGCTCCTTCCCTCCCCCCACTTCTCGTCCTCCAACGGTCCTAACGGCTCCTGCCGAGCGCGCGCCCCGCGGGGTGGGGGAGGGGCGGGAAAGGGCGGGAAACGGGAGCCCGTGACGCAACGCAGCGGCCTTCCGCCCCCACCCCCGCAAGATTTGGGGGGGACTCCTGGGGAGCCGGATGGGGAGGGGGCAGAGCAGCCCCCTCTTCACAAGGGGGTCCGGGGAGGTCCTGGAGCGTGGAGCTGGGGGTGGATTTCTAGAGGCTGGAGGTCCCCCTCCATTTTACAAGTGAGGAAACCGAGGCACTAGGGAAGTCATAGCCTCGGCCCCCCCATGTTACAGAAGGGGAAACTGAGGCTCAGCGAACATCTAGGAGCTTAAATCAAGCGCTCGAGTGGACCTCAGAGACTAGCTACCCACCCATTGCAGGTGGAGAAACTGAGGTCCAGGGTGCATAGAGCTGGGAGGACACCGGGGGCCAGGGAAACTCCCCCCACCATTTTACAAATGAGGAAACTGAGGCACAAGGAGCTCCTAGGAGCTTAGATTCAGAGTTGGGAGACTTCAGGGGCAGGTAGCCCCTCCATATTACACATGGGGAAACTGAGGCCCAGCGTGTAGAGCTGGGCGGACCTCAGGGGTCAGATAGACCCCCATATTACACATGGGGAAACTGAGGCCTAGGGTGTAGAGCTGGGTGGACCTCGGGTCAGATGGCCCCTACCACATTACACGTAGGGAAACAGGTCCAAGGTGTAGAGTTGGGGGGACCTCAGGGGCAGGAAGCCCCCCATGGGGAAACTGAGGTCCAAGGTGTAGAGCTGGGTGGACCTCAGGGGTCAGATAGACCCCCATATTACACATGGGGAAACTGAGGCCCAGGGTGCAGACCTTAAGGGCCAGCCAGGCCTCCCTCCCGCTTTCCATTTGACTGACGATGAGCTTGTCCTGAAGTGCGAACTTTGGGAGAAGCCAGAGTTGGAAAACCTTGGCCGGTCTTCCCTGTGACAGTGCCATCTTGGCCTCTGGGCCTTAGTTCCCTGGTTTGTGAAATGAAGGGAGTGACTAAGTTTACCTCTTAGGTACCTTCAGGGCTAAGGTTCAGTCGTCCCTATGATCTGTGACAATGCCAGTTAGGTAGTGTGGCCCTTAATTCTGTTTTTGGGAAGAGCTGGTGCAAAGGGCCCGTGTCTGTATGGTTTGTGTTTACTTATCCTGGCATGTGTTTCTCCCAGTAGAATGGAAGTTCCTTGAGGGCAGGGACTGTCTGCTGTCTTTGTACCTTTGTATACTGCTGTGGTACATGGTGGGTACTTAATAAATATTTGTTCGACTGAGGCTAGGTCTCGGTACTCCTGGGGTTTCCCCACATTAAGTCATATTCGTGACCTAAGCAGCCCCAGTATTTTCCTGAAGTCAACAAACATTCCGTCTTTTCCCATGGCTCCAGGAGACATCTGATGAGATGTTAGCTAAAAATTAGCTGGAGATAGACCCCTTCCTACCCACCCTCGACCTCAGTTTTCTCATCTGTAAAAGGGAATGCTAGATTTAGAAAACGGATAATAACAGCACTCCCCCCCCCACCCCACCCCGACTGGGTTGCTGTGAGGATCGAATCAAACAAGATGAGGTTTGGAGCAGAGCTTTGCCGTCTTGAAACTGCTCTAGAAATGCTAGCTGTCCCCGAGTCTTGGCTTGGCCCACCATCTTTTAGTGTGGCTACCAAGTTCCCCAAGTTTTGTGGTGATTGCTACAGAACACTTCATTCACTCTTATTGGACTCAGAATTTGGTTTTTCTTTTACCACTTTTGAAACATCATAATGTTTCACTAATTTCTGATCGATGTGAAGCTACCACACTGCCCTCCCCAAGTTTGTAGAAGAGAAACCAAGGAACAGAGCCAGAGTGTGACTCAAAGACACTTTGTCAGAAGAATTAGGAGCAGTATTTAGGCATCCTGTCTTCCTGTTTCTCATCCTAATTTAATTTCATTAACCCGTAATTTCAAATCAGTTTTTTGAAGCCTTCCTGTAAAATATTCTGATGCCAGCTATTACCAAAAAATCTCCCGCTGGGAAAGACATGGAAGAAATGTGAAATTCCCTCAATTTGCTTCTTTGTGACCTAAGTGCAGAGGGACTTGGCCAGCTGGGAGGCTGGAGGGCCCCATTCGGTTTGCCTTAGCAAGCACATTAACAATGCCTTTGCTGTCGCTGCTGCCCCCAACATCAGGCCCAGGGCACACAAGGGATGGGCCTTAGCAAGCAACATTATTTACAAGCTTCAATCAAACCTCTTTTAACTGTTCAAATGAGTTTGTTCATTTGTTGGAGAAATAATGTCAGCTGCTTAGTTAACGCAGGCTGTGATTTGGCCGGGTGAGAGGCAAATAGACACACAACAGGAATTCCAGGAATCCCGGCCGGTGCCTAGTTCCTCTGGCTCAGTGGCCTAGACGTACTTAGTGTCGGCCAAGGAAGCTCCTTGGGTTTGGTGGAGGGAATCTTGTAAAGCCTCATGCAGCCATCTCCCGACATGAGAGGCCTGCTATTTCTGGGGCAACGAGCCACAGTGGATTGAGTTTACTGCTAAATTATGTACAATGGTAAGCAGTGGTAAGTGCAGCTCTCACTCATGAGGCCTCTGACATGAGGTGACAGATGAGGGAGGCTCCGGGTTGCCCATTTCCCTCCTGGGCTCTGTGCTATGAGAAGGAGGAAATGGGGGAGATAATGCCCCATCATTTCCCTTGGAGACATGTGAGCCGCTGCATGGCCCAAAGATGAAGCTCACAGCAACCAAATCAGCGAGAAGCAGGAGCAAAAAGGCTTGTCTGGATTCCTGACATTCCCTTTCTAAGGAATAGTTTCAATTTTTCATGAAGAGCTGGAGATTAGAGAAAGCATTAAATTAGATACCATTATGCTTTTGTGTGGCTTCTCTAGCCTTTTAGAAAACATGACGTTCTACAGCCTTTATGATCTACAAGACCCAGCATTTGGTTATCAGCTGCCTCGTATTCACTAGTTTCATATTGGTAAGTCTTACCTCCCCAGCAAGCAAGATTTCTTTTTCATTTCAACATTTATTAAATTGCACTAGAATCTGGAAATCCAAGGATATGTTCTTTTATTGTCACCAAAATACAAAGGTAGAGGTGATGCATCCTGCTATTATGAAGCTTACAGTCTAAGGGGAGGGGAGAACAACCCATACAAGGAAGGGTATGATAACTACAAAAGAGAGATGGGACAAAGTACTGAGAGATGTCAGAAGGGAGAGATGGCTTTTATCCAGAGGACGGTTAGGGAATAAGAGGGATCGTCACAGGAAATGGTACTGAATTTGGACCCTGAAGGAAGAAGGCAAGGTATTTCAACAGTTGGTTAAGGTGAGGAATCAGGATGCTATCCTCTATTTGGTAAGCAATGGAGAGCCATTGAACCATCGATGAACGTGGAAGAGAAGCCTGATCAGCAAATGGGTTAGAACAATTCCTTGGGAACTGGTGTGAAGTCTGGATCTCAGGCAGGAAAGCCTGGTTGGTAGGCTGTTCCAGCTGGAGTCCAGGTGAGAAGCTGGGGATCTGGACCAAGGCGGTTACACTGGAGCAGAACAGACCCAAGAGGATTACTAAGGTGGAATCTACAGGCTTGACCATTGTTTGGTTGTAGTAGGAAAGAGCAATGGCTGAATTCACAGAATTTTAGTGCTCGGGAGGACCTCGGTGACCAAGCAGTCCGACTCATACCCCAGAGAAATCCTTCCGATGACATACCTGATGAGCAGACACCTTCTACTTGAAAAACTCGAGTGAGGAAGAGCTGGCTACCTCCCGAGGCGTTCAGTCCCCCCCTTGAACAGCTTTAATTGTCAACAAAGGCATTTCTTCTGACATCAAGACTCAATGTGCTACAACTTCTCCCCACCCCCAATGGCTTCTAGTTCTGCAGCCAAACAAAACGAGTGTACCCTTCCCCCACATAACAGCCCTTCATCTACTTAAGGGGGCAGCTCTGTCGAGCCTTCTCCAAGTTGAACATCACCATTTCCTTTAACCTTCCCTCAGTTCCCATGATGAACACTGACCCTTCCCTCCCAGTCACCATCCTTTAGACTCTCTCTAGTTTATCAGTGTCTGTCGATCTTATTCAATGATGACAGATATTACTAAGATGTGTATCCAGGTTTAGGCATTTGCCAGCCCAGAGGCCCCTAATTTAATTAAGGCTCAAGGGATTAGGGGGACTTGCCCAAGATCATATAGAAGGTAAATCACAGAGTCATTCATTCAACCTAAATTCTCCAGCTCTGGAACCCGCATATGCCATTAGGTTAAACTCTGTATTGTTGTTTAGTTATTTTTCAGTCATATCTGACTCTTCGTGGCCAAATTGGGGGTTTTCTTGGCAAAGATACTGATGTGGTTTGCCATTTCCTTCTCCAGCTCATTTTATAGTTGAGGAAACTGAAGCAAACAGGATTAAGTGACTCACCCGGGGTCACACAGCTAGTAAGTGTCTGAGGCCAAATTTGAGCTCAGGAAAATGAGTCTTCCTGACTCCAGGTCCAGTGCTCTAGAATCCACTGTGCCACCTAGCTGCCCCTAAGGTATCTGTAATGACTCACTCCCTGAGAATTCTAGGTAACTAACATTTTGGTGTGTAGGCGAGTACGGAAATTCAACAAATGTTATATGAAATGTTCAGAAGTGGGAATGGCTTCTTCTAATGAGGGGATTAAGGATAGCCTCATGGAGGAAGGAGGATTTGGGGTGGCCTTGAAGAATTGGGAAGATTTCAGATAGCTGGACTTGTTGGACCACTTAAGGGAGGGAGTGGTAAGGCTCAAAAAGAAGTGGGAAGCCTTAAATGTCAGGTCCAGACTTTGTTCAATAGGTAGTGAGCTGCTAGAACAGTGAGGATTAGTTAAATGCCTTCACCTTCTGATGCCAACCATGCACTCTCTGGAACAGCCCACCACTACTACCCCTACCCACTGCAAGAAGGCTTTTTACCAAAACCAAGGCAGGGGATTATCTGGGTATGTGGTAAAAATCCCAGAAAGGACTTTAGTGTCCAAGCCCTACATAAAACACAAATACTCCCCTTATAACTTCTCTGTACTTGAACACCTTGGTGACAGGAAACTCATTATCTAATTTTTTTTCATTCTCATTATGTGGAAGTCCTTCCTTGTGTTGAGCTATAATTTAATCCAGTCATTTTCACCAGTAGACCTCCAGATCGACTTCTGGGAGCCAAGCAGAGTGAGTCTGACACGTGCCCCCTCTCCTCTCCTTCCCCTCCCATGACAACCCATTAGCTTTCAAATACAGCATCAGGCATCTCTAACTATCTCTCTCTCTCTTTTTTTAAGGCAATTGGGGTTAAGTGACTTGCCCAGGGTCACACAGCTAGTAAGTGTCAAGTGTTTGGTCTGAGGCCGGATTTGAACTCAGGTCCTCCTGACTTCAGGGCCAGTGCTCTATCCACTGCGTCACCTAGCTGCCCCCATCTCTAACTATCTCTAAGGACCGTCTTTACCTAGATCCATCTCAGACTCAACCTGTCAGAAACTGAACTTATTCCTGCCAAGCCTGCCCCCTTGCCCCCATCCCAGCCCCAGCTAAATCAACTTTTGCTTCTTTCTGTCTTCATTGCTTCTGGAAGTGGCGCCATCATTCTCCTAGATTCCTGTGTTCAAATCCTTGGCAGCGTCTTTGATTCTTTTTTTTTTTTAAATTGGTGAGGCAATCTGGGTTAAGTGACTTGCCCAGGGTCACACAGCTAGTAAGGGTCAAGTAAGTGTCAAGTGTCTGAGGCTAGATTTGAACTCAGGCCCTCCTGACTCCAAGGCCAGAGCTCTATCCACTGCACCACCTAGCCGCCCCTCTTTTCTCTTACTTTCACCCTCTTCTCCACAGACCACCCTTCCTACTGTTGCCAGGCTTTTCTTCCTTAGGTATGTATCTGATCATGTTTCTCCTCCTCTCAAAATTCTTCTGTAGCTCCCCATTTCCCATGGAGACAAAGTTTAAATTCTTTAGGTTGGCATTACTTGATCTTCACAATTGGTGCTATCCAACATTATTATTACTTTATTACTGTCAGTCAGTCAACAGTACCTTCTATGTGCCTGTCATTGTGCTTGGAACTAGACATACAAATACAAAACAACATATTCCTGCCCTCGAGGAGCTTGCCTTCTATCAGAGGTATATAACATATTCAGAGAAAATTAAAGATGGGATAGACACAAAGGAGATACACAGAGATGAGGACGCTGGCCATGGGGAATCAAAAAGGAAGAAAAAGCATGGGGACTGAGCCTCGAAGACAGCTAGTACTCGTTTTCACAGGCGGCTCTGAGGAAGTCCAGCTTGTGCAAAGGCAGGAGATGAAATGTCTTGTAAGGGGAACAGCAAATAGATCGGTTCTCCGGGGCTGAAGGGATGGGAAGTAAAGTACAATCAGCCTGGAAAGACAGCCTAGAGCCAGCTTTGAAAGGGCTTTAAATGCCCACCAAGAATTAGTATTTTATCCTAAAGGTAATAGGGAGCCCCTGAAGCTTCCTGAGCAGAGGAGTGACAGGGGCAGACCTGAGTTTTAGGATGATCCTTTTGGCAGCTTTGTCAGGGATAATTTTGAAAAGGAGAAAGAGTAGAAGTAGTGAGACCATTTAGTAGACCATTGCAGTGATCCAGGCCAGGGGGAATGAGGCCTGGATGGGGGTGTCTGTGACATGACTGGACAGAAGAGGATGGATACTAAAGATGCTGAGCGGGGGGGATTGACAAGATTTGCTAGCTGACTGACTGTAGAGGATAAGAGGGAGTCAAGGTGACTCCTAGATCTGAACCAGGATGACTGGACACGTTGAATTTGAGATGCCTCTGTGACTTCCAGGTAGAGATGTCAAGCAAGTTGTTCGGAATTTGAGAGCAGAGGTCTAGCAGGAGATGTGAGCCGGACATCCAGATTTGGGCATTGTCTCCATAGAGGTGATCACCGAATGCACAGGAGCCGATAAGATCACCAAGAGAGACTTTAAATCTAAAAAAGAGAGGGCCCAGGACAGAACCCTGGGACATACTCATCCATAGCAGGTGGGACTTGGCATTAGAATGTGAATGATTAGCCTTCAAAGGAGACTGAGACGGATCAGTCTAACAGTAAGAGAACCACGGAAGCACAGTCTCCAAACCCAGGGAAGAGTTTCCAGAAGGAAGGAGTTGCCGACATAGTCAGATGTCCCAGGGATGTGAAAAGGTCTTTGGATTTAGCAATAAAAAGATTACTGAAGACCTTGGAAACAGCAGCTTCAGCTGAATAGTGGGAAAGAAGCCAGCTTCAAAGGAATGAGAAATAAGGGGGAAGCGAGAAAGTGAAGTGAAGGAGGACAGACAGGGTTTTTTTTTTCTTGAGTTAGGCTATGAAAGGGAGGAGAGATATAGGACAATAGTATGAAGGTAAGGTCAAGGGAAGATTTTTTTTTTAATAGATGTGTTTGTAGGAGTTGGGAAGAAGCCAGTGGATAAGGAGAGGCTGAAAATTAAGTAGATAGGAAATAGTTGAAGGGACAAGCTCCTGGAAGAGATGAGAGGCCATGGGTCCAAGAACATAAGTAGAGTGCTTGGCACTGGCAAGAAGGCCCCTCATCCTCCAGGCTGGAGCAAAGGAGGAGCTGAGGTGCAGAAGGAGCTTGTGACAGATGGTTTCAATTTTTTAAGAAAAGTATGAGGTGATGTGGCTTGAGAAAAGTTTTGGGTCTGCTTCTGTGGGGAATGAGATGGAGGGCGGGTTTGGAAGGAGCAGTAAAAGGATTGAAGAAGTGAGGGTCCCAGTGAAACGATTAATATAAAATTGTAGTAGACCTGGTCAGTGTGGTTATATGACTGTCCAGTGGTACTAGTGTCGAGCACTTAAGCAAGATCAGAGAAAGCAGATGTTGGGGAGTGATCCAGGGCTGGGGGTCTAGCTATGGGATGAGTTCATCCATCCATCCATTTCTTCATAAGACAATTGGGCAAGGGATTTAAGGGTCAAGGACTCTGTAAAGGCAAGCTGGCCAACAAAGGGTTAAGATTCTGAAGAGAGGTGAGTGAGGCCAGAGCAGGGGTGACCACCTAGGAAAGCAGAGAGGGGTGCAGGGACTCTAGGCTGTGTTGAAGACAGACAAGGGGTTTCAGAGGGATGAGTAATAGGGATCTGGAAGGACAGGAGGTGACAGCCAGATTCAGGAATTCCAGTTATGGGTCGTGAAGGTGAAGCATTTGTGAGCGATGAGGTCAAAGGTATGGCCATTCCTGTGTGTGACCAGGGTGGCAGATCACGGGAGCTGAGGAGGTCCATACACACGAGCAAGGTTATTTGAAGGTTTCCTGGACACATGAGTTGGAGTCCCCAAGGGTAAGGGCAGTGTTTGGGGTGGAGAGGAAGGCTATGAGCCAGGTACTAAACTCCTTGAGATGGAAGGGAGATTGACCCAGGACCCTGGAGAAAATAGCCACCAATCCAGTTCTTAAAAAATTGAAAATATTCACTTTGATAGGGTCATATATTGGGATGGAGTGTGTACCTAAAAGTGGCGCCAAGAAGCCAGCCTTCCTGTCCCCCTTTGCCCTGGGTTTGGGGTGGGGTAAGAGAACCTGAAAGAACGTATACCCACCCCAACTGGAGAAGTTGTCCCGGGATGCAGTATCTTCAGTAGACAGGTAGGTTTTTTGTGACTCAGGGAGATGGAAAGGGTGTGAAAAGAAGAGGTCTGATATGAGAAGTGTGTTGTTAAGAATAATCTGAAACTTCTGCTGCACGTGACAGAAGGGGAGGGCAAAGATGCACAGGGAGCCCAGAGACATGGGAAGGAGGTGTCCCAGGGTTCCTGGGTGCAGCCCCAGGGCAGTGGATTTTCGGGGTTGTTTTGATTGGTATTCCCTAAGCAAGGGAGGGGCAGGGGGTGGACTGTATGCAGGACAGATGGCACACTGCCTCCTCTTTGCTAAGAGGGAGAGAGGTTTCACTGACCCTTCATTCGAGGGCCAGGCAGTGCTGCACTGGGGACGTCCCCAAGGTCATGCACTACGCTCTGCGCTGCCCCCAAGCCAAATCCAAGCCCCCTGCTGTCTTTGGATTGCCCCATGCTTTCTCTCCATCTCTGCTTCTACCTAGGCCGGTCCCTGTGCCAGGAATGAGCTCTTCTTTCCGCCGTTCCTTCGTGTTGGATTCCTACCCATTGTTTAGAATCCAGGTCAAATGCCATCTCTTCCGGAGGGTGCCTTTCTGTGTGTCCCTTCCCCCTCCCCCCAACCCCCAGTCAGTAACTGCCTGGCCTGGAGTCAGGAAGACCCGTTTTCTTGAGTTTAAATCTGGCCTCAGATAGTTACTAGCTGTG
This sequence comes from Phascolarctos cinereus, assembly GCF_003287225.1. Lineage (NCBI taxonomy): Eukaryota > Metazoa > Chordata > Mammalia > Diprotodontia > Phascolarctidae > Phascolarctos > Phascolarctos cinereus. The sequence continues at coordinate 12,268,834 of NW_027555958.1, read as the reverse complement.
TGACCCTGGGCAAGTCACTTCACCTGGTTTGCCTTGGTTTTCTCATCTGTAAAAAGAGCTGAGAAGGAAATGACAAACCACTGGAGTGTCTTTACCAAGAAAACCCTAAATGGGGTCGTGAAGAGTCATAGGACTGGAGGGACTGAACAACAGCATTGGCATATTGCCCTATCCCCACCCCCTACCCCCACTAGAGCGAAAGCTTCCTGATTGATGGCAGAGAACTGGCTTGTCCAAAATTCTTATCTCACTGAAACCATGGGTCCTCAATAGATGTTGCTGAATGGAATGGAATCCCCTCTATCTTTTCCCAGGCAAAACATCCCCACTTAGATGTTCCTCATCTAACAAGATTTCAAGCCGTTCCCAGAGGAGGTGAAGCGCTGGGCTTGGAGTCAGGAAGACCTGAGTTCAAATCCAGCCTCAGACAGGTCCTCACTGGATGACCCTGGGCAAGTCACTTAACCCTGTCTACCTCAGTTTCTTCATCTGTAAAATGAGGGTTTGTTGTGAGGATCAAATGAGATAATATTTGTAAAGTAATGAATGGGTATTTCCTCCTTTCCTTCTGCTGTTGCCCTCAGGGCCACGGTTCCCCTCATCAATACTCAGCCTCCCTGAGTGAGCAGGATGTCCTGGAGGTGGGCAGGCTCTCCCTTTCGTTGTGCTCTCCAGGCACCAAACGCCTTCTGCTCAGGCACAGCCAGCGATCCGAGAAAAGGAGTGATTGGGCTTGTGTCCCTGAGGCGAGAGGACGTACCTGCCTGATGCTAGATTCTCTTTGAACCCTGAGCTCTGTTCCCAGCCTATTTCCTCATGACCCCCATTGAACCCTGAGCCCTGAATGCCAGCAAGCTCTGATCTGCGCTGGTCTCACCGGTTTAGATCTCAGGGTGCCGAGCCAGCACGCTGGATACCAGTGCCCAGTACTGGCATGCCCACCGTGCCCGGCCATTTGCCCTGGTCCTCATTAGCCTCTCAACTCCAAGCCTGGCCTGCCTCCTTGCACTTGGCACCTCACCCATATCCTTTCCTTAGGCTTAGTGGCACACATCCTGGCCTAGTTTTCCCCCCGAGGCCTCTCAGGAAACAATTCTACCAGGCCTGCTCCGTGGACACATGGGATTTAAGGGGGGGCAATCTTTATAGATGCCTTTTGTTTCTAGCTCTGTACTCTCCTCCCCTCTCTCTTGCTTCTGCAGCTTTCTTAGTAACAAAGAAAAAGTTCAATAAAAACAAGCCACAGTAACCTCATCTGACCAGATGTGCAACATTCTATACCCCTAGTTCCCCACCTCTGTAAGGCAAGAAGGGAGGTGTCCGTGATCTGCTGCTGACCGCATTCCAGGGCTGTTGACCCGGCTCCAAAATGGGATTACGAGGAGTTTGTGGGGCCAATTTAAGATTTCTGTTTTGGTTACTTAGATGGCAAGGCTCTCCAATCCTCATTTTTTGAGTAGGGGGATGTTAAGTCCAATTGGACAAACATTCATGAAACACCCACTTATGTGCCAGGTATTGTGTAAGGGGCCAGGGACTCAAAAACAACCTTGAAAAGAGCCCCTGCCCCCAAGGCATTTCCATTCTTCTGGGTGATCCAGGCTGGCCTTCCTGGCCCAGACTCAGAGGCCTGTGGAATTCCAGCGTTAGACCCCACAAACAGGAGGTGGGACAAAGCGGGCCAAGAGTTTCCTTCCAGGTAGGATGTTAAAGCTCCTTGACCACCTCCTTCCTTTCTGCAAACTTGGACCTCCACTCTCCTCAGAAGCGACAACAGTGATGGTGACCCCTTCCCTTTCTACTCCTCTCCCCCATAGCTTGCACATGTGTGTGTGTGAAGCATGTATCTTTCAAATACATGCATATTCCTTATTTCCTACGGAGCCCTTCCTGTCAAACTCCTACAAAGAGTCATCTACACTTGCGGCTTACGCTTCCTTATCACGCATTCACTCCTTCACCCCCCACGACTTGCTTTCCTCCCAGCTCTTTGTTGGAAGAGATTTCTCCTATTCCTCTTCTGAATACTCGTCCTCCTCGACAGATGCTTGGCAGCGTTTGGCACCACTGACTTCCTCTCTCTCACTGGTTCTAGCCTGTACCAGGCAGGCCCCCTGCACTGCTCCCGATCTGTCCTCTGCATCGGCGCTGAAAAGGATGTCCAGAACAGGGTGAGTTGGTTCATCTGTTCTATTTTCAAGACCACCGACAGGTGCATCCTTCAACAAGAGGACGGTCCTGAGACCCAGCCAGCAGCCATCTCGGAGTCATCTCCAGTCACTGGGAACTAGCCGTTGCTGGTGGGGTTGCTCCTCTCTCCATGAGCAAGTGCCTGTCTGATATTTCCAAACAAAAGCTCGTGCCCTCTCATCTCGTCAAGTTGATCCATGATCCCTGAGTGGCAATTCTGAATCTCCAACTGCCTAGCGACCTTTGGTCCTGAACATCCTTGCAGAACCCCATACGCAGCAGGACCTAAATGGAATTCATTTTCTCCTCTCTTCCCTATTTGCCCTTCTGCCCAATTTCCTCACCTCTATTGCCGGTGCCACCCAACCTTGAAACCCCAGGGTTCTTTCACACTTCCCTCTGTTAACCGTCTATATCCAATCACTGGCCAAATCGCTTTGTTTCTACCTCCACAACAGCGATGACCAGCTCCTCCTACACATTCTGCCCTTCGTTCCTGGGTTTTCGTGACACTGCTGTCTCTGGGTTCTCTGACTTCTCCTCGTTCTCATCCGTGTCACTCCTTCTCTTGCCATTGGGCTTCGATGACTCTGGAGGAGAGAGTGAGGTTGATGACTTTTCTTTTTGAAGCTCTTCCTCACTGAAACCCAATTCACTCAAAAATCAAGACATCACCTCATGATGGAATTGATCCTCTTCAAGAATGAAGGATAAGGAATGACTCGTTCTACTTGTGAGTATTGTCGGAAGCTTTATCTGGGGCCCTCTCCTCATTACCTCAATACCCTCTCTTGGTGATCTAACTACTTCCCATGGGTCTCGTTCTCTGCAGAAGACTCCCACATGTATCTTTATGTAGTTGTACTTTCTGATCTGAGTTCTAGTCCTGAATTGCCAACTGCCCATTGGACATCCACAGTTGGATGTCCTGTAGACATCTCAAACTCAACATCTATAAAGCAGAGTTGATTATCTTCCCCCCGCCCCATCCCTCCTCCAAACCTCCCCGTTTCTGAGAGCTCTCTGCAGTCCTGTCACCCAGCCGCTCAGCCTCTGAATCATCATCACCTCTTCCCTCTCCCCTCCCGCTCCCTAATCAGCTGCCCTCATCAGTTGATGCACCTCCCAGTAGGTCATCACCCTGGTTCAGACCTTTACCTCTCACCCCAACAATAGGTGCCATTTTCCAATCTGATCGGTCCCTTCAGGACCCTCTTCTCTCCCATCTGCCTCCACAAAACTGCACTTATCTTTTATCAAACCACAGGCCTGTGTCACATTCTTGTTTGAGAACCCTCAGGGACATTGTGCTGCCACTAGATTAAAACACAGATTCCTAGTTTGGCTTTCCAGCTCCCGTCTGCCCTTTCCCAGATCCTTCCACATTATTCCCCTTCACAAACTCTGCATTTTGGTCAAACTATTTGACTTATAGTTCCTCAAACTCAGCATTTTCTTTCTTGCCATCCTGGCTTTGCATGGGCTGTTCCCCATCTCTAAAATTTGCCTCCTTTCCTGTGACTCTTCCTTCCTTCCTCCCTTCCTTCCTCCCTTCCTTCCTTCCTTTCTCTCTTTCTTTCTCTCTCTCTTTCTCTCTCTCTCTTTCTTTCTTTCTTTCTTTCTTTCTCTCTCTCTCTCTCTCTTTCTTTCCTTCCTTCTTTCTTTCTTTCTTTCTCTTTCTTTCTTCTTTCTTTCTTTCTTTCTTTCTTTCTTTCTTTCTTTCTTTTTCTCTCTCTCTTTCTTTCCTTCCTTCTCTCTCTCTCTCTCTTTCTTTCTTTCTTTCTTTCTTTCTTTCTTTCTTTCTTTCTTTCTTTCTTTCCTTCTCTCTCTCTCTCTCTTCTCTCTCTCTCTCCTCTCTCTCTCTCTCTCTTTTTCTTTCTTTCTTTCTTTCCTTTGCTAGGCAATGGGGTTAGGCGACTTGCCCAGGCAAGGGTCAAATGTCTCAGGCCAGTTTCAAACTCAGGTCCTCCTGACTCCAGGGCCAGTGTGCTCTATCCACGGGTGCCACTTAGCTGCCCTGTGACTCTTAAAGCCCCTGGCTTTTCCTGGGAAGCCTTTCCTGGCCCCCATCACAGCAGTACTCTCTACCTCATTCTTATATAGAATCGTGTCTAACCTTGAGGGCAGAGACTGCTTTTTGGTTTGTCTTTTTAACTCCACAGTGTGCTGCACACAGTGAGAGCTTAATAAATGCTTGTTGGATTGGACGGAATGTAAAAAGTAGAGCGCTGAAGCCACTCCCACTAATCAGTAACTGGTTGGCTCCTGCCATTTGTTGAGAAGAAAGGGTCCAGGTATAGAACAGCTTAGAAGTTGAATCCTATGGGGTGCATTTGGCCAGTTGGACTTATACTGCTGCAAGAAGTAATCTTTGCCTACCCGCATGAGGGAGGTCCAGCCCTCCCAGGGCTCCCTCCCCGTTCCCCACTTTCTCAGTTTGCTGAGGGAACATGTTTATAAAGGGGAAACTCAAACTCTTCAGCTAGGATATTTGTGGACAGAGGAGTTCCATTCTCTGGGTATCTGGGATGCCGTCTGCAAGTGGCACTTTATGTGGGTGGATGTATCTCTCCCTGGGCCCAGACATGGACACAAAAGATACGTGTTTTGTCTTTGTGTTTCTAGAAGAGCAGAGATCTGGAGATGGGAGTGGGGGTGGGGAACACTAGCCTGTGTTTGTCTGTAGGTGGCCAGAGCTAGAGTCGGGGAGGATGTGTCAGTGACCAGGGTTAGTGACCACTTAGCTGAACAATTTTGAGGCCAGGCAGATCATCTGCTCTCATCTGGCATCACTCTACGCCTCCCTCATCTCTTCTATCAAGGAAGAGGATTTGAGCAAGGAGATGGGAGCATCCGACTCTCATGATGACGGGCCCTGAGGACTCCCTCAACCATTTCATGTTCTACCTAAACAGCACTCTGGTTTTCTTTCTTCTGCGTGCGGCAGGCAAACCGTGAGCCAAAGTCTGGCTGTCTCAGGAAAACGTCCCAGGTGCCCTTTCATCACATTCCACTACTGTCCTCTTCTGTTCTCGGCGAGGCCTCAGATGAGCTCCATCTCCAAAATAACCCTCACGGAGGCCCCGAGGTACCAGCCGGCTCCTCATTAAGCAGCTCCCCTAAGCTGGCTCCCCCTTCCCCACCCCACCCTGCACACAGACTAGCCAGGCTCTGCTTGGGGAGACACAGATGGGACAACCCCATCCTGGACCAGTGAATAAAGCCCTTGTCCCCCAGGCACAAGCCTCACACAAAGGGAAGGCTGAAGGATGGGGCACTAAACAGCTGCAAGGATTGGGTCAGTCTGATCCAGAAGGGCCCTTGAGGCCCCTGTGCCTGGGGCAGCCAGAGACTCGGTGCATCTCTTGGGACGTCTCCCACCTGGAAAAATCCTACTTTCAGGAGCTTAGTTGGGCCTCTTTCCTTTCCTGATCTTCCCCAACTAATTGCTAGCACCTTCCCCTCCCCCTCAAGTGACCTAATGTTTATTTTGCTTGTACTTATATTTTAGATACTTTTGTGTGTACGTGACATCTTATCCTGTGGAATAGAAGCTCCTTGAGGGCAGGGACTATTTCATTCTTGTCTTTGTATCCCCAGTGCCTAAAACAGTGTTTGGCACATAGTAAGGGCTTGTTGACGGATTTGCTCCATTAACCAAGCCTTGGGAGTTCTGCCCGAGGTATAGCTGTGTGTGCTTTGACTGAGGCTTTTACCCAGTCTGCCTCTCCCATTCCTCTTGACCAGACTGGCAGGGATTGGAGCACAGGGTGAGGGATACAGGAGCCGAGAAGGAAATGGCAGGATCAGAGTGGGTCTTCAGAAGCAGACTCAGTAGGACTCAGTGTCTACACAGTAAGTGAGAGGGAGGAAGCAGAGCCTGAATGAATTGGCAGGGAGATTAGGAGGAAGGGCAGGTCCCATCCCCAGCACCAGCCTTGCCCACGATGGTGATTGTGAGTGTGTTGTCTAGTATTTAATAGCAAGCATGTGTCTGTGACCAAGTGTAGACACTTAACCTCAGGTACTACCGTGGGACTTGGAGCAGGTGGTAGAGTGGGGCAACCAGTGGCCCAAGGGGCAGAGTCTAATGCATCGGAGCAGCAGCCTGGAGAGCAGGGGCCACTTCATGCTCTGAGAAAACCGAAGGAAGGACTGGATGAGTTTGGGATTCACTGAGACAAAATGAAGGCGCTGGGGGGACTAACGGGGGAAAGTGAAGATTGGATAACCCACTGACTGACAACAGGGCAGTGTAGCCAAGGAACTGGGTTCAAATTCTGGCTGTATCACTTCTCACCCGTGTGACCCAGGCCAAATCACAGCCCATCTCTGCACCTCAGTTTCCTTATCTATAAAGTGACGGGATGAAGACTAAGTGATCCTTAAGATCTCTTCTAGTTTGAATATGTACCATTCGTTATTCCTACAAAGACCTTTTCCTCGGCCTCATCTCTCCCTTGTCACAGCCGTGGCTAAGTTGTTAATAACATGAATCACTCTCTAACAACTTGTTAGCAATATGAATCACTTTCTGAAGGCCACTGGAGCGCAGGGGACCCTGCGCTATTACCGGGTTTCCCTTAAGTCAGGTCTAGGCACTTTTCATCTATAGTGAAATAGAACGGGTCAGTGTGGGAAGATGGAGAAGTCTGGGGCCGTAGGTATACGTCACTAGTGCGTGTATGTGGGGGGTGGCCTTCAGGGAGCTGGCAGTCAGAAGGCAGAGCGGGATAAACGCCCAGCCCCAGGTTTCTCTATGACAAGAGTTTCTAGGCAGCAGCTTCCATATTGGCCCTACAGGTTTCCCCAGGCCTCTCTTCTCAGGAAGCCTGGGAATCTTCCCCAGCTTGGAATTTCCAGAATTGGGTAGCAGAACTGAAAGGGTCCTTAGTGGCCATCAACCAATCATTCACCAAACATTTTTAAAGTCCTTAATGATTATAAAGCCAGCACTGGGCTGGGGTCTGATGATGCAGACAAAAAGGAAATAGTCCCTGCCCTTGAAGAGTTTCTATTCTATAGGGCGAGAGACCACAAGCCCCTCTACACATAAACAGAATGAAGCCAAGGTGGCTTTGGGGAGGAGGCAGCAGCCACTGCAGGGGGTGGCTTCCTGGAGAATGCGGTGCTTGAACGGAATCTTGAAGGAAATAAGGGATCCTGAAAGGTTGAGGTAAGGAGGGAGATTACTCCGGGCCTAGGGCAAAGGCACAGAGGTGGGAGATGAAGTGCTCTGCAAGAGGGAGTCATGCATAATAGGGTTAGAAAGGTAGGTTGGGGCCAGCTTGTAAAGAGTTTTAAAAGCCAAACACAGGGACTAGGGAGCCATTGAAAATTATTGAGGAACTACTCTTAAGGAAAATCCCTTTGGCAGCTGTGAAGAGGGGAGCTAGATTGGAGATTGAGGCGGAGACCAATTAGGAAGCTGTGGAAATAGTCCAATTGGGAGGCAATGAGAGCCTGAAATAAGGAGGCAGCTGTGTGGGTAATGAGAAGTGGACAGATTGGCAGGCGCCGAGCTAGAAACACAAGAGCTGGCCAATGACTGTTTTTGTGGGACCAGTGAGAATGAGGAGTGCGGCATGATGGGAAGCTTGCCAGCCGGGAGGGATTGGAAGGATGGCAGTGCCCTCTCCAGACATGGGGAATTTTGGGGGGAAGGCTTATAGGTGATGTTTGGGACACGCTGAGTTTGAGCCATCCACGGCATCTCCAGGTTGGTGTTTTCAATAGGCAAAGCTCAGGAAAGAGGCTGGCTTTGTATATCCAGGAGTCATCTGCAGAGAGATGATAATTAAACCCATGGGAGCTGATAAATCACCGAGAGAGTGTGGACAGAAAGGAGAGCCCACAATAGAGCCCACACAGCCCTGGGGAGCACTGACATTTACGGGGCGTGAGAGGGAGCAAAATGGAGGCCGAGAAGGAATGATGGAGCAGGTAGGAGGGTAGCCAAGCCAGAGCAATGGAGAACAAGCCCAGAGAGGAGGGAGGGCAGGGCCGGGGGCACGGGTGGGCAGCACAGTCAATGCTGGAGAGAGGGCAAGGGTGAGGACTATGAAGAGACCGAGAAGCCTGTCCGGCTTGGCGATGGAGAGAGCTCTAGCCACTTGGAAGAGAGAAGCTTCACTTGAGGACCGAGGGTAGAAGCCTGAGCACAGAGAGGTGACGGGAGAGAGGAGGAGGCGAAATGGAGGCCGGGAGGATTGAGGCTCTTTCCAGACATCTGGCACAGAAAGAGAGGAGAAATCTGGGATGAGAGCTTGAGGAGACAGAAGCAGCTGGGGAAGACGTTTTAGGGATGGGGGAGCCTCCGCCATGCTTGCAGGCAGCAGGGAGAGACTAAAGACGGTTCTAGAGCTCGACCAACCGTCTCGTTTCACCAAAAGGGTTCGGCTGCAAAGTGATCTGCCCAAGGTCACATGCACAAAGTGTAACCTACGGAAGATTCGCACCAAGGTCTTCCAATCCACGGTTCTCGCCAAAGGCTGGGCTCTGTCCTCTCTGGGTGCCTGAGCTAGGCCCAAAGCTGCCAACTGACAGAAACTCCATGTGGCACTGGGGCCCAGGCTCAGGGATGCAGTCCCCATCTCCTCCCGGTGCCCCGGGTTCACCATCACCGAAGATGCAGCTGTTGGCCTAGGTCCAGCCTCAGAGGCAGTAGCCCTGACGAGCGTAGCATCAAATGCGACTAGACACTGCCATCTGCTGCCTCTGGCTGGAATTACACACGGGGTGTGCCCCTGGCCCACCTCCTTCCATCTCTACCCTAGGGTGTGCAAGACTGGGCTGCAGCAGTGGCCCCAGTCTGATGCGGCCACCCATTACTTATCCCTGCTGGGACAGCCACCAAGAACACAGTCACTTTTGCGCCCTGACAGGAGTCAGCATGGGACTTCTGTGCCCACATAATCCCTATAAAATGCTACCTGATGGTTCTATGGCATTTTACCAACATTGTCTCATCTGAACCTCATAATGACCCTACAGAGTGGGTACTAAGGGCATCACCCCCATTTTTGGATGGGCACACTGAGGCTGAGATGCAGCAAGTGACTTGCCCAGGGTCTCACGGCAGGAAGTGCCCACGACGGGATCTGACCTCCAAGTCTTTGCATGACGTGATGCTCTCTTTCCTGTGTGTCCTAATCTGAAAACACGGGGCCAAGATTACCATCAGCCAGTCTCTGTAAGCGGTGTGCGTTCTTTATAGCCACAGGGAGGCCTTCGGCACTCGGCATCTCCGTCACTAGTCATGTTCCTGCCTCTGGCATACCCTGCCCGTGTCACCTTAGACAGGTCACTGAGCCACTCTGAGGCCAAGTTGGCTCTTAGAGAAGATGCCAGCCTGCACTGGTAGAGGGAGTTCTGTCACCTGGGAGTTCCAGATACCAATGAAATCATAGATCTAGTCGCTATCCTTATCTCCCTAGAGACAGGAAGCCTTCAGCATCCATTATTTTAGTTGGAACACTAGCTCATTCTCTTCTTCCTGGGCCATGACTCTGGGGGTCCAGCACAACTCGACAAGGTAAGGAGGCCAGGGAGACAGGGTCCCACTCGAAGCCTGTTCCTACAGAATCTTAACTCCAGGCATTTCTGCCCTTAGGGTGGCACAGTCTGGGGGACAATGGGCAGTGTAGCCCTCAGGAGTAGGCCAAGACCAGCGGGTGAACCCCTCCTCAAACATCCCTAATTGGAGAATTTTTTGAGTTAACAAATTGCTTTTCTGGGATATAGAGACCCCGCCACGCAACCTGCCAAAGATGAGTTCTAATGGAGATCAGCGTCCCCACTTGCCCCTTCTAGACTTCATCTTTTCCTTTTGGATTTGGGGGAAGGTCCTTGTGCTTATGACCCCCTCCTCTCTGGAGCTTTTCTGACTCTGGGCCTGTGCTTCCCTCATCTCCCTCCTCTGAGGCATCATCTTTGTTCCCACTCAGGCCTCCAGCCAGGTCAGCCCTCCTCTTGTCTGAGCCAGGTAACTCACCTTGTGGGGACGTGATGCTAGGAGACAATGGCCCAGTTCTGCCCTTATAAAGGGCCTGCCAGCTTTGCACAGAGGAAAAGCCTCTACCCAGATCCATCCTCTTTGGTCCGAAGGGTGACCCTGGGGAAGCAGGTGGGAGGGGGGACGTTCGCCATCACTGTTACTGGAGAATCAGCTAAGGACTCGGGAATGTTGACCTTGTGCCTCAGACATCACATTGCTCTCTCCTCCCTGACTGGCCACCCAATGAGCTAAGAGCAGCGGAGGCTGACAGACAAACCAACAGCACCCTGTCTGTCTCCTCCTCAGCCCCAAAGTCTGTGTGGCTGGTCTTAGAGGATGTGATGAATGGACTCGAACCTGGGGCGCTGAGAGGGGCCGCTGAGAGGGGCCGCCTCCTCTTTGGGGATGGAGGTGAAAGGAAGCGCAGTGAACCAAGGCCCGGGGCGGGGGTGGGGGGTGTCCTCCTTGTTGGAGAGGGCTGTAGGAGAGAGGAGGGAGGCCCAGCTCTGGCCTTGTCCTGGCACCATTAATATGCTTAAAAGCATTTTTCAGAGAGCTCAGCAGCATGGGCAGGTTGGCACAGAGATCGCAATACCAATAATGATCCCAAGATTGCCCCATACGCCTTGTGTAGTACGTGGAATCCCTCCTTCCTTGCCCAAGGCCCTCTCCCTGCCCTTCACCTCCTGCCCAACCCCAGCCAGTTCTGACCATCTGGACCTAACCATTTAGCAGCCCCTATCCCACCCATTTCTGGAAATTGAGGCAATTTAGGAACTAAAAGTCCCTCCTATTCCACTCTTCAGGGACTGGAAGGACTGGAAATGCTTCTCCTATCAGGGCTCAGAATAATTACTGACACCCATTTCTGAAGTCTGCCTTTTTTCCTCCCATGCAGCTGGTGGCCATGCGGATGCCTGGCACACCTTCCTCAGGGCCTCCTCTGAGGCCAGAGGTGCCTCTGTCTCTTAGGTTCTGGTCTTTCCCGGATGCTCTGGGTGTCGGCAGTCCCAGCCCAGTGGAAGTGCTGGTCGAAGCACGAGAACCTTCTTTTCGTTCGAGCCCCACCCAACTTTGTCTGTTCCCCATGACCTAACTTCCTCCAGTCTTCCCACAGCTCACTGCCGCTCTCCCAAGTTGGCAGACGGATATGTTGTGAAGGAGGCCTGTAACATTTATAGAACTTTCCAGGAAGTTTGGTTGTTTTGTGTGTTTTCAACTGGATAGGTCCCTTTCGAGATCAAAGAGGGTTTAAAGCTTCAGTGACCTTCTCTGAAACTAGCACCAAGCTTTCAATGAGGGGGGAGGTGGTCTGGATCCTCAGAGATCTGGGGGGGTCAGGATCACCAGAGATCTGGGGGGGGGGATTCTGCATCAACAGAAATCTGAGATGGGGGATTGGATCCTCAGAGATCTGGGGGGGTTCTGGATCAACAGAAATCTGAGATGGGGGGTTGGATCTCCAGAGAGCTGGAGTAAGCTGGAGAATTTTGGCTTTGATCTCTCTTCCCTTTCTCCTTTAATGTCTCCCAAAACAGCAGTGGGAGTGTTGGAATAGGATTAGCAGACACACCAGGAAAAGGTTAAGATGAGTTTCCTGCAATCCCAGGGTGCGGGTGTGTGTGTGTGAGAGGCACAGTCCCTGGAGTCGTCCACCCCTGCTCTACTTGCTTACCAGAGGCTGGGCTCGGGCAGCTGAGCCTCGGGGAGAAGCCTAGCTGAGGAGATATGTAAAGGGTGAGGCTGAAGCAGCAAGAGCCCAAAATAGAAGGTCTAAAATTAAACTGTTTGTCTGGAGGCTGCAGGGAACCGGGGGCCTGGGCTCTTGTATCTGGGCGGCTCCCCTGGAGCCTGAGCTTCTGTGGAGGGAGTGCTTTGGACACACCTCCCGAAGCTGTCCTCCCAGCTCTCCTGCCTAGGCTGGAAACTGCTGGCTTGTTGGCTGTCGGCCTGTTTAATGAGAAGGAAACTGGGTCTGAAACGGAACAAAGGTAGGCTCCTGCCCCACTGGAGTTTCCCTCTGGGAGAGAGAGAAGAACACCCTCCAGTGGAGCGCCATTCAGAGGCTCCAACAAGGCTCCACCCAAACATATGGGGAAATCAACCCAGAGAAGTTAAAAAAACATGCAGACGCATGTTCAGACACATGGAAACACACAGAGAGACATGTTGGAGTAAGCTCTTTTGTACCCAGAGGGAGAGCTGGAGATGAGGCACGGTTAGGAAAAGCTGGAGTATCAAATTAAGGAGATGGGCTGCAATCTGCTCTCCTGGAGGGAATGTGCACATCCAGGAGCACTCAGAGCCCCTGGAACATCTTATTAAAGAGTAAGTGTGGGAGTACTTAGAAAGGAAAGTGTTCCTCTCTTTAGGAGCTAGCATGGGTTCACTGAGAATAAATCAAGCCGGGTTAAGCTCACTTTCTTTCTTGAAAGGGACAAACCAGCCTAGTCAGTGGTGGGAATGCAAGAGACATAGTTTGTCTAGATTTCAGTGAGCTGCTTGACAGTATCTCTCCTGTTATTCTTTTGACCCCGATGGAAAGATGTGGGCTGGAAGAGAGTGTAGATATCAGAATGAATGAGAGGAGCCAGGGCCACAGGGGCCTGACAGAAGACCCGTGCCTCACCCTCCAGTCCAAAGGGGAGCCCCCCTCTCCCTTCCAACAAGGAGCAACACCTGTATACCCATCTGGAGTGTGCCCTGCCTCTGCTCTTGTTCTCTGAAGGTCACCTGCTCTCACCCTCACCCAGGACTTCAGACAAACCCTGGTTTGGCCCAAAGCCTCCTCTGACTTGAAGCTGGTCCTCAGCCCCTCTCCCTTGACCGCTGACAGGTGACCAAGGCCTTCTGGAAAGCTGCTGCCTCAAGATCAGAGTCACTGCCAGCAGTATGCCAAGCCTCTCAGGTCTTCTCTGACCATTGGCTGACCTCTCGACCTTACTGACCAGAGGTTCTGGGTATTGCTGTTTTAGCCTCTCCAATAAGAAGCCCTTTTCCAGGTTCCTCCACTGGTCAGTGATCCCTCATAGTACCTTTATACACACACACACACACACACACACACACACACACACACATTTACATATATATGTGTATATATATTGTATTGACTCATCTGCATATATGTCGTTCCCCCATAGAAAGCAAAATCCTTGAGGAAAGGAATTGTTTTTGTCTTTGTATCTCCTGTGCCTAGCACAGGGCCCAGGCTATGGACCCTTAGCAATGCTTGTTGAGGTGAATTGATCGGACACCCCTGATGACCCACCTCTCTCTGATCGACAGCCCCTAGAGGTGGATGTAATGGAAAGTGGTGGGGGTGGGTCTGGGGGACTAGAATAGAACAGGGGTACAATAGCCAGAGGTCACTATGTCCAGGGGTATGCCACAAGGCCCTGCCTGCCTTTTGTCTGTTGGGTCCAACCTTTTTTTACCAGTGACTTGGACAAACACAGTGGTGGCCCTTTATCCAACTGGCCCTGAACTTGAAGCTGGGAGGAAAGGATAGCTACTAAATTGGATGACCAAGAACCCCAAATACCTCAACAGACCAGAGTAATGGGCTGGATGTGGGATCACAGCAGTTGGAGTTAGAAGGGGCCTTTGAGTCACCTCGTCCAAATCTGCAGATGAGAGAACTGAGGTCTTGAGAGACCCAGGGATTTGCCCAAGGCCACACAGGTAGCAAATGGCAGAGCCAGAATTCAAACTCAGCCCTTTACTTCAAATGGTGTGCTCTTTCCATGACTCTATTCTGATTCTCGCTAGATGGAACTTAAAAGGGACAAAGAAAGACCCTTAATAGGGACAAATAGGTAGTCTGGTGCTTGGGCTCTGATAAATAGCCTACAAAGAAACACAAGAAGGGAGAGATGTAACTGAAAAACAATTTACATGAAAAATGACCCAAGAGTCTTAGTAGACCATGCGTCAACAATGGGAGACCATGGCCAGAAGAGATCATGAGAGAAGGCTGAGGGCCTTGCGAGGCTCTAGCCTGGCTGGCTCACCTCTGAAGTGCCAGGTGCCATTCTGGGCACCGCATTTGAAATTGACAATGCCAAGCATGGACATTAAACTATCAGCTTCTTAGGGTCAGGGATTGTTTTTGCTTTTTCTTTGTATCCCCAGCACTTGGTACAGAGTGAGTGCCTGATGAACACTTATCGATCGCTTGATATCTAAAAACACGAGATCCAGGGTGGAAAGGGGACCAGACACTGGTTAGTACAGGACTGGAGAAAGAAGTGAGGCTGAGTGGCCTGAGGAAGACAAGGCCTATTAGTGAGGACACAGTAGACGCCTTCAGACATCGGGATGGATGGTGCAGGGAAGAGACGAGATTTACCCTGCTGCGCTCCAGAAGGGAGAACTGGCGCCGATGGAAGGCAGACTTTGCCCAGCATGAAGAGCTTCCTAACAGAGGTGAGAGAAGATGGCACCAGCGCCTTGTTGGCTAGTGAGCTCCCGGCAGCTAGAGGGATTTCTGTAGGCTGCACACGCAGGGCAGACCTTGAAGCTTTCTTCCAGTTCTACAATTCTACCACCAAGTCCTTTTAAACAAACGTCCCAGAACTTCAGCATCTAAATCAATGTCATCCTTTCAAAACTGTTGTCTCCAGAGACTACGCTTCGATGTTGCTGTGGGTGAGTTTGTCTCAGTCATGCCCAACTCTTCATGGCCCCATCTGGGGTTTTCTTGGCCGAGATACTGGAGGGGTTGGCCATTTCCTTCCCCAGCTCATTTGGTACATGAGGAAAGTGAGGCCAACAGGGTAAAGTGACTGGCCCAGGGTCACCCAGCTAGTAATTGTCTGAGGTCAGATTTGAACTCAGAAGATGAGTCTTCCTGACCCCTGGCTTGGCACATCGTGCACTATAGTGCCACCTAACTGCCCAAGTGACTTCCTTCCATGGACACAAGGACAAGTCTTAGGTGACAATCTTGGTAAACTTTGGTGGCTGAAAGAACTCATCCGTTGGCAGCCAGCTTCCTGGTGGTGAGACTCTTGGGCCTTCTCCAGAGTGGTCTTGGAAGGAGAGCTCTAGCTGGTTTCATTCAGGGTCACTCAGCTCCAATCCCACGTTGTGCAAGAGGCATTTGCCCAGCCCTCCTCTTCCAGACTTCTTCTGCCAACGCCTTCCTGGCAGCTCACCTCCTACCTCTTGTGGGCATGTTTTTCATGTGCAGTTACTTACATGTGGTTGCTTCCACCCCACCCCCAATTTGAAGGTGGGCTCCTTGAGTGTCGTGACTGTTTTTGCCTTTTTCTGGGTCCCCGGTGCCTAGCATAGCACCTGGTGCATAGGATTGAGAACTTGGTGATTCAGTGGGGCCTGAGATTTGGGA
>NW_027555958.1:12103295-12248295 GCF_003287225.1 Phascolarctos cinereus | reverse complement strand
CGGGCTCCTTCCACACCTCGAGGGGCCCAAGTGGAAGGCTGTCTGTGATGTGACTTGGCTTCTGCTGGCTTCCTGAAGAACCGAACCCTTTCCATTCCCATTTCCCCAACTCAGCCCGAGGCCTCCTTAAAGGTGTGTCTCATCATGCAGAGCCCGCTGGCAAGAAGAGGCTCGTAGGGTGTTGGGGCTGGAGCAGCCTCCCCAAGTGTGCGGCCAGTGAACCCGGGAGCAGCTTTGTGACCGAAGTCAAATACCATTCTCTGGAGAGGAGAGGCCGCTGACTACCCCTTTTGTTCTGCCTTTCCTGCTCCCATGTCCCAGATTCTTTTGATGGCTCCTCACGCCTGGGGCGTTTGCTCTAAGGCACTCGGAGCAGATTGTGGCCCTACCCTCCATTCAGTCTGAACATCGGAATTCCTTTATGGCTCCGCAGGAAGCTCCCCGTAAAATTAACCAGCACTCCAGGACTTCTCCCAGCTGTCACCACCTCTCTCCTGGGGCCATCTTCCTTTGCCCTACTTGGTATCATGCTTATTTGGACTCTAAGCACACAGAGACCGGATGCTTGGTCACCTTTAGAAGAGTTCTGGGTACCGAGGAGGAAAATTCCAGAAATGAAGACATTCTGCCACGGCCTGGTTACAAGACCCTGTGCTTCTGTGTTCAGTTCTGTGAGATGCCAGAATGACTCCTGGCGCCCCTGCTGAGCGTGGGCCCTGGAGGCCATACCAAGGAAGAAGAGAAGACAGAGGCTCCTGGGGCAGGTGTCAGGAGACACGATGGAAGTGAGCTCACAGGACAGCTGAGCTCGAACTGACGCCTGAGACTAGAAAGGGACCTCAGGACCGCCAAGGTTCCCTTGGCCGACTCCCTCCTTTCACAGACAGGGAAAGTGAGGACCAGAGAAGTTCAGTGCCTGACCAAGGCCACCCAGGCAGTGAGGGGCAGAGCCCAGATACCTCCCAGGTCCTCTGACTTCAAAGCCAATGTTCTTTCTGTGAGTAAATTTGAACTGTGCCACAATCAATAAATAAACATGTATTAAACATTTCCTGTGTGCCAGGCACTATGCTAAAAGCCAGGGATAAAAAAGCAGACCCTGCTCTCAGGGAGCTTACCTTGTCATAGGGAACACAGTGTGCAAGTATCCACAGGCAGATGTGCAGGCATATTCAGAGCAGACACAAGCCAAGCTTTGAGGAAAATGTCTAAGCATGGGGTGGGGGTGGGGGTGCTGGAACCAGGAAAGGCCTCCTGAGCCAAGAGGTCCTTGAGCCCAGGCCTGAAGGAAGTTTGGGAGAGGAAGAGGTTTGTGCTGAGAGATAATGTTTTCTATGGGGACGTGTTGGGTTTGAGATGCCCATGGAAGGAGCATTGTGTAGAAGGTCCAGCAGAAACTGGTGAAGTGGGCCCGGAGGGGCCGCAGGATCCCAAGAGCGTCCCCTGTCCCCTATCACCCAGCCCAGCAGCTTTCCTGAAGACTGGCCTCTCAGATCGTTTCAAAGCCCTGTTTCGTAATGCCCAATGAGACCCAAGCCAGCATCGGAGCTGGGGGGTTTGACCCGGCATGTCTGTTACAAAGAGGGAAGGCTGGAGGGAGGTCAGAAGTAGAGACTTTCTCTGACTTTCTCTCTTCCCTAGGAGGGTTTCTTTATCTTGTGGCTGTTAATAGAGCAGATCTGCATATCCATATGGCCTCTCCCCTGACTCTTATTTCCATGTGGATCACAGCATTTTGCAGCTGGATGGGGCTTAGGACCACCCACCTGCACACATCTCCTCCTTTCCCAGATGGAGTTAACCCGGGAGAGGTTAAGATAAGATAACTTTCCCAGCTACAGGCAGAGCTCCAGTCCCCCAACTTCCCTCCTGGTGTTCACTCCCTGGCACCAGGGTCCCCTTCCCTTAGATGTTCTCACATATTCTCCAAACAGGACTTATCCTCCACAACGTCCCTCTATCAATGCCAGTGACATCACTGTTCTCCTCAGAATGTGGACTCAGAGTTCATCTCTCTCCTTTCCCCCCTAGCTAATCACCAAGTGACCTTCCCAGTCCCCTTCCCTTCCCAGACTTCTGTGACTCGAAGGCCTGCCCTCTTGTTTACACCAGAACAGCTCTTGGATCTGGCCCTTCCCTGTGTTTCCTGCTGCCCCTACCCTAACGTGGCCTCAACCTCCTTTCCCCAAGCCTGGATCATATCAGATTATTGAGATACCAGATCTTCTTTCCCCTAAACTCACATAGCTTCCAGAACAAAGCGCTATTTTCATCATGCTCCCTCTTCTCTCCTCTGGAATCTGATGGGAAATGCTGATTCGCTTCTAGACCTTGTGGGTCTGATTAGACCCCTGGGCATTGAGTTCCTCTGAGGCTCTTCTAAGGCCTCAGCTCTGGAGATTCAATTAAAGGTCATGGAGATGGAGAAGAAGCAAAGCCCTCTCCTTCATCCCCATGTCTGCCTCCCTGGTCTGCACTGGCTGGCTAAGAATAGAGTCACATTAAGTAAAAATTCCTCTTCAATTCCAAGTAACATGTCCACTCCAACCCAGTTGAGTCTTTGCCAGCGCCTTCTTCTGAAAGCGGACTTGGCCTACTGAGTTTCTGGGAAAGGCTATGGCTCTCATCCTGCCTGTGGGGAAAGGACAGATCCATATCTCCCTGGCCCCCCGCTTGGGGTGATCCTATCCAGTGAGAAGAACCTGAGATGGGCGACATCTTGGACCGTTTGGAGGTCCCCTGCACCATGGAAATGAATTGCTAAGTTGGCAGCTACTCCTGGGCGCGGGGCCCAGAGCCCAGCTTCATCTGCCGCTTGGGAACACTGGCTCACACAACTGTGTAAACTGAGCAGAGGTGAGAGAGGTTGGGAAAATCTGGTGGGGCTGGAGGCCTTGTTCCTCAGCCCAGTTCAAGGAGCATTAATTATGTTGCTAGGTCATGTGGCCACAACGTCAAAAGGAAACTGGTCTTTGCCCTTAAGGGCTCATATTCCCAGAATGCCCCATCTTAGCCCTCAGACAAAACAGGTTCTGCTACTCTGCCCCCTACCGACAATGCGCCCTCTGGCTTCTCTAAAAGAGACCATCTTTAATGTGTCTCGTCTGCCTTTGCTCTGGCTGATTGCCCCACCTGAAACACCTCAGTTCTCCTGTTCCTCACTCAGCCCTATTCATCCTTCCCCAGACGTCCAGTCCATTCAAGAAGACTCCCTAATCCCCGGACCCCACGGGTACCTTTCCACTCTCAGAGCTCCTCTGTTTACTTACTACTGCCTACACTGTTCATTGACATGGAGATCTCAGGCTGGAGAGGATGTTAGATGTCATGCAGTCCAACACACTCAGGTTACAGGTGAAGAAACTGAGGCTTGGGGAAAGTGACTTGCCCTGGGTGGCCCAGCTCACCCAGCTCTAAGGACTCTGTCCCCTCTAAAGAGCAGACCTCCTGGCTCAGAACTCTGAGCTCTTTGCCTCCTGCCTCGGTCGGGAGCCATTTCCTCACCCCTTCCTCCATCTTCAGAGAAGAGAAAGATCTGATTATCGCCCCTTGCCACAGATAACCTTGAGGGCCTATACTTTAGACAGCCCACCTCCTCCAGCCTCCCTGGGACGGCCCTTTATCCTTAACTGTCCCAGCTCTTCCCTGGTTTCTTTCCACTCCCATCTTAAAACAACAGACAGCTTTACTGGGCTTTGTTACTGCCCCATTCCGCCTGCTGCACTTCCTCAATGGGTGGGCTAACATCGCAGACAGCTGCCAGCAGCAGTTGGGCTCCAATCCCTCTAGGAAGGCTGCTCCCAGGAACACCTGCCTGAATCCAACCGCCTTTCCTCAGAGGAAGGCCCCATCCCTCAGGCAATCCTCCAGTGCTCCCTTTCGTAAATGACATTGTGCTGATTGCATCTCACCCCCGGGGGACTGCAGAGCCTCCTCCGGGAGGTCCCTGGCCTCCCAACTGAACAAGCCCGATAATCTGACAGGAAAAGCCAGGGGCTCCCGAAAGCGTACAGGCCCGATGATGACAGGCCTGTTGATAGACAGACAATGAACCGGGCCCAGAACTGAACGGGAGAAGAGCAGGCCGGCAGGCATTTCAGAAATCCTGCAGGGCCCTCCATGAGCCCCGCTGCTTCCTAACAGAAAAACGCTTCCTTTTGACACAGATTCTCCTAGCAACCAACTCGGGATGGCTGAAAATCATACACTAGCTGGCTCCCCGGAGCAGCAACAGCATGAGGGACACCCCAGGGACACCCAGGGTGGGTGAGAGCAGGTGAAAGGCTCTGACCGAAGGTGGCGTCTGGGCAAGAGATGGCATAAAAGGAAACTCATCCCGTGAATGGTGAGGACAGAAGTGGGCCAGGCAAGGAGGCAAGAGTGAGGGATCCCAGGAAGAAAAGCAGGAGCAGCTGGGCGGAGCGCCCTTGAGATCCCAACGAAGGCATTCGGTGTGTCCCGTAGGCTGTTCCTGGGGAGCTCCAGGAGGAGCTAGACAAGAACCCCGTAGGACCAGAAGGGGTGAATAATAATAATAATAATAATAAATAATAATAATAATCACATTGATAGAGGGATTTAAGATCTGCAGAGCATTTGACAAATATTAATTCACTGGATCCTCACAATAACCCTGGAAGGTAGGTGCTGTTGTTAAACCCATTTTACAGATGAGGAAACTGAGGCAGACAGAGGGCAAGGGACTTGCCAGGTGTCTGTGAACAGATTTGAATCTGTGTACAGGAAGAGGTCATTGTAGTGACGGGAATCCAGTACAGTCTGGTGCCTCCCCAGCTAGACTGTGAGCCAGTGACTGCAGCTCCGCACAGAGCCCCAGGCCCCTGCATTTCCCCTAATGGATGCACCATAAGTATTTCTTACTGACTGACAGGCCTCCAATCCTCATCTCACCACTGAAGGATATCATTAGTGATTAGTTTTACATGCACACACACGCAGGCACACACATGCACACACACGCCTGCACACAGCACTCGGGGCATGCAAGCTAGTTTGTTAGTAAAGCTCCAAAGAAAGCTTTAGGTGGTGTTGATGTCTCACCTTCAGGCCCGAGGCCTGCTTTCTGTACAATGTCTCATCATAATCTATACCTTGAGGGTAACCCCAGGAGCTAGCCCATTTTACAGATGAGGTAAAACCTGAAGAGCATGCAGCTGGTTAGAGTATGAGGAAGACCCAGAAAGCAGGTTTTCTTGATGCTGGTAGCAGGGCTCTCTCCACCCACTGTATCACCCTGCCCCTCTGGCTTTGGGCCTCACATCTAACTGCTCTGGGTTTCAGTTTCCTCAGCTGTACGGGGAAAGGGTCTGGCTAGATCTCCCCAGAGTCTGGCTCTGGCCCAGGGTCCTGGCCTTGTAACGCTGGCAGTACGCCTGCCTCCTCCCTGACCCTCACCTTCCCTAGCCAATGAGTTCCCAAGGCCTCCCTTCCTGCCTCTTCCGGCCGACCTTGACCTCTCCCTGGTCCAGGCCTCCATCAGCACCTGCCTGCAGTCTTGCCAGGCTGTGGCCTTACTGCCCGCCCACCCTCTTCTGTACCTCTGCCAGGAGCCCTCTTCTGCATACTCAGGCACAGCTTCTTCTCTGCTGGAATCTTCTGACGCTCCATTTGTTTGCACAAATAAAGGTCAAATTCCTTTGGGTGCTCAAGACCTCCCCTGAACCAAACCCTCTGTACTTTCTGGTTGCCCAGCCTGGCCAGCCTGTTTTCTCTTGTGTAACTCCCCTGTACATACTCTATGTTACAATCACATGGAAATACTATTTGTCCCCTCAGAATGCAGTGAAATCTCACCCCTTTGTGCCTTGCTCACAATGTCCCTGATGTCAGAAATATCTTTTCCCCTCAATGAGTCAAAAAGTATTTATAAGCACTGGCTATGAGCCAGGAACCAGGCCAAGCCCTGGGGCAGGGGTTGGAGGATAAGCAGAAACATTCCCTGCCCTCAGAGAGCTTACAATCTAATGGGGGAGACATGTGCATATACAGGGATGTACAAAACACATGCCAAGAAAATATACGGTAACCTTTAAGAGCAAGGCACTAGTAGCTGCTGGGGAGGCTGAGAAAGGCCAGAGGAGGCACTCAGACTGAAGGAAACTGAGATGAAAAGTGAGAAAACTCTAGGCATGGGTCACCATCAGTGCAAAAGCCTGGAGGTGGGAGATGAGACGGAGCACCATGGGCTAGGAGCTGCCAACAAGGCAATGTGGCCAGATTTCCAGGAGAAAAGGATGTGAGAAGTCTGGAAAGGCCCAAAGGGGCCAGGTGAGGGACAGCTTAAGGCCAGGGGCTTGAGGCAAGAAGACTAATTAGGTGATAAGGGATCTGTAGGGTAGGGTGAGGGAGGGTGAGCAGTCTGGGGAGCTGGAGGATGGTGGTGCCCTCCCCAGTAACAAGGAAGGCTGGAAGAGAGGTCTCAGCTAGGGGGTGAGCCCAGCTCAATGCCTCCTCTTCCATGAAGCCCTCCCTGCTGCCCTCCCCATAGCTGGGAATAAATGGCCTCCCCTCCTCCCTCCCACACACATTTCACTTTCCACTATTTTGTAACTTGTGAAAGACATGAAATGTTGCATAACTCCCTGGATCTGTGTCACCCCCACGTCACTGGGGCTTGAAAAGGGACTGACCTCCTGGGATCGACAGTTCTGGGGGTGAAGCATTGCCTCGTTGTCCCAAGAGCAAGTCGGAGTCACCCTGATCTTGGAGCTGGAAAGCGGCCTTGAGTTCACAGATGGCCTGGAGGTTCTAAAGGGGGGCACAGGAGGGGGGCAGAGAGGCCTGCAGCTGAGCCAGCTGAGCTGGGGCTGAGGATCCCAGGTCCCACCCAGAGCAGAAGGTCGACTCTTTGAAGACAGGGATCAGGTCTGGCCTAAGTTTTGTTCACCCCCTGTGCCTAGCATGGTGTCTGGTGCCCCACCAACATTTAATAAATGTTTGTTGTATTCCTATCCTCACAGCACCTGGTTCAACACAGAGGTGGGCAAATTAATAGACACTGCAAATACCCATTAAATGAATGACCAAGTGGATGAGACATGGCTTAGAGCATATCTGGGCATATTTTCAAAGCATCTCCACACTGGACGGGCAGCAGATGGAGCAGTGGGCCTGGAATCAGGAGGACCTGAGTTCAAATCTGGCCTCTGACCCTTACTAGTTGTGTGACCCTGAGCAAGTCACTTCACCCCGTTTACCTCAGTTTTCCCTGCAAAAGGAGCTAGAGAAGGAAATGGCAAACCAGTCCAGTGTCTCTTCCAAGAAAACCCTACAGAGGGTCACGGAGAGTCAGACAGGACTGAAGAACTCTCAGCTGGAAGGGACTTCGCTAGCTCTCTTAGTCCAACACGAATGAGTCTCCTCAAAACCGTTCCTGACAATCGGTCCTTTTATGTGTCGCGTTTCCTTATTAGAATGTAAGCTCCCCGAGGGCAAGGACCGAGCACAGTGCCCAGCACACAGTGAGCACTTAATAAATGCTTGCTGATTTGACTTGGAGTGGCTTTCCTCTCCATCCTACAGAAATGGCCCCAGGGATGGTAGAAAGGTCTGAAGTCAGGGGCCGAGCATTTCCATCCTGGCTCTGTTGACAGCCTCTCCAGGCCTCAATTTCCACATCTGCAAATGGAGGGGGAGGGGTTGAATTAGATGTAATTCAATTCAAAAATCCAAAGGCTCGCAGGGGAGAGATAATAGATGGAATGATAGGAAGCTGCTAGAATGCTGGTTTGGAACTCTGAGCCAGCGATCAATCTACAAAGATAAGGTGGGTGTGAAGGGCTTCAAACACCAAACAAAGGAATTTGTATTTTGTCCTTGAGGCTATTGGGAGCCTCAGAGGGTTCTTGAGCTGGGTAGTAACGCTCCTCCACAGTATCAGGGTTTTTTTTTTTTTTGGCCTAGGTGTGAAAGCTAGATTAGGGAGAAGAGACTGGAGGTGGTAATCCAGGGAAGAAGAGATAAGGGCCTGAACCAGAGGGGATGAAGTGGAAAGAAGGGAGCAGATAGGAGAGCTGTGCCAGACGAGAATCGAGACTCACAGCCGCTTTGATTGGGCGGGGAGAGAGGGGAAGGGAAGAGCTAAGGACAAGGTGGTAAACCTGGGTGGTCACATTGCGAGGATGGGGGCAACTTTGACCGAAATAGGAAAGTCTGGGATGGATTTAGGGGAAGGGGAGTTTGGGGAACCTTTGTGGGTCTGGGTAACTGGAGGGAAGAGAAACAGGGAAGTTTGCTTGTCAAGGTGGGTTGGGGGAAAGGTCATGTGAGGTCTCCCCTTGAGTGTGAGAAGCCTATGAGATGCCCAGCAGGCAGCTGGTGATTGAGGAAAGAGATGAGGCCTGAGATTAGTTCTGAAAGGGAGGCTGATGCCCGCAGGGGAGCTGAGTAGGCCACCAAAGGGAGAGAATCCTAAGGAGAAGAGGCCCCAGGCCAGAACTTTGGGCTGGGCTTCTGGTGGGGAGCAGAACCAGGAGCTTGGTCCTGCAAAGGTGCCAGAGAAGGAGCTGTTTGACCAGGGAAGAGGAGAGGAGACCTGGGGGCGGGAGGTCAGCAGAGCCAACACTGCACAGAGGGTGAGGAGAGTGAGGGAGAGAAGGCCACTGGGTTTAGCGGTAGCCTTAGACAGCAGCCATTTCAGGGAGCGGTGTGATGAGGGATCTCCAAGCCCCCTGGGTTAAAGCAGATAGGGCTTTTATTTTTCCTCCCAGATTTTGCAAAGCTTCTGTACCCCGGCTCTCCGATTGTTTAGCCCCAGCACACTCAGAGCCCCCAGGCCAGGCTTCTCCACCCCACAGTCTCTCCTTACACCCCTGAGGGATTAAGGCAAAGGGAAAATTGTGCATCCAAGAGGCCTGTGAGAAAGACGTCATGGCCCCAGGCTCTGGGATTCTTAACCTGGGAAAAATGTTTGCTTAGGGGGAAGGACAGAGATAGCAGATGGGTCAACTGAGAGAGGGAATGAACAGCTGGAGAAGCGGTAGGTCGTTCTTTAGGAGGGAAAGCCTTTCCCATTGCACTTCCCTTGCCTCTCAAGGGTTCCTGACACCACAGGTCCTAGTGGCCCAGGGTTCCTGGCCCTGGTGGCCTCTCACACTGCCCCCTGGCTGAAGAGAGGGCTGCCATGGCCAAGGCCTGAGCAGCCAGATCCTGTCAGGCCTGGATCTCAGCTCCTCCACTACCTTCCAGGGACACCCAGACTAGGAGCTTCCTGTCATCTCCCAGGGGCATGGCCCAGCAGGCCCAATGAAAAACAGGGAAGGAATTGAGTAGATCTCAGTTCAAGGCCTGGGCGGCCATCCCACTTCCTCCCTGGGCTCCAGTTTCTAGCCCTCTCCCCACCTCAAACAAAGAAGAATTCAAAAGCCTTTTTCAGCGGGCAGAGACAGGCCATGCATTCTTGGTAACTACAATAAACATCAAGTGATGGAAATATGAGAGGCCCTTGGTACAATTGGGCAGCATCAGCCATCCCCTGTCCCTGACTGCCAGGGAAGCCCTTTATGGCTGAAAATGAAACCCCTGGTGGGGTGCTGGGGGGCCTTGGAAGGCCCCAGGAGCCTTAGGCAGAGCTGGGCCCATCAGCTCTAAACTGACCAAAAAACCAAAAAGAGGGTTCCAGTGTCCCAGTGCGGGCAGGAGGGTGCTCAGGTCACTTGGCAGCCGGTGTGACCCAGGAGGAAGGGTAGGGATTCGATGAAGGCAGGATCCGGACTTGGAAATCCTTTTCAGAAAAGAGGAGTCAGGGCACGAGATGGCATCTGGGGGTCAGGAAGGGTGACTCATAGGCAGGGTGGACAAAAGGGGGGCAGGCAGGTCAGAACCCCCCTTCGCCTCCACCTTCCCCAGGAGAAAAGACTTCTCAATGAACCCCATTTAAACAGAAAAGGCCTCTGGCCTGGGGATGGGCTTCTCCTATCTGGGAAGTGTGGCCTGGCATCCGAGGTAACCAGTACCGATTGGGTTCATTTCAAGCATTTATCAGGGGCCTGTTGCGTGCTAGCTTCTGAGGATACAAAAACAAAACCGTGCCCAGCTCGTCGGGGGTTAATTAAAGAGCTTCCTTTTTCTGCTGAGAGGGGGGCTCCCAGGAACTTGTCTATTCCTGCCCACAAAGTAAAAGCCTGGAGGGGAAAGCCAGCTGGCTTGGGACTCAGTCCCCGCTTCTCCATTTTGTTGGTGTGATCTGGCCCAAGTCATTGGCTTTGCCTCAGTTTCCCCTGGAAAAGGAGGGACTTGGTCTCCATCTACTGTCCCCTCCTATCCTGATGCCCTGTTTATCTGTATACTGGTCAAAGGTGGGGGAGGGGGAAGCAAAGTCACTTGAAATGTCACTTTCTCTACCTGCCCCAGAGCTCAGTCCTGGTTTCCCCTGAAGCCCAGCAGAAGGAGCATCTGTCTGCTCCCCTGTCCCCCTGCCATTTAACCTGGGCACCTCCCAGCCCTCACTTTCCCTACCTCACAGACACCCCCTCCTACATAGGAAGGAGCTCCCAAGTGAAGGCAGCCCAATGACCCGCCTCAGCCACTTAAGCAGCTGCAAGACCCTGGAACAGTCACTTTATCCCACTAAGCTGCACCTTCCTCATCTGTAAACGTGAGATGATAATAATAGCACCTGCCAGCCCCGTGTCTGCACACACTCTCCCGGGTACCGTCCCATTCGCACAATGCCCCTCACAGTCACAGACACACAGGCCCACACGCACACATGCACACACGCACACACAGACAGGACGCCACAGGGGTGCACTTTCAAGGGGCGCACGGGCACACAGGCGGCACAAGCCCAGCTCCGTGGGCGCCCATTCCCCAGCCCAGCACACACTCACCGCGGGGGGCTCCCTGCTGGCCCAAGCGCTAGGCCCCAGCCCCCGGCCCGGCCCGCGCTCCGAGCAGCTGCTCTCCCCGACACGACTCGGCAGGCCGGCGCCCTCCCGGAGCCCCCCTTCCAGGGCCGGGGCCGCGATCGGGGGGCCGGCCTTGGCCTGGCAGCCGGGCACCGATTTCTGCGGCTCTCACACCCTTCTCTGGCCCGCGCCCCCCCTGCCCGGCGCCCGGGAGCTGCGGGCCAGAGGAGGGAGGGAGGGACAGACGGAGGGAGGACGCTGGCTAGGCTCAGTCGAGCTTCCCCAGTGGGGTGTGTTCTGCCTGGGAAGGGAGGGAGATGTGCCCCGCGCGTGTGCCTGCGTGCCTATGTGTGCGCGTGTATGAACACAAGGGAAATCACTGGTGGAGGGGTGCGTGGCTCAGGCTCCTACCCTGGGCTCGCTACCTCCTCCTCCTCCTCCTCCTCCTCCTCCTCCTCCTCGCCTCCGCTGCAGCTGCAGCTGCTGTGTGACGGCCTGCCTGGGGGTCGGATTTGAGAGCACCAAATGCCAGGGAGAGGGAGACGAGGAGCCAGGCCAAGAGGGTGACTAGGTTCGTCAGCCGCTTGCCAGCCTGGGGCGTTCATACACTCAGTAAATCGACCAACGAGGGTGTATCAAGTCATTGAGCATTTATTAAGCGCCTATGCTGGGCTGGGTTCTGTGCCAAGCGCTGGGGAGACAAAGAAAGGCAAAACCTTGGTATCAAGCGCCCGCTGCGGGCCAGGCTCTGTGCCAAGCGTTGGAGAGACGGCCCCTGCCTGCCTGGAGCCCCCCATTCTGCGTGCGGGGGTCAGAAGGGGGAGGACAGGCCGGGCACGAGGAAAACGGTCCCCAAGACTTGGCGCGAGCTGTGAGCTGTGACGGGGTCCAGGCTTCGGGCGCTGGGGTGTCCTGAAAGGCCTCCAAGCCCTCTCTCCGAACGGTTTCCCTAGCAGCAGCTGCTTCCTCCGCGACGGGCGCGAATGCTCATACCCTCCCTAGACGGGTGCGTGTGTGCGCGTGTAACTCGCATGTCTCAACTGCGGAGGGGAGCGAGACGTGTGCCGGGCTCACCTGGGGAGGAGGGATCAGCCCGTCGCTCCCCTTCTCCTGGAAGGGTCGGGGCGCCCAATGGTTGGGGGCGGCAGGAAGGCGCCGGGCCCAGGCACGGGGACTACGGAGGGTCCTCTGCAAAGGGCGCGAAGGGAAAAGCGAGACCCGAGGGGGCCAATCGAGGGGGGGGGAAATGGCTCAGCGGGCCTGGGCCAAGGTGGGGGCGGGGGCGGGCGGCGCCCTCCGGGGCCTGAGGAGAGCAGTCAGAGCCCGGGGAACAAAGGCGGCCCAGGAGTCTGATGGAGTAATGGAAAAACCCAGCCTGGGCCCCGGGGGACGGCGGGGCGGGGCGGAGCGAGGAGGAGCGAGGGGAAGGGGAAGAGGAGGGGCGGGGCATGGGGGGAGAGAGGAGGGGATGGAAAGACTGAGAGGAGGGGAGGGGCGTGGAGGGAGGGAGGGAGCATGGAATAGTGGAGGGGGGAGGAGGGAGGGGAGCGGAGAGAAGGAAGAGGCGACAAGGAGGGAGGATGGAAGAGTGGAGGGTTGTGGAGGGGGAAGGGGGATGGGAGAGAAGGGGCGGGGCCTGGGGGAGAGAGGAGGGAGAGGAGAGGCCTGGAAGGGGTCAGGGCAGAGGGAGAAGTAGGAAGGCAAGAGGAAGGGGAGGAGAGAGGGAAAAGGTGGGGGGAGACAGAGGGGACATAGGAGCGGGAGGGTGGAAGAGAGAGAGAGGGGAGGGGCCTCGATGGGGGGGGTAGAAGTTGGGGAGGGGAGGACCGGACGAGAGGATGGCACCTCTCCCTGTCCTGGGAGGAAGGTGGATACCGAGGGAGATCTCTGCAGACTCCCTCCCCACCAACAAAGACTGGGAGCCAGGCCAGGGTCCACCCTCGGCCTTCCCACCCGCAGCCTTGCACCCGGACTAGAGTGTCCTGTGAAAACAGAAAATGCTGGTCAGAGAGGGAGAGCTTGTTTCTGAGTCTGCCAAACTAGGGCTGGGACAGAACTCTGGGAGCGCCCGGGGAGCTCACACCCTCAAATCTGTGGCTCGCCAGGGCCTCACCTTGCATGCTGGCAAACCACAACTTGGGCTGCAAGCATTATTAACCCTATTCTGCAGATGAGGAAACTGAGGTCCAAGAAATGGCTTGCCAAGGGAGGCAGCCTTGGCCCCCAAGTCAGAGGGGCTGGATTCTGGGTTCAAATGCTACCCCTGCTTCTTCATGCCTGTGTGACCTTAAACTAGTTACATTACCCCACCTAGGCCCCAGTTTCCTCATCTGTAAAATGAGAGGGTTGTACTTGAGGGCCTCTGAGCTCCCTGCCAGCTCTAGATCGGAGTCTGTAAGGACCCAGTAAGGAGATGTCAGAGCTGGGCTTTGAACCCAGGCAGGCGTTCATAGACTCTTAGCCGAAAAGGACCTCACCCCTAACTGAAAGTGTCTTCCAATTCCCAACCTCGAATTCTTTCCCTCGTTGTCTCTCTGATTCCTCTCTGCAGGGGAAGGTAGTGTAGGATTAATTATCCCCATTTTTACAGGTTAAGAAACTGGGGCTCAGTTAAGGTGATTAGTTCAGAATCCAGGCCAGCTGCTCAGGGGCAGAGGCAGGTCTGAGGACCACCCCAAGTCTAGCAGGGTCTGTCTGTTATATCTCCACCAGGAGCTCCTCCAAACACAGAGAGAAGGCCTGGTTTGTTCTCGGAGAAACACCCCCTGGCCAACCCAACCCCCACCCCGGCCCTGCCAAACAGCTGCGCATACACAACGTTTGGCATCCAGACAAAACACACGTGCCCAGCAGCACCCATCCTGTGCGTACAAGCATGGGGTGCTCATGTCTGCAAGTGCTATGCAGACCAGAGAGCCCTGAATGACAAACTATTGGCTTTTTTAGTCCCTCAACTTTGGGCCCTGGGGACAGTTCTCCCTTCCCAGCCTGACCCAGACCCTGGCCATCTGCAGGCTGCCTCCACACTCTCACATCCTCCTGTAGCCCTTCCTCATCTAGGTTGTAGAAGAATCATCAAGGTGCCTGGCGATGGCTGAGGAGAACTGGTCAGCCCCTTGCCCCGTGGCAGCCCCCATCATTCTTGTCATTTCCTGGGTAGGGGAGTGAAGCCCCCAGTAGAATGTAAGCTTCTTGAGGGGCAGGCACTGTTAGCCCAGTGCTGGGTACACAGTCAGAGCTTAATCAATGCTTTCCCTTCATTCAGTGTGGTTGCGGTCCCTCCAGGGCCTTGCAGCACAACTTCAGTTGTGAACATTGGACTCGATTCACCAATCTGCCGGAGCCTTCTTCTGAGGCCCTGTAATGGCCCCAGGTGAGCCCGGCTTCTCCAAAGAAGGAACGTTCTGGTAGGTCCTGTCCAGACGGAAAGGCCTCCAATAGGGACCGGGTCATGCACTGATGACTGTCTTCAGGCGACCTGCCTGGCCCGTTCAGACAAGCTGCACTTGACTCTGGGATGGGTGTAGGTCCCCACAGCATTGTTTGACCTACGTTCTTGGAGAGGACCGTGACATCAGGGAGAGGCTGCCTCCTGCCTCTACCATCCCTGAATTCTTTCTGGCTGCTTGCTTGGTCTCACGTCGATGAAATTGGTGATCCCTGAAATACTAGAGAGCTAGGTAGGGGATTCTGAGATAACTGAGACAGTGGCTACCCTCAGGGAGTTACAATCTGGCCAGAATGGCCACTTCCATCAATCAGTCAGTAAGCTTTTATCAGGTGCTTACAAGGGGCCAAGGAAACCAGCCAGTCCTGCCCTCACCGAGCAGCCATGGGATCAAGGGGCCGAGGTGAGGAGAGGGGAGCATTCTAGGCATTGGTAACAGCCAGGACAAAGGCTGAGAGGTGTGGCAGCAAGCAGGTCAATTGGGAAGGCCCTTAAAAGCCCAACAGAAGAGTGTCTATTTGATCTTAGAGGCAAAGGGGAACTTCCCCGCTGGAGTTTATTGAGTGAAGAATGACGTGGGCAGAGCTGTGCCTTAGGATACCCCGACATCCCAAACAGGATCATACATGGTCAAAGGCGCACAAGAAGGCTACAGAGCGCTATCTGGGCAAGGTACAGGGAAGGACCAGGGAATCGGGAGGAAAAGGAGGAGGCATGAGGGGGGTGCCTGTTCCTGGCAGGGCCCCCCCAGTCCATCCATCAGTCAGTCAATCCACAAACATTCCTTCAGCACAAGGAAGAGAGCACACTTCAGAACTGAGGAGGCTTGGGCTTGAGTCCAAGGCTGAGTGACCCTGGCAAGACACAACCTCTCAGTGTCCAGGCCATTTTTTAAGGTGGTTAGTTAGAGAGAAGGGCCTGCACTGCATTGGTAGAAGGACTTTCCTCACCTGGGAGTTTCCTGTGTCAGTAAAATCAAAGGTCTGGTCCCTCTTCCTGTGCAATGACCCCTGGGGGTACAGAGACCAAAACCAAAGTGTCCTTGGCCTCAAAGAGCCTGTAGACTACTGGGAGAGTTAAACCAATCAATCAGTTAACGAACAATCAGTCATTATTTATGGAGCACCTACTATGTGCCATGCACTGTAAAGCCCTTTACAAATATCTCATTTGATCCTTACAACAATCGTTGGAAGTAGGTGCTGTTATCCCCATTTTACAGTTGAAGAAACTGAGATAACCAGCAAGTGACTTGCCCAGGGTCATCCAGCTAGCAGGTGTTTGAGGCTTGATTTGAACTTGAGTCTTACTGATTCCAGGCCTAGTGATAGCTCTAGAGACTGGAATCCTCAGAAGAAATTTATCCCAGAAGCCTCAAGGGCAAGGGTAGGCCAGGAAAGAACCCCTGTCCTTGTTGGGCTGTCCTGTTCCGGGGGCCTGTGGATCGAGGTTTGGCTGAGGGCAGCGGGGCGGGGGGGGGGGAGGCACCCATTCATTGTGAGCAGAGCTGATCGCCTTCGCGCTGGAAGGATGACAGTCGATGGTCTTCTGGCTTGTGGGGACTTGGGATGTGTGAGTTGTGGGAAGGGCGTGATTGCCAGGCTGGGGACACGGGGCTACCAGTAGGACCTGAGCGTAGGGAGCATTGAAGTTTTCTTGAGGGGCTCAGGCCCAGGAGGGGAAAGGTCCCCTGGTCATCCCAGCAGAGAAGGAACTTTCAGTATCACGTAGTCCCATCTTCCACGTTTTACAGAGGAGGAAACTGAGTCTCGGAGAACTGATGTAAGTTGGTCAGGGTCACCTAGGTAGCAAGTGGCAGAATTGAAATTCGAAGCCAGTCCCAGGTGGATGATTTCTAGCATTCTGCCTACTGGTCCATGCTACCATCTGCTGTCCTTTTCCATCTGTCTGTGCCTGACACATAGTAGGTGCTTCGTAACTTGCTTGTTGACTTAACCCTATTATTTTGGAAGGTAAGGAGCTGCAGGACTGGGTTTGCATCAAAATAGGGAATTCGAATGATAGAAAGTCCCTTTACTGGTACATATTAGTGACTCACCCATAAATCATTGCTTTAGAGCAGGAAGGGACTGGAGGCATTATCTGGTCTAAATCTGTCTTCTTACAGATGAGGAGACTGAGGCCAAGAGAGACCAAGTAACTGACTCCAACCTTCTCACAGAGACAGGGTCACACAGTCTATATACCAGTCAGAAGTCAGGACTGGAACCCAGGCTTTCCGGACCCCAAGGTTACTACCCCCACCTTCTCCCTATGGTCCACCTTGACCATCAGCTTCCCTCACCCCAACAGCATCACAGAAGCACAGATCTAAAAGAAGACAGGGACCCTTCATTTGGCAAATAAGTAAACTGAGGCTGAAATCCCAGCCTGGCCCAACTGAGGTGGCTTCAAGCACTGGTATCTTGTCTTGCCCCGGATGGAGAGGCTCATTCCTCAGCAATGCTCCGGAGCAGGCCACTGGGTCTCAGTTTCTGCATCTGTAAAACAAGGGGTTCCATGCCTCCCCTGAGGATGTGTTCAGCCTCCATCCTCAGCCGCTGATTCTCACCAGGAATCCGGTCCCATTCTCATTCAGCCTCAGGCTTTTATCAGCAGCATTGGGCAAGGCGAAGGGAAGGGGGGGCGGTGTTGGCAGGAAGCTGGGTCCCCAGGCCACCTCTCCCACTTCCCAGTCTCTTAGGAACAGGGAACAGCAAAGAAACCACCAGCCCCCTTAAGAAGCCTCCCAGTCCAGCTTTGGTCCCAACTGCAGTGTTGAGTTGTGGCGCCATCTGGTGGCCAGTGCTCACACTCACAAGGCGGGGGCTGGACGCTGGGGCTCACCATGGGGATTGTTGGGCCGGGGAGGTGGAGCTTTGGGGCCTCACCGCCATCTGTGATGCGGCTGCTTCTCTGATGACGCCCCTTCCCCTCTCCAAACCATCGGATCTGGCAAGGATGAAAAATGTTTCAGCCAGCTAACGAGCATTTATTGAACACCTACTATGTGTTCTAGGTTATAGGGATACAAAAATAACTAAGAGCTCATTCTTGCCCTCAGGGAACTGACAGTCAAGTTGGGGAGATGGGATCTGTGTACTGTGACTTGGAACTAGAATCTTTCGCAATTGGGGGGAGGGATGAGCAGCACAAGCTGAGTCTGGAGTCAGCCCACTGAGGCATAAGAGGGGTGGGGGGAGACAGAGGCTCTGGACAGCCCTTGGCAATTCAAGTGAGGGAAAGGGAGGGGAAGAAAAGAGGCACCCGGCCTGGCAGCTATCCATTGGGATCTTATTTTGATCAGTCAGTCTTGCTAACCAGGTGTAAGCCCCTGGAGGACATTATAACAGCAGGACACCCTCTCTCATGTGGGGGCTTCCAGAATTGCTGTGTCAGGTTCAAGGTACTCTGTGGGTTTCCATCTCCTTAAAATCCTGGCCCAGGAGCCCCCACCAATGTGTTTCCTTTTACTAGTAAGCCAGAGGACAGTTCAAAGCAAAGGCATTTAGGGTACTGTCAACACCCTCTAAATTTGTCACTCCGGGTCAAAGTCCTGCCCTATCCTGGGTACAACCCTACCCTAGTTGTAGCTGTTGTTATACAGCCAGCACCTAGTACAGTTCGCTTGTACACAGTGAGCTCTTAAATCAGCTAATCACAAAATATCACAGACCTTCAGAATGTAAAGAATACCTGGACATCAGTCCTTTCTACAAGCTCACCAATGAGTGGCCACCCTTATTTTCATTGGAGTCCTTCACCCGAAGGCATTCCAGAGCTTCCTGCGGCAGCCCAAATGCCTTCAGGACAAGTCTTGCTGTTAAAGAAATCTTCTCAACCTTGAGCCCAAGTTGGCCTCACAGCAACTTCCACCTCAGCATGACCACTTCTACCCTCTAGGGTCAAGTATGGCCAACTTAAAGCCTCTTCACCTGAACAGTATAGACAAAGTGTGAAAGGATGGGGACCCGGGGTTATGGGAGGTCAGAGGAAAAGGAGAGTCACCTGTGGGCTGAGGCTATCAGGGAGGGCTTCATGGAGGAAATAGCTCCAGGGAGCTTTGGAGAAAATAACAGAGAAGGCCCCCGTCTAGAGGAGGTCATTCTAGGCAGCCTGGCAGGTCAGATTTCGGATGTGACCATGGCATGTTCTGGAGACAGGGAGACCAATCTGAGCAGAGCAGGAGGAGATTATGGGGAGCAGCAGAACGGCTTCTGGGGCTCCTTCTCTACCACCCTCTTTGGTTCTGATTTGAGGCCCGGTCTTGACCCTAAGTCAATCAGTGGTTCATTCTGACGAACGCAGACCCTGTCTACTTCTCTCCAAGCACGAACGTTCTTCGGGAGAACACGGACCTCTAGAAGCACTCTAGAAACAGAGTCAGTGGGACATTCTGTTTATTTTGGCCTCCAACGGGAAAATCCCCCTGCAGTAAACCCCGTGCCCCAGGGGCATTAACTGAACTCTGAGGCACCTTAGCCGTGTGACTTGGGGTCCCCCCTCAGGACCAAGGCCCCTTCTCCTTAAAATCTAATCAACAAGTAAATTGTTCAAAAGGTTCACTGAGGCCTTTTGTTTTTAAATCATAATCGTTTCTGGAAATACTCCATCCCCCACCCTGCCCTATGAGCCTTGCTATTGTAACAAGATCAAAACCAATTAAGCACAATCAGTCAACATGCCACACCCATAGTCCTCCACCTTTCAAATGATTGGATTATAAGCATAAAGCTATTGAAAAAATGCATTTCCTTTGGTTGGTTGATATAATTAGCTTCCTATGCTAGATAGTGGAGATACAAGGCCAAAATTTAAAATGGGCCCTTCCCTCGAGGGGCCTCTGTGGCAGGGGCAAGTGGGGAGTGAGATCAAGCCTTCCAGCCATGGAATCCTGTGACCTGGACATAGAGCCCACCACTCCCCTGAAGGCTACCGAACATAGGCCAGGCCTGGGGGACTACAGCTGGCCCCAAGTGGACCAGAACACCTGTAAGAGCCCTAGGCTGTACTCTTTCGACCTATTTGCAGACAAGGTTGCAAAGGCAGAAGAAAATTCCCCAGTTGTGAGCATCAGAGAGAAAGAGTCTGATTCCAAGACATCTTCCTGCCCCAGAAACACCCCTGGGTCCATTCATGTGCCAGGGCAGTGGCTCTCCAGGCTGGCACGGCCCCACAGTGAGTCTGTCTGTCCATCTTGCTCGATGGCAACCTCCTTCTTGAAGCACACTGGTGGTGGCATCTTGTCCATGGCAAAGCCTGGCTGACTGTCCAGCGTGTGAAAGAAGATGTGAACATTGTGGCAATACTGCCTGCCCAGAGGAGCACTGTTTCTCACCGAGGATATTCGAGTGTGATTTTTTTTTTTGGCTTAGCCACCAAACCTTCCAGTACAGCTGGTGGCCCCCACCCCAGCCCAGCCGCTCTCACACCCCGTGATCCTTGGGCTCTCACTCACTCCACCTCTTCAGATTTCATTCCCCGAGTCTGGCTAGATTGGAGTTTAAGTTCTTGGTGTGAAATATAAACTCTACTAAACTCTACTGAAAAAGGAAGCTTCTTGAGGGCAGGGCCTGATTCATCGACCTGTTTGTATGCCCAGTGCCTCAAATATGCTAGGCACTTCATAAAAGCTTCACTGAGATCTTGGTCAAATGCCTGAGGGTCCAAGCGTGGGGGTGACCCTCGTTCTGAGCGCCGTGCCCGGCCACCAGGACCAGCTTGACTTAGGGTTGAGCAGCTCACCCATCTGTGCCCCTCTCCCTGGGCCTCAGTTTCCTCATCTGTAAAATGAGGCAGGCAGGCTAGATGATCTCTGAGTCTTGTGAGCCCACGATGCTGGAGCTGCCCATAAGGGGGAATGAATTTTTCAGCCACAGGTACTCTCCAAAAACACAGCCACTAAACCAAGAGGTGGGGCTCGGGTCACTGGAGGGGGTCTGGGGGTCAGATCTCCCCTCTGCCACCTACTACCTGGGAGACCTTGGGCACTTCCCTTTCAATGCCTCAGTTTCCTCATCTGTACAAGAGAGGGGCAATCTGTATGCCAGACGGCTTCAAGGGTCCTTCCAGCTGAGATCTTTTGGGGTATACCAGGTGTCCCCAAATCCCAAAGTACTAAGACTTTTATTTTTTTTGTTTGTTTGTTTTTTTGGCTAGGCCATGGGGTTAAGTGACTTGCCCAGGGTCACACAGCTAGTAAGTGTTCTGTGTCTGAGGTCGGATTTGAACTCAGGTCCTTCTGAATTCAGGGCTGGTGCTCTATCCACGCGCACCACCTAGCTGCCCGCGGCACTAAGACTTTTAGAAGGTCATTTATAACAGCTATCCTCGAAGTCCGCGTCTGTGATTTCATGATCGGAGGGAACTCCCGGGTGAGAAAACTACCCCCACCAATGCAGATGGCACCTCTTTTGTGCTTTATACTGAGAGAGTTGAAGGGAGCATTGAGAAGTGAGGAAGTTTGCCTACAGCCAGGAGGTCTCAGAGGCAGGTTTTGAACCTGGGTCTTCCTGACTCGCAGGCCGGCTCTCTATCTGGCCATGTCATTCAATCAAATAAACGTTTTTGGAGGCTCTGCCTGCGATGGGAGCAGTGAGCAGTGATTTTTAAAACTGTTAAGAGAGATCCTCATACCTCTGGGAGGCAGAGAGGTTAGGTACAGTGGATGGACAGCTGGGCCTGGAATGGGCAAGATCTGAGTTCAAATGTGACCTCCGGCACTTAGTAGCTTTGTGACCTCCGACTCTGCCTCAGTTCCCTCAGCTGTAAAATGGGGACGGTCATCGCGCCTCTGTTAGGGGTTAGCATCTGTAAAGGGCTTGGTACAGTTCCTAGCACACAGCAGGTACTACATGAGGGCTTGTTTTTCCTTCACTTTGGACCAGCCACCCGGCAGAGAGGCTGCCTTTGCTCTGCCTCCTGCTGTGTCCTCCCTACCAGGGCTCGGGCCTGGGTGTATGCTCTGTGGGGGCTGGGAGCTCCCCGGCCTTACTCCTGGGCTGGGGTTCTGTGTTCTAATCCCTGCTGCAGGACTCCACTGGGCATGACCCCTGAGGTGACTTCCAGCTCAGAATCCAATGACCTCAGGCGGCCACAGCCCTCTTTCGAAATGACCCGTGTGCTTTGAGATCTTCGAATGAGCCGTGAGCCTCAGAGGCGTGAGCTTAGACCCCCATGGTCTTCTGACTCCAGATGCCCTTGTACAGCTAGAGAAACTGAGGCCAAGGGGCAGGAAGAAGGGACAGGGGGTGGAGCTGAGAGCCTAAGCCATCCCTCCAGAGCCCAGGGCCTCTTGTAGGCAGGAGTGGTCCATCACCTCGGAGCCCAGCTAAAAAAGTCCCCTCTTTCTAGGCCCCTCTGGCCCACCCCAGCTAGGGCCATTGTCTCCTGAGTTTTACCACGGCCTGGGGGGGGGGGGGCAGGCAGTGAGGGGAACAGTGCTTCTCCAAGACACAAATAACTCTGGCCAGTTGCCTTGGGAACGGAGCCTCACTAACTTGATGTCACAAAATGGTTGCCCCAGCAACCAGCCCAGATGACCAGGTCCGCCCTCTCCCCTCCCTCTGGGCCCATGAATGAGGTCACTGTCACCATGGAGACTGTGGGGGCTGCGCGGAAGAGCTTTGGCCTGGGGGGTTGTCCCTGTGAGCCTGCCAGCCTGGGGAGGGGGGCCCAAGGGCAGGCGGCTGCGGGTGTGGTTCTGGGCAAAGCTTCCATTTCTCCTTTGCCCTCTCTCCCCCAGGCATCACCAGGCATCCCATGGGGACCAGACAGCCTGCTAGCTCTGAAGCCAGAGGGACTGGGTGCAAATCCCACCCTGCCCCTGACAATTCATGGCTGTGTGATTTGGGCAAGCCACCTTCTTGTGCCTTAGTATCCTAAAGGAGAGGGTTTTAGGTGAGAGGCAGCATGGTGTCCTGGCCAGGGTGTTGGACCTGAAGTCAGGAAGACGGGTTCAAATCCCACGACAGGCATTCACTAGCTGGGCCTCAGTTTCCTCACCTGTAAAATGAGCAAGTTGTACAGATGTCCCAGTTTCACATCAGTGATGTTATGACCTTTGAGGGCCTCCCTTTCCAGCCGTAAGTCTGACCCTCCTCAGAGAGGCTGAACCTGAGGGCCCCAGATAGGAAGGCAGGAGGGGAGCCAGCATCTGGCTGCCAGGCTGGGCCCCAGTGCCCTCCCCGCTGTGACTGGCTGAGCCTGGCATCTGTGTCAGGGAGGGTTTTCTGAGGAGCTGAGCCATCCAGCTTGTTCCGAATCCCGTGGCTTCTGTTCCCTCCCTTCCCCAAGGCTGCTATCCTGGCCCTGGCTGGCCGGGCTTTGTCTGGGTGCCCTCCTCCTTTGCTGCAGGCCCTGGCACTCTTCCAGGTACCTGCTCTGGGTACCGGCAGGACCCCTCACCCTGAGGGCGCTGCACATTCCAGATGCAATCCTGCACCTCTCACCCCCTTCCTTTCCCTGGAGCTCACAGAATGGGGCTGTGGAGTGGGAGAGGGCACTGCTGTCCCCTCCCTCTGCCTCCTCCTCCGTTCCCAGCATTTCCCCTCTCCCTCTTCCCACTCCCTCCCATTATCTCCTTTCGACCTTGTATATCCTCCTCCAGGGACTTCTTCCAATGATCTTCCCAGACTCAGATCTGCAGTACCAGCTGCTTGCGGGGAAGGGGGAAGGGGGAAGGGGGAAGGGGAGGAGAGGGAGGGGTTTGGAGTCACTTAGTACAGGCTGCCTGAGCCTCACAACTGGGAGTCTCCCATCTGGGGAGGCAGAGAGGGGCTGGAATGACTCTATCCCCTTTAAAGGACTGTG
Organism: Phascolarctos cinereus; assembly: GCF_003287225.1. Lineage (NCBI taxonomy): Eukaryota > Metazoa > Chordata > Mammalia > Diprotodontia > Phascolarctidae > Phascolarctos > Phascolarctos cinereus. Next base: position 12,225,168 of record NW_027555958.1, on the reverse strand, counting down.
GGGGGCCCTCTGGCTGATTTCTGTCCCCCGGGCTCTAGGAGCAGAGAGAGCCTGACTCGAGTGAGAAGGAGGCAAGGTGACTGCAGCCTGGGGAGGGGGCCTTTCCCTCCCTACCTGGCAATAGTCCACCTCCCACTGCCAAGCCTTGTGGCAACACCCCTGAGAGAACGTCACTTTCCCCAGCCCCTCATTCCTCCTTGGAGGGCCAGGCTGGGTCACAGGACGAGCCGAAGGGCTTGGGCTGCCCTTTCCAAGAGCCTGGCTGCTCCCGAGGCAGCTCCAGAGCCAAGTCGGGGATGTTCTGGCCTCTGCCCTGCCTCTGTCTTGGCCTTGGGCACCACAACTCCTAGTTACGGCTCTGCAGTCGGGCTCCTATTCCCATTACAACCCCTGAGCCCCAGTAGGGGCCAAATCTGGGTGGGCGTCTATATTTTGAGACCTGTTGAGACAGGTACTATGTAATAAACAATATCTAATTATTTATAGACAAATACATGGAAACACATGCTATAGGAATATTATTTATATAAAGAACTGTATCTTACATAGATATGCTTTATGTAAGCGTACTACCTAAAATAGTCTGGATTCCAAATATCTGCACTCCCCCAAGGGAATGCACTGGGGTAGGATAGCAGCCTCAGGCTTAACTGGAGGGGAGACCAGTAACCTGTATGGAAGAAACCCTACAGGATTAATAGTGACTCAGAAAACCACAAATTAACATTATCTATGTTCTATTGTATTTTTATTTCTTTTCTTCAACATTCGCCAATTCTATTTGAACCTGAAGGCTGCTGAGACCTACCTGAGGGATCTGGATCTTCAGGTGCTGGAAATCTAGGTAAGAAACTGCCCACGTCCGCCTAGATCTGCACCTAGACCTGTCCCCAGCCCTGAGAGATTCAGTGACTAACCCAGGGTCTCACAGCCAGGGATGCAGCACAGTAGCCCACTGCTGCTGAGGTTGCAGGGTTACCTCCAGCCAACAAGCCAGACTGCTTCTCATAGGAAAAATTAGGAATAGTAAAACGAGCTGAGAAGGAAATGGCAAACCCCTCCAGTGTCTTTGCCAAGAAGACCCCAAAGGGGGTCACGGAAAGGAGAGTCAGTCACAACTGAAATGACTCACCCACAACAACACGATAAAGTAATGAGATCAAATGCATAAGTAAGTGATAGAAAGAAAAACAAAAGGAGAGGAAATCCAAAATGTGTCACTAACCCAGTACTGTTGTATGAATAATTTTTCCCACTGACTTTCATTTAGGATAACAACTGCCTTTACTTAACACTGTAAAATGTGCCAAGTTTTGTACAAATATGTCATTTTATACTTTCAGTAACCCTGGGAGGGAGAAGCTCTTATTTTCCCCATTTTACAGCAGAGGCAGTCTTAGAAGTACAGTGACTTACTCAGGTCGCACTGCTAGGGTAGGTCTTCCTGACTCTGCGTTCGGCCGTCTCCAGTTTGGCAACTTCACCAAGTTCCTGAGCCAGAAACGAGTTACTCTCAAGGACGCAAGACGAAGGGGAGAAGGGATTTGTGCAAGGTCCCACGGGCAGCCAGGGCAAGAGCTGAGACAGAAAGCCAGGCGTTCTGGGGCTAGAGCCAAGGTGCCAGCTTCTTTCTCTACCACACTAGAAACACAGGAGAACATTTTCATCTTCACTCTTAGTAAAAACCTCTTCAAAATGCAGCAGGCTTTGAAATCAATATTTTAAGGGAGACAGTAACATTTTGTGAATTTTTAGCAAGAAGTCTTCAGTGTCAGAGCAAAGGCTTTGGATGGGTGCCCTAAGACCTTGCACTGATCTCAAGGATCAGTGATTTCTAAGGTCCCATCTACCTCTGAAAGTCAATAATTCCATGACCTTGGATCTCAGATATTAGGCCAAGCCATTCTTAACAGTGGGTAACAGTGGAAAGAGTAATAGAATTGGAGTCAGAGATCCAGGGTTCAAATCCCAGCCCAAATGCCAGTGATCTTGGGCAAGTCATTTCTGTCTGGGCCTTGGTCTTACCTGACTGGATGCTGCATGTCTGGCTTTTTTTTTTTTTTTTGGCGAGGCAGTGGGGTGAAGTGACTTGCCTTGTCACACGGCTAGTAAGTGTCAAGTGTCTGAGGCAGAATTTGAACTCAGGTCTTCCTGAAGCCAGGGCTGGTGGTCTATCCACTGCACCATCCAGCTGCCCCTGGCTGCTGCATGTCAAGGAAGGGTTGAGCCTCCTTTCTGACCAGGTGGGTGAAGTGCCATGGTGCCACACCTGGGCAGCCACCCTCCCCCAAGAGACACGTCTCCATCCCGTCATCTCCCATCTTGTCACGTTACCTTGCCACTGTCACTGGCCAGTGGTAAAAAGTGAGGGGCTATCTCAATGCCTCTGGGGTTAGTGAGATAGCCCAGTATCATAGATTGACCAGTGACTTTGGAGGCAGCTCCTGACTTCTTTCTCCGTCTTCTGGAGAGGGGCTGAGAATCCCTACCATCACATAGCTCTGCTCTGCTCTGCTCTTCCTGTTTCCTGTCAAATTCCTCCTGCCTTTGCTTAACAAATAACACCCATCCAGGGGAGTTTCTGCCCCCTCTCCCCTCTGAACCAGCTCACTGTGGGTGGGCAGCAGCAATCCCCACCCCCAGCTCTCTTTATTGGGTCAAGGATTGGGATCACCATCTCCAGGGGACATATCACAGTTTGGCAGAGACAGGGCTGGCTGCCCTGGGGAGTCTCCCCTTTGGGTACAATCAATTCTGTTATTTCATCAGCATAGGGAGCTCTCACTGTCCATGATGGTTGGCAACTAGCCAAGAGGATAAGTGACCTACCCAAGGTCATTCAGCCCGTATGTGTCAGGAGTAGGCCTTGAACCCAGGTCTTTCTGACTCCAGGGTTGGCCCTCTCTGTGTTCCCCCCTCCTATCTCTCTGTTTCTTTACAACATTTAAAAAAGGCTTTGTTAATGAAAGTTAAAATTGTTTTTACGTGCAACTGGGGAAAAATTAAATACTAGATAAAAAAGATAAAAAGGCACTGCTAATGTATCATCTGGACATTTTAAACCCAAGTCACCCTTCAGTCCACAATCCCTTTAGGGGTGAGGGGAGTAATAATTTGCTAGACAATAAAACAAAAGCTGTGGGCCCATCCAAGGAGGCCAAGCCTGACCACGGCTGATCAGCCTCATTATTGGCACAGGCTGCCCGCGGGAAAAATAACAGGGCATGTAAAAGGAGTCAAAATGGAAATGCCCTAGGTCAAGGGGTTCAGAAAACCCAGACACCCTCAGTAGCTGCCTCTCTGGTGTCCACATTCCCTAACAATCCAGTAAATGCACTAGATCTTGGCCAGTTGCCACCTTTCTGGTGTTCGCCAGTCCCAGGATCACAGGGCCATTTCTGGACGAGGCCCTAGGACCCGTCTACGCCAGGGATTCGTGAATGTGTCCACATCCTGGCCCCAGTGGGCAAGCTGTCTAGTGAGGCCACTGGAGCTCTTCTCACAAACATATTTTCTTAAATGCAGAAAATAAGAATACACGGGATTAGAAGGCAGCCAATCACACAGAAAAACAATTACTACATACCTTAATATTTTAATATTTTTAATGCTTTAAGGTTGAATAATCCAATGCTATCATTTTACGTAGGAGGAAGCAAAATCCAGAGAGAGGAAGGACTCATGCCAGGTCTCGGGGCTGGATTCCAAATCACATGTTCTAGCTCCGAATCCAAACTTCCTTTTACCAGGGCCATTCACCACCACCCCTGAAGGTAGGCAACTCCCTCATCCCCATTTCACAGATGAGGCAGCTAAGAACCTTAGAGGATGTAGTGCCTAGCCCAGGGTCACAGAAACACGAGGTCACCATCAGGAGCCCCGAGATCCTCCGGTGATCTCCAGAGAAACTTGCTCCCACTCTGCTCCACTGCCTCCCCTACAACCAGGTCGATGCTTAGACCTGCTCATTTCCAAGGAAATTCTCCTTCTCCCATCAAAGGGCTGGTGTGTGTCCTAATAGCTCTGCTGGTAATAAGCTCCCACACTATCTGTTGCCTGAGTCTTGTGGGGAGGAGATTGAAGCAGACGGGATTAAGAACTGAATGAATTTCCTTCCTTAGTCTTTTGGGTCCCACCGGCCAGCAAGGGAGCCAGGAACCTGGCTCATAGGGGCAACATAAAGGTCTGGGAGGCCTAACCTCCAAGGACAGGAGGTCATTCTGCTTCCAATCTCATGATGAGCTTGTTAGAGAAAGCCCTTCCTGGAGGTGGCCTGGAGCTGGCATGCTCATTAGAAACTGTTAACACATCTGAAAGGATTTGGGTTGAGCTTAGGAAGGTGCTAATGACTACCAGACATTGTCCGGAAACAGAGAGTAGGGGGCAGCTGGGTAATGCCGATGGGCCCTAGGGACAGGATGATGTCATAGGACACCCGAGTTGTAGAAGTTCAATAGGCAAAACTTTAGCTAAAGACTATGTGGTTGTTCAGTCATTACCCCATCTGGGGTTTTCTCAGCAAGAATACTGGAGTGGTCTGTCTGTCATTTCCTTCTCCAGCTCATTTGACAGGTGAAGAAACTGAGACAGAGTTAAATGACTTGCTTAGTGTCTGAGGCCTGATTTGAACTCATGTCCTTCTGAACCTAGGCCTGGCGCTCTATCCACTGGGCCGTCTAGCTACCCGTGAATCCTCAACAATTATCTGGAATTCCGTTGAATGAATCTTTTGCCCCATGGTGAGAGTGGGGTAGGTGTGGCACTGGGCTGGTCCCAGAACTCTGGAATTTCTGCCCGGAAGAGGGGTAGACAGGCTAGAGTAGCCTGGGAGGTGCCTGGGGAGCAGGAGAAGGAAGGAGGATGCCAGAGGGAGGGAGGGAGGCAAAGAGAAGACTGAGAAAGTCATTGGGGAGATCTGGCGGTTTCCAAAAGGCTAGATGGCCAAGGTCCACGGGTTCCTGTGAACAACTCCCCATCTAGCCTGATCTGGCTCCAAGGAAAGTATAACTGATGGGCCCAGGGGAAACAATGACCATTGCTTCCATTGTACTTCTGAGGTTTACAAAGGCCTTCCTTCTCTCCCAACAGGGAAGGAGAGCTGTCCAGGGAAGCCAGAGCTCATCACAAACGTAGTGGCCTTAACCCAGTCCAAGCCCCAGACTTACCCTCTGACATTAGGTTGCTTAACTATGCTCAGTTCTAAGGAAACTGCCTCCCCTCATTGGCTTTCAGAAAAGGCAGATGCCCTGGAGACATTGGAGCCCAAGGCCCTCCTTTTGCAGATAATGTAGAAAGAATTTAAGCTTCTTTGATGGACAGAGCAGGGCACCTGTCACACCTGAATGCCCATCAGACATCTTAAACTCAGGGTAGCCAAAACCAAAGCCATTATTGTTCTCCCTAACACCTCCCCCCACCTCGTACCTTCCCTGTTGCTTAGAGCATTCCACCATCTTCCCAGGCCCACTGGGCCTCTCACACTGTCTCTCACCCTGCCCCTGCCCCATCCGACATGGTGCCCATTTCACCTTTGGGACATCTCTGGGGGGACATCTGCCCCCTTCTATCCTCAGACAGTGCCCCCACTCTAGTGCAGGCCCCCATCACGTCATGCCTTGATTACTGCAATGGCTGCTGGGGGGGGGTCTGTCTACCTCAGATCTCTCCCTACTCCAGTCTACCCTTCATTCAGCCACCAAAGGGGTTTTCCTAAAGCTCAGGTGCAGCCGTGTCACTCCTGTACTCAGTAAGCCCCAGTGGTCCATACCACCTCCAGGGTCAAATACAAAATCTTCTGTTTGGTATTCAAAGGCCTTCCTCACCTAGCCCACTCCACCTTTCCGGTCTTCTCACACCCTATTACCAGACACACACTCTGATCCTGTAACACCAGCCTCCTGGCTGTTCCATGAATAAGAACTCCCATCTCTCAGCTCTGGGCCTTCTCTCTGGCCATCCCCCGTGCCTGGAATGCTCCCTCTCCTCTGCTCCAACTACTACTGACGTTCCTGGTTTCCTTTAAGTCTCAACTAAAACCCAACCTCCTACAGGAAGCCTTCCCCACCCTTAATTCTAGTGCCTTCCCTCTGTTAATTATGTCCTATTTATCCTGTGTATGGGACAACTAGGTGGTACAATGGATAGATTGCTGAGTCTGGAAGACTCCTCCTCCTGAGTTCAAATCCAGCCACGGACACTTACTGTGTGACCCTGGCAAGTCACTTAACCCTGCTGGCCTCAGTTTCCTCATCTGTAAAATGTGCTGGAGAAGGAAATGGCAAACCACTCCAGTATCTCTGGCAAGAAAACCTCAAAAGGGATCACAAAGAGTCAGACAGCACTGGAAATCTACTAAACAACAATCCTGTCTCTAGCTTGTTTGATGTCATCTCCCTGATAAGATTGTAAGCTCTTCAATGACAGGGAATGGTTTTTGCCTCCTGTTGTATCACCAGCGCTTAGACCAGTACCTGGCATATAGTAGGTGATTAATAAATGTTGACTGATTAGTTGATGTCACCCAAACCATCCCCATTCAGCACTGTACTTGGAGATTTCATTACACGTTTTGGTGAGTGGGAGGCCAGGCCAGTCCTGTGGAGATGGTGGCCCAGCTCGACCAGGAATTACTGGTTAAGAGAGGAGAAACATCTCTGAGGGCCAGATTAGGGGATCTCCAGTTCCCAACAGAAGCATTCTTAAAGCCCAAGGAATGTTGGCTGCCAGGGGGGAGGGGAGATCCCAGAACCAGGAAAGGGGGAGGGGCTGATGGATGGAGAGAAAGGGTTGGCCCCTTGCACCCAGCTTCCCCATCAGCCCCTTCAACAGGGCACCTCTTCTACTGCAGGCTTCCTTCCTTACAGCTCCTGCTGGTGCCAGGCTGCAGCCCCTTTTCCGTGCCTGCCTTGGGCAGGCATCTAGACCCCAAGCTCTTTGAGGTCAAAGCACCGGGCACTCCAAGCGTGTTCCCCTGGAGTTGGTGTTGAATGAATGAATGACTCCCGTGGTATCCCCAAGCTGTCACCAGAGTTCAGGGAGCCCCAGAAAGAAAGCTGGCCCTGGGCCCTCTGGGACGCTTCTGCTGCTGCTGCTTAGCCCTACCCTCTCTCCCGCTTGACCCTATCTAATTAGGAAGAAGGCCAAATCTCCAGCTATTTGCTCATCTGATTTGGTCTCTGGTCTGATTCCACCATGCCCCCTCACCTTCCCCCTCTCCCAGCTCCCCTTGCTCCTGCCTGCCAGGTTTTGCCAATGAGTAATCTTTTGCTTCACTACTTAACCTGGGTCTGACCGGATCTTCCTCCGGTGTCTGGGCAGGGCAGTCTGTTCTGTGCCATTTCCCCTGGGCAGCCAGAAAGGCCCTGCTCCCTGCCCCCCTCCCAGCCCCACCGTGGGGACAAGGGACAAGGCAGGGGCTTAAAAAATAAACGAGCGCTGGTAATTTATTAGCCTGGTCTGAGGAAAAAAGGATGGCAGAGTGGATGGCGGGAGGGCTAAATGAGGAGCAGGGAAGCCAGCCACCTTGGCCCCACAGTTCCTGGCGGGTCTTAGTTATTGCCAGCATTATTCCTATGGAGAGAGATGTGGAGAGCCATGAAGCGGAAGGCAGAGCGGATACCGTTGACCGTTCTTCTTTCAATGTTTCCTAAGAATTGGCTCATCGTCCGAAACACGGTACCAGTTCCAGAGAAGAGCCCAGAGGTAAAAACATTGTGGGCCCTACCCAGCAGGCTGGTCATCGAGCGAAGGGCAGTCCCTGTACCGTGAAGTACATCAGTCACGGACATGTGGCTGGCGTTCAGAAGCCCAGTGGCTGTGCCCATGGCTGTCTCTGTCCAAACCAAGATGTCGGTCAGAGAACTGATGGGCCCTTCCCCACCCCCCACCAGACTGGTAATTGACCTCAGGTAGCTGTCATTGTCATCCTCGGCGCCGATCAGGGAAGTACTGGACTGGGGGTTGGGAGACCCGGGGTACACAGGGTTGTGAGTCTGGGGACAGGCAATGGAGTTACTGGTCTGAGAAGTGGACAGGTCAGGTGCCACCTCCCTCTCAAAGAGGAGTGAGAGGTGGCTGTGGGAGATCACAGTGCCATCCTCACTGGAGTCTTGGCTTTTGGGTAAAGGCAGGGCCTCACCGGAGTCCCAGTAGATCTGAGATAGCTCATCGTCGCCCTGAGGGAGGAGCTCATCCTTGCCCTGAGTGAGGTTCAGGTCCTGCAGCTCCACTGCACTGTTATCGTTTAAGGCGCTCTCAGGGTTTTCATTTTCAGTGCTGGCAGCAGCTGCAGAATTCTGCAACGAGTTGGAGCTCATCTATCCTCTCTGCCACTTGCAGGTGGTCTTGAGGCAAGTGGCCATGAACTTGTTGGGGGTCCTGGAGCCCAGCTGGGCTGGGCCCTTGCAGGCAGTGAGGTCACAGGGGCCAGGGGAGAGCTGATGATGTCACAGGCACCAGGAGTAGGAGCCTGGTCCATGGGATGAGTCTGGAGCTCTTCCTCTCAGGGAGAATCCCCAGGCCCCTGGGGCAAGATACCTGAGTGGATCAGGAAAATCTAGAAAGAAGTTAAAAAAAAAGCCAAGCTCTAGAGTGAAGAGAGTGGGAAGCTGGTGACACAGAGCTGACAACCTGGTGGTGGGGTGGGATGTGGTGAGGTCTAACTTCCCATCCAAGCTGGGGACCTTCCCCAACACTGCTAGCTAGAGTCCAGATTTTGCCCTCCTCTGTCTGTCAGAAAAGGCCTGGGGTCCATCCCTCTCCTTCCCACCAGTGACCTTCATAGAACTTTAGAAACCCAAGGTGGGCCATGGCCTGGGCTACCCCATGGATCCCTAGGAGGGAAGGACTTAGTGATGATGCCTGGTGTTCTTGAGGAGAGACCTCTTGGGCTAGGCCAGGGAGGGTTTTGCCTGGAGGCCTTTGGGATGAGCTCATCGTTCTTGGAGGGGGTCTTCCACCTCACAGCCCTCATCTAATGGACCTTCAGTCAGCTGATCAACAGGCATTGAAGAGCCCTCTCTCTGGGCTGGGCACTGGGCAAACATGTCCTTGCCTTCGAAGAGCTTCCAGTCTGTCGGGGAGACAGTGTGTCCATGTATAAGTATACACAAGTGCAAATGCCACCTTGGGAGAGGAGCAAAGAGGCTTCAGGTGGAAGCAGGTGCTCAGCGTAAGATGAGCCGTGAGGTGCGTGGGCCAGAAGGCGTGCACTCCTGCAGCAGGGTGGCCCCTCACCCAGCCAAAGGCGTCAGTGCTGGGGTGGGGGAGAGGGCAGCAGAAAAGCTGTTTGCCTGGAGCACAGATCGTAGGGAAGGTCTCCATAGAGAGTAAGGTTGGAAAGGGAGGCCGAGGCCCCAGGGAAAGGGCAAACAGGATTCTATCCTGTCGCATGCTGGGGGCAATAGGGCACAACAAGGAGGATTTCTTGAGGAGGGAGAGTGACAAGTCAGATCTATGATTAAGGAAAACTGTTTGGGGGCGGTTAGAAGGATGGATAGGAGGGAGGAGAGAGCAGGCCTGGGAGGCCAGTTCCATGGTCACCGGAGTTTCCATCCACATGAGACGCGAGGTCTGAATGTGAGGAGGGAGAAGGGAACAGCTTCAGAAGAGGCTGTAGAGGTGGAAAGAGAAAGCAGGAAATAAGCATTTATTAGGCCCCTACTATGTGCCAGGTACTGTATTAAGCTCTTTATAAATATTACCTCATTTCCTCCTTGAAACAACTGTGGAAGGTAGAGAAGCTGCTGTTACCCTATTTTACAGTTGAGAAAACTGAGGCAAACAGATAGCAAATGACCTACTTGCCCAGGTCACACAGCTAGTAAGGAGCTAAGGCAGGACTTGAACTCAGGTCTTCCTGAAGCCAGGTTTAGTGCTCTCTCCACTGCGCCACCTAGTGGATCTTTAAGGTGAGTGAGGAGTGAAGGATCTGGGCGCCTGGAATGATGATGGTGGTGGTGGGTTTTGGGGAAAAGATAAGGACAGATTAAGTCTAAGATGGCTCCAGGACATCCCGTCTACAGTCTACGGTGTTTGGTATGCAGCTGGCCATTCCGTACTAGCTCCCCAGAGGCCAGGCCTGGAGCTGTCTCTATGATCTATCTGGGAGTCATAGGCAGACAGATGGTCATTTAGCCCCTAGGAGCTGGTGAGGTCACAAAGAGAGTGTGCATGTAGAGAGAGAAGAGAGGAGGACCCTGGGGCTTTGGGAACATCCCCAGTTGGGGAATGTGATATGGATGAAAAAACCAGCAAAGGAAACTGAGTCAGGTAGCAGGAGGAATGCCATGGCACCATACTCACCCCTTAGCCACAATCTGGTAGATTTCTCACACCCGTCCATTGACCTGGAGCTCTAGGACCATGAAGTCCTCCAAGCCAAGGTTCCTATGGATTCTGAAGCCTGATCCCCAACTGGCCCAGGGATGGAGCTCTGGGACCATGAGGTCCTCCAAGCCAAGGTTCCTATGGATTCTGAAGCCTGATCCCCAACTGGCCCAGGGAGAGCGCAACAATCTAAGGATGAGTGCCCCCCCCCGCCCACCTTAGGCACGGGATGCAATCACAGATATGGACTGTGGGAGCCAAACCCTCTTCCCTTCCACCCAACTCTCCTGGTGACCTAGTACACAATGCATCCTGGTAGTAGACAGCCCTATGGAAACCCTGCCCTGTGGGTCTCCCCAGCTCCCACTACTCTTGGTGGTGTCTGCGGTATGGGGTTTGACATAGCATGACCCCTCTGCTTACACACACCCCTTTAGCTTACAATGGGGGCCTCAGGAACCATCCGGTTCAACCTTTTCATTTTCAGATGAGGAAACTGAGGTCCACGGGCTAAGTGATTTGTCCAAGTTCCCATCAGTAGCAAGTAGCTGAGGCCAGGTCCTCTGACCCAGACTCTGTCCACTTTTCATGGTACCAGCTGCTTCAAGGTCAGAGAGAAGGGATTTTACTGTGGTCACACAGAAGTTTAGATGAAAGTAGTCATGACTAAAACCTAGGTTTCCTGGTTCCCAGGAAGAGTGTTACCTCTAACAGCCAGGGAGGGGCTGCTGCTGTCCCATGGCCAGCCCAGTCTCCACTGCTGTCCATCCTCCAGTCTTGTCTAAGGGATCTCTCCTCGTCACCCTTTATTCAGTAAACCCCACTGGCCCCTAGTTATGGCCTCCAGGATGAAAGAAATATCACAATAGTTGGCAGGTATTTGGGGGGGTATGTTCCCCAGGAGAATGTAGGCTCCTCACAGGTAGGAACTTGCACATTTTGTATTTTCAGTGCCTGGATTATCATAGTAAGTGCTTAAGAACAGACTGGGAGACTGGGTGCAGGATGCAAAGGGCTAAGGTTAGGTTTGATTTAAAGAGAGAGTTTCCTGGCCTGAGAGCTGCCTCCAAGTGCCACGGGCTGCCTTGGGAGGTGGGGGCTCCTCCCTGAAGGTCCTTAGGCAGAGGCTGATTGACCTCTTGTCAAGGGGATTCCTGATTAGGGAGGGGTAGCACTGGATGGCTCTGGGGTTTCTTCCAGATTTTGTGATCGTGACCAGAATTCCTTCTGATTCACCACCCCTCGCCCAGTCAGAGAAAGGCCCTGAGAAATAGGCTATGGCCCAGCAGAAAGAGCTTTGAACCCAGTTCAGAGGGCCTAGGTTTGAAGTCCAGCTCAGCTACTTACTACCCTGTGACCTTGGATAAGTCATTTTCTTTGCCCTGTGCCTCGGTTTCCTCCTGTAAAATGTTGACCTCTGAGGACCCTTCTGGCTGCAGATGGAGGACGGATGAGGAAAGCAGCCATCCCAGGTTCTCAACAAGACTGACAGCAGGTAGGACAGCCGTGCTCACCTATCCACACGCAAGGTGGGGCAGCAGGGGAAGATTCCTGAGACATTAATTTCCAACAGGCATCTGCTTGCAGCTCCTGCCTCCTGAATCTTCCTGAGCCCTGGAAGGGGGCCAGTTTCATGACCTCCAGCAAAGATCCCTGATTTTGCAGCTCTCATGGGCGATGCCCAGGCCCTGCCTTTGCAGTCAGGAGGGTCGGGCACAGCTGTTGCACTTTGCCTCCCTCCTGGCGGCCAGAAGGGGGGCAGTGCCCTCTGACCCTGCCACCCTGAAGCAACCCCAGGTTGCTGTCCTACCAGCCCCCACTGCAACAGCCCCAAACGTCAGCTCCTTTCAGGGCTTTAGAGGGTTCTGTCTGTCCCAGGACTCTGGGCCCAGCTTGAGAGCCTGCGAAGTCAATCATTGGTTTCTAGAATCTTCCATCACATCCAAGCCTCTCATTTTACAGATGAGAAAACGGAGGCCCACGAGGTAAAGGGCCTGGTCCAAGGTCATACACTCAAGAGTGACTGAGGGCTCAAATCCAGGTCTTCTTCACTCTAACATCTAACTACAAGGATCCGTCCAACAGAATGTAAGCTCCAGGGGCAGGGAGTATTTCTTTTTCACCAGGGCCTGGCACACAGTAATCACTTAATAAATGTTTGTGGAACAACAAATGTCCAGTGGCCTGGGGTAGCACTAATCTGGACCCCATATACTCTTATCTTGTAATCTTATGTGAGGTCAGGAGGCCTGATGGAGGGAGAGCCAGCCTGGGAGGCAGGAAGACCTGAGTCGTACCTCTGACACCTTCTGGCCATGTGTCCCTGGCCAAGTCACTCAGGCAGCTGTCTGAGGCCGCAAATGGAAAAATCTGTACTGATGGGTGAAGGGAGTTTTCTCACTAGGAGCTCCTTACACTGATGAAATCCAGGTTCTGTTAAAAAAAAAGTAATAACAACTCCCATTCTGTAGTGCTTTAGCATTGGAAATAATTACCTTCAGCAAATCCTCACAATAACCCTGGGAAGTAGACATTGTTATTATTATTACACTTAATAGTATTATTCCCATGTTACAGAGGAGAACATTGAGTCCCAAGACTGGTAAAGGGAGCTCTCCTAAGATCACACAGCTGGTCAAAGTCTGAGGTGAGATTTGAACCCAAGTCTTCTGACTTCAAATACAGGTAGGTGACTTTGGACAAGTCACTTCATTCTCTTGGCCACAGTTACATCCGCTATAAAATGGGACTTCCAAAGTCACTTTTGACTTGGGATCTATGATCCACCACAAGAGTTCAAGTTGAGGCAGTTAGATGAGTGCAGTGGGGAGAGCACCAGTCAGGAAGACCCGAGTTAAAATCCTGCTTGAGACACTTGGGTAAATCATTCAAAAAAAACAAACAACCCCTGTTTGCCTCAGTTTCCTCATCTGTAAAATGTGGGTAAGAATAGCATCTACTTCCCAGGGTTACTGTAAGGATCAAATAAGATATTTGTAAAAAGTGCTTAGGACAGTAGCCGGCATATAGCAGGTGCTATAAAATTGTTAGCTATTGCGCTTAGCTATTAATGTGCAGAAACTAATCCCGGTATTGCTGGATCTGTGCATGACTGCCATGTTGCTGCAGAAGCTTGGGAAGCGGCAGACTGGTTAAGAAACACCCACGGGGAATTCCTGCGCTCCCAAAGGTTTCAAGTTACCTCCTGGGTTTCCTCCGCTGTGGGTCTGTGGACTTCCCTGGGTTTCTGGTCTTGGTATTTGGAACCCAGACAATCAGTGCTGTTTCCAAGACTGTAGAAACCCGGGAGCGAGGCACTCCATAGGTCTTTGTTTAGGGGGAGGGAAGTAAGCGTGGGCTCCCACCTGGGCTGGGTGGGGGGGTGGTAGGGCGGGAGAGCTAGCCCAGGCTCCAGATGGAGGGCTCCCCATAAGCAGGGATTATTACCCAGGAAAGGAGGCAAATCCCCAGCTCATGGTCTCACGAGCAAGAATAGGATTGGAACGAGCAATTCTGTCAGTGGGGCGATGAGCCCAGACCGTGCCCCGGATCAGCTTTTCGGGACAATGTCAGCAGAGGAGTTTGGGGAAGGAGGAAAGACTGAGACCCCGCTCAGGCTTCTGGCCAGGTGGGAAAGGACGGGAAAGGCATTCAGCCACTCTGTGGTCAAGGGGGAGAGAAAGCCAGCAGCTGGAGGCTTCCTATCATCATCCTTATTCTGTGGGTTTCACTTTTTTTTGACAGTGGCTTTTCATTTGTAATGTCTTCTTCATTTCCCAATCTATCCCTCCTTCCCACTTTCCTACCCGCCGGTGAATAAAAAATTAGGGGGTTGGGGGAGGGCGGGGAATGCAGTTTGGCTAAAACTTAGCGCATCAGCGGAGTCTGACCGTGCACACAGTGTTCCACAACTATAGTCCCCCACCTCGGCAAAAAGGGGAGGCCGGGGAGGAGGTACATTTTCTCATTTCTTCTTGGGACAAAGCTTGGGCCTCCTAATCAAGCAGCTGTTTGTTAGCTAAATGCCAAACTCGGGGTCTGGGGGCAATCTGCCTTCACTGCCCTGCAGCTTTGTAAAGTCCAGGCAACCCTGCCCCAGTATCAGCCCTACTCCCAAAGGATGACCAGAGCCTCTCTGGGGCTCTAGAGCCAGCTTAGTTAGAAATACTAATCGTACTACTAATAAAACAAGACTCTTGTGGTCAGTTGTGTCATTTAGGGTTTTCTTGGCAGAGATACTGGAGGGGTTGGCCATTTCCTTCTCCAGCTCATTTTACAAATGAGGAAACTGAGGCAAACAGGGTGAAGTGACTTGTCCAGGGTCACACAGCTAGGAAGTATCTGAGGCTGGATTTGAACTCAGGAGGATGAATCTTCCTGACACCAGGTCCAGTGCTGCATCTATTTTGCCCACCTAGCTGCCCCGCTAACAACAACAGCTGGCATTATATGGCACTTAAAAGTTTCCAAAAAACCTCATACACATTATCTCATTTGACCCTCACAACAACCCTGGGAGGAAGGTGTTATTATTACTCCCACTTTACAGGTAAGAAAACTGAGGGCAGACAGAGGTTAAATGACTTGCCTAGAATCACACAGTTAGTCAATGTCTTGAGGCTGGATTTTAATTCAGCTTCCTGACTCCAATGTGCCACCTACTTAGGCATTGAGTGTGCTATGGTGGAAACTCAGAAGACCCGAGTTTGAGTTCCATCCATCTCCCCACCCATCCATCCATTTATTCAGTTAATTAGTACTGACTGATCACCTATTACTTTCCGGTCCTCTCCTTAGCCTAACCATAGGTAACTGAGACCAGTACAAAAGGCTTGGCCTCAAGGAGCTTACCATCAGAAAGGGGAGATGTCAGGTGCACAGGAGACTTAAAAGGGCCTGCAGAAGTACAGACATGTATTTTCCCTGTTAACACAGTGAATTCAGCTAAGGGGAATGGCTAGTTGGAGGTAGGGTGGGAACAAGGTTCGCCCGAGGCAAACGGGTGAAAGAAACAAGGTTTGCAAGGCCATCTGACCTGGCCCAGTCCTAGCTCTGCTCCTCTAAGGCTGTGTGACTAGACCAGCACCTTAGCCTCTCTGGGCCTCTCTAAAGCAAAAAGGCTTGATTAAACAATCTTGAGGCTTCTGTCCTATTCCAAATCCCATGCCCCAATGCCCCCAGCTTCTTTTTCCCTCCCCCAGTGGGATTCCTTCCCTCCCCTATGCCAAGGAACTATGATTTTGGGGAGGGGTTACCACCTTGGGATTGGGCGTCTCTGAAAAGGGTATTTTTTTTCACATCTGCCCCAGGCTTTGTAGTAACTGTGTGTTGGCCTTGGGTACACCTTCTAGGCATGGCTACCACACCCTGGAACTTCATTCCCAAGGGGCCTGGCTGTTCCTTTTCCTGAAACACCAGCGTCCCCATGGCGACCAAGTTTCCTGTATTTCTGTCTCCTAGGCGGTTTCCACTCCTGGCATTTCCCTCTCAGCTTTTCCACCCACCAGTGAGTCCCATCTGGCTTTGTCTGCATCTCTTGGCAACCCATCTCATTGGATCCGGCTAATCTTTGGTTCTTCCTTTCCTCTGTCCTGATCTGATGGATTCGGCATCCCTGGCTCTCCCCAGCTCCCTGCTCACTCCCAGCCTTCAGGAGCAGGAGGTACCCTGCCCCCAGCCCTGGTCTTCTGGGCATTAGGCCTCCCCCCAGCCCCTCCCATGGGAACTGGCAGAGCCCCAGCCCAAAGCTGTGATGGGCGTGCAGACCGAGAGGAAGTTGGTGCTGTCCTCCAAGGTCTATCAGCTGGAAACTGGCCCTAAGGACAGAATTCCACTCTGCCAGGACAGCTCAGGCAGGCAGGCAGGCAGCAGAAGGAACCATAGCTCCCTGGGCATGGCAGCCTCAGCTGACCCCCTGACCAAACCACTCCCTGTCCAGGCCACACCCGCAATGAGGCTGCCCTTCCTCCATCTGCCCTGACCCCTGTCAGGCTGCTCCAATGAGAGGAAAGCTCCCAGCATTCCCTGCTCCCCTCCTCCCTTCCCCAGCCTGGAGGTCTGTGATTGCTCTTCTCACTGGCATTGCTGAAGGCTCAGGCTATCCTTTCTCAGTTCCACGTGCAGTCTTCAGCCCCAGAAGAGGCAAAGCTTTCCTCCCAAACCAGCTCATAGGAGAAGCTGGGAGTGGGGGTGGGCTTCCCTCTAAGACCTGCCCACGAGTGGAAAGCACGGGATATGAAGCCAGACAAACCTCGTCCAGCTATTTTCTGCTCCTGTGTGTCTGGGGTTCAGAGTCCTTATATCTGAGCTGAGTGGTTTGACTAGAAGAATTCTAAAGCCTCTTCCAGCTCCAAATTGAGGCCACAGAAAGGCCCCCTCTATGTCAAAAGCATATTTCTAGCAGCACCTTAGCAGTGGCAAAACATGGGAAACCAATGGGCAGCCACCAATCAGGACATGGCCTGGCAAACTGCGGCATGTGAATGTCATGGAATCTGGTTGGGAAATTATGGATCAGAAACATTCAGAGAAACTTGGGAAGACTGTCTGATGCAGAGGGAAGGAAGTAGAAGCTGAAGCACAACTTACCCAAAGACTACAGCCACGTTAACAAAAGCCACCCGGAGACAGGCAAACCCAAATGAAATGCAATGACCAACCTTAGACCCAGGGAAAAGATGATTAAAAAAGACCACAGGCTTCCTCTTGGCATAAAGGTGAGGGCCTACGGATGTGGAATGTTGCCTACACTCTCAGCCATAGTCTCTATGGCTGTTGAGTTTTCATCAAATAGCTATGATATGAAAACAAAGGGCATCAATGAAACCTTAACAAGAAAGAAATCCTTGGATTCTAGACATTCTTTATATGTCTGTCTACTGTGCCCACAGACAGAATATGAGCTCTTTGAGAAGAGGGCCTGGACCATTTGGTCTTTGTATCTCCAGAACCTGGCACAGTGCCTGGCACACAGTAGGCACCTCATACACACATGCTGGTCTAGATTGGCCATATCTGCCTCTTTGAACAAGGATGCCAGCTTGGCTCGCCTGAAGTTCCCAGTCAGTCCAGCTCTGAGGAGAAGCTCTGCTGGGCTCAGTGTCACTGAGGACGGGAGTGTCCCCAGGAGCTTCCTGCGTGCTGGGAGGTAGCACCTTTCAGGAGCCCCTGGCTGACAGTATGCTCAGGGCTCCTTGACACATAGTAGGTGTTTTTAGGGCCAAGGAGCCTGAGCTCTGCCTCTTTCCCCCCACCTTCTCACCCCTTCCCGCCTCCAAAGGTACACCCAGGCAAGAAAATCAATTCAATTCAATGAAACAAACACATTACCTGCCCTGGATCAGTCTCATTCTAGACGTGCAGACCATGGGAGGAAGCTCAAACCCGGCTTCACTGGGACCCTCACCCTTTAATGGAGAATAATAATTTTTATTATGATAATTACTTGTTAAATCTGTTGACTATTATTTGTTATTTTACCTGATGCAGATAATACTTTAAGTTGTACAAAGCACTTTTCAAAAAATCAGGAGCTCTGATTTCACTGCATAGGGAATTTCTGGTAAGAAAACTCCCTTTACCAATGCAGATCAGCCTCACTTGGCAATTTATAGTTCTAGAGAATTGCTCATATGGGATGCCCCATCTCCTGTCTTCGTGCCTCTGCCTGGACTCCACCATGCTTGGAACGCCTCCGCGTATGCCTCCTGGGGTCCTTGGTGCCCTCCCAATCTCAGCTCACTCTCCCACTTCTGCAGTAGCTCTTTCCTGGTATCTGCCCTGCCCACCGTAGCTAATGCTAATGACCCTCTGAGGTCATCTTGTTTTCTGTTTGTAGATGTCTTATGGGACCTGGGGTCCCTAGTGTGGTTTGGGAAGAAGGCTAAGAAGGATGATAACCCAACCCGACCAGGGCATTAATCCCATTTAAGGCATAGGACCGGGACCCCTCCCGTTGATCCTGGATCAGTAGCTCAGTGCCAATATCTCTGTCCCAAAGGACTGGGGCAGCTAGGTGGCGCCATAGTACACAGAGTGCTGGCTCTGGAAGACATGTTTGTGAGTTCAAATCTGGCCTCAGATAACTTATTAGCTGTGTGACTTCACCCCGTCTGCCTCAGTTTCCTCATCTGTCAAATGAGCTGGAGAAGGAAATGGCAAACCATTCCAGTATCTCTGCCAAGAAAAGCCCAAATGGGGTCACAGAGAATTGGACATGACTGAAAATGACTGAACCACAATTACAAAGGACTGGGGTTGCCTGTGACCTGGTATACACAGGGCACTGCTGCTGCGGCTGCCCTGGACAGGCGGTAAATGCATCGTCATGCCCTTAGCTCTTTGTGGCCTCCAGAGTTTCACGAACTCCACGCTGTCTACATTTCTGCACAAAGAGTGTGTCGTTCCACTGAGGCAGCAAGCTTCCATGTTCAGAAGCCCTCCGCCGGCACCCTCAGTTCGCTTGTCTGTCCAAGCTACCTCTGCTACCTCTGTCTTGCCCATTCAGCTGGGGAGAGTCATCGAAGCGCAGAATGGACTGGCAGGGGTCAAGGCTTAAGGGAGATACTGTCAGTAAAGGGCTTTGCAAACTTGGAATGAATGAATGAAACGTTTACTAAGTGTGGTGTTAGGAAAACAAATACAGTATCAGGACGGCCTGCCCTCAAGGAGCTTCTGTTCTGATGGGAAAGAGAAGAGAGGTGGTGAGAGAAGGGAGCTGTGGGCTGGGCAGTTGCCGGGGAAGGAGAAATGGAGATGATATGGCGATGGTTTTAGCTTAGTGCTGGGGCTATGACGAAAGGCCCCTGCCTGAGGAGCTCACATTCTAATGGAGGACGCGGTGCACAAATAACCAGGTGCCTCCAAGGTGTGGGTGCAGAGTAGACAGAGGCGATCTGAAAGGGGAAGGCATTGGCAGCTCCAGGGGACCTCCCTGCAGTTCCCTCATCTTTAAAGTGAGAGGGTAGGCTCTGAGGACCTTTGAGGCCCCTCCCAGTGCTGGCTCTAGGGTCATGTGATCTCAGTTCAGTTTTGTCATTGTCAATATCTCAGGCTCTCAGAATTAGCAGGCTGCAGAAACTGTGCTGCAGGGAGTGACCAAGCCTCCCCAGAGACCCCCTGGTCCGATGCGGTCACCCTGTGGCTGGTCCTCCCAGCCCCTGCAGTCTGAGCCAAGGCCAGTGACACATCCTTGAGGAAGGCCCAACCCCACCCTGGACGGGCCCAGACCTCAGACGGTCACTGAGCCCTGCACCCCCAGCTGCAGGTGCTCCTGGGAAAACCCTCGCTCCTGAAGGGGTCTTGCTGTGCTCTGGGCTTCCGAGTCCTGGCCTTTCCTGCCATCTGTCCTGGCTGACTCCACCCACCTCTCTTGGCTTCCCTGTTCTTGTTCCCCTTTCCCCTGGATTTCTGTCCTGCCAGCTCCTGGCCCTGGGCCCAGTTCTTCATTTACTTAGCACGTCCGGCTGGTGACACAGAGTCAAACACTGGCTTGCTGCCCAGTCCCATCCTTTACCAAATGACAGAATGTCAAAATGGCAGGTCCTGGGGACCATCTAACTCAAACCGTATTAGAAACGAGACTCCTTCTACAACCCCCCCAACAGTGGCCATCCCACCTCCTCCTGAAGGCCTCAGTGAGGGAGAGCCCACCACCTCCTGGAGTGGCCCATCGCCCTTGGGGACAACTCCAGCTGTTCATTTCCTACAGAGCTCAACTCAAGTGTCAACTTGTCCATGACTCCTTCCTTTTCTGATGCCTCCAACTGCCAACACCTTCCTCCTGTAAATGATCTTGTGCTGATATATTGTACCTGGCATACCTGTTGTATGTTCTTATATACTGTGTCCTTCATAGAATGCATGGCTGGTTCGGGCTGAATATCCCCAGCATCTTGTACAGCCCCTGGCAAATAGCAGGTGCTTAATAAGTACTTGCTGATATCAAACCTAAGGCTGCCTCTCTGGGGCTTCCATCCTTGTTCCCAGCTCTGCCCATGGGGGAGCAGAATGTGTTTCATCCCTGTTCAACAACGGAGAATCATAGAGTACAGCTGGAAGGGACCTGGGGAGCCAGGAAGTTCTACTCTTTCATTTTACAGATGAGAAAACCGAGGCCCAGAAAGGATCCATGACTAGCTAATAATAGCTAACATTTCTACAGTGCCTACCGTGTGGCAGGCATTGGGCTAAGCACTTTACAAATGTCTCATAAGACCCCTGTGAGGGTGGTGCTATTCTGAGCCCCATTTTATAGTTGAGGAAACTGAGGTAGAGTGACTTGCCCAGGGTCACACAATTTGGAAGTATCTGAGGGCAAATTTGAACTCAGGTCTTTTTGACTCCAGACCACCATGCTATCTACTGCACCATCCAGTTGCTGTAAATATGTCTCATCACTTGTCTGCAGCTGCTGGCCATGAATGCCTTCACTCCTGCCTTAGGATTAACCAGGATGCTCTGGGATCAGACCCAGGGAGGAGAACATGAGAGCAGCCTCCAAGTCTGAAGAGCCGTCCCATGGAAGAGGGATTAGATGTTTTCTGCTTGACCCCAGAGGACTGGAGCAATAGAGGAAAGAGAGATGCCAGAAAGAGGCAGATTTAGGCATGAGATCAGAAAAACCTTCTTAAGAATTAGATCTGTTGGGGCAGCTAGGTGGCATAGTAGATAGAGTTCTGGCCTTGGAGTCAGAAGGACCTGAGTTCAAATCCGGCCTCAGACACTTGACACTTACTGGCTATGTGACCCTGGGCAAGTCACTTAACCCTGATTGCCTCACTAAAAAAAACCCACAAAGAATTAGAGCTGTCCCATAATGGAACAGGCTGCTCCAAGAGCTGATAGTCTCTCCCCCCCGGAGGGCTTCAGAGACTGGATGACCTCTTGTTAAGAATGTTATGAGGGGGATTCCTGTACAGGAAGGGTTGGACTCAGAGACCTCCAGGATCCCTTTGAGAACTGAGATTCAGGGAATTCAGGGATAATGATAAGAAGGATGTCCATCATGGACAAGCTGAATGTGTGGCTCCAGCAGAAATATCAGGCAAGAGGTTAGAGATGGGCGCCTGGTGGTTGGTCACTGGTGAGATGGAGTTGGATCTAGAGACATGGGGGCCATTGACAAAGAAGGGAATGGTGGAGCCATTGGAGTGGTGGAGATACCCAAAGGAGAAGATGTTAGTGGAGAGGGAAGAGAAATGGGCCGAGGCCAGAGGCTGGGGGGCACCCACATTTAGTGGGGGGAGGGCAGGGAAAGGGATGTGAGTGAAAGGGACTGAAGGGGGCAGCCAGAGGCGGGAGGGTTAGCCAGCAGAGGGAGCGCAACGGATACCAGGGAAAGGGAGTGTTTGGGAGGTCAGCAAAGGTGTAAGAGAGGTGGGAGAGAAGGGGGCCTGAGGAAAGCCCATTGGATGGAGCATTT
Organism: Phascolarctos cinereus; assembly: GCF_003287225.1. Taxonomy (NCBI): domain Eukaryota; kingdom Metazoa; phylum Chordata; class Mammalia; order Diprotodontia; family Phascolarctidae; genus Phascolarctos; species Phascolarctos cinereus. The sequence goes on along the minus strand of NW_027555958.1, from coordinate 12,203,420 downwards.
CAGACTGCCAAAAGCCTTGGAGAGAGCAGCTTCAATCCAGTAGTGGGGACGAAGGTCATATTGGAAAGGCCCTGAAGGAATGGTTGGTGAGGTGCTAGAGCCAGTCGTGGAAAGATTTCTTTCTAGGAAGTTAGCCTTGAGGGAGAGGAGAGACAGGGTGAGGCAGGCCTTCCCCACTCAGATTGCCTTCCATTCACCCTGCACATGTCTAGTTTATATATAGTTAATTGCATGTTGTTTCACCTGTTAGAGTGGAAGCTTCCTGAGGGCAGGGACTGTTTGGGGCTTTCTTGGCGTCCCCAGCATCATTCCTGTCACAGAGTTAGCAGGTAATGAGTTCTCATTGACGGACTAATTGAGCAGGCTGCCTCCAGCCCTGCTCGCGAGTCTGAGGAGAAATGCCCTGGTTTGTCTCATACTTCCATTCTCTTGCTGGTTCCAAGAAAATTCACCAGAATCAACCCACCTTCTAGGTAGGAGCTGACCCGAGTGCTGAACAGCCGGTCCCATGCAGATCAGGATTAACCCTAATTCCAGCTACATCTAGTTAGGATTGTTGGTATCTCCATTTAAAAAAAGGGCAGGGCCAGTGCTTTAGAGAATCATCATGGTATGCTGGATAAAAAAAACTGACTGAGCCACCAGGGTCTGGACTCACATCCCACCTCTGACACTCACTAGCTCCTTGACCTCCCACAGCTAGGTCACTCTGTCTCTGGAGGCGCCATTTGGAAGTTGGATATACCTTTCCTGTGCAGTTACTTTTCCAAACCACTTCATTGTTATGTTTTGTTTTTGACCCAATTAAGAGACAACATGTGTAGGCCCTTTGCAAACATTGAAGGCCATACAAATGTTGGCTAGTATTTGTTTTCCCATCCCGTTAATTTCCAAACACATCCCTCTAACCTCCTCTACTCAGACATCATCCCTTGCAACAGAGACCACAAAAGAAAGAAAGAAAACACTTCATAGCTAACCAATACACTGTAACAGCTAAGTCTGACAGTCTGTACAGATCTGCCACATTTCACTTCCCTGGTCCCCTGCCTCTGCAGAGATAAGAGGGAAGTATGTTTTCTGGTCTGCTCTGGGCCGAGTTCATTGCATTCGTTTTTTTTCTTTTTTAAAAATTTTTTATTAATTTATTTTGATTTATCAACAATCACTCCCCAAGATGGTGTGCAATCTGATATAGGCTATACATATACATTCCTATTAAACATATTTTCACATTAGTCATGTTGTAAGGAAGAATTAGAACCAATAGGAGGAACCACATGAAAGACAAAACAAAAGAAAACAAGAAAATTTTTTAAAAAGAGCAAATAGTCTGCTTTGATCTGCATTCAGACTCCATAGTTCTTTCTCTGGATGTGGATACATAATTCATCATGAGACTTTTGGAGGTACTTGCAATCCTGAGAAGGGCAAAGTCTATCAACATTAGTCATCACACAAAGTGGCTGTTACTGTGTACGATGTTCTCCTGGTTCTGCTCACTTCACCCAGTATCAGTCCATACAAGTCTTTCCAGGTTTTTCTGAAGTCTGCCTGTTCATCATTTCTTATAGCACAATAGTATTCCCTTACATTCCTATACCACAACTTGTTCAGCCATTCCCCAACTGATGGGCATCCTCTCCATTTCCAATTCTTTGCCACCACAAAAAGAGCTGCTATAAATATTTTTGTACCGGTGGGTCCTTTTCCCATTTGTTTGATCTCTTTGGGATATAGCCCTAGAAGTGCTATTGCTGGATCAAAGGGTATGCACATTTTTGTAGCCCTTTGGGCATAGCATTGTATTCATTTTTACATGAGGCTTTGTTTACAATCATAGACCTTACCTCTTCTGGTGGTCTTCTCTAAGAGCCTCAAGGACAAGGATTGTTTTCTTCATCCTTCTATTGCCAGTGCCTTGCTGAGGGAAGGTGACGAGCTCAGTTCCAAGCCTGTTGAGTTTGGGGTGATGGAGTGATAGCGATGTACCAGTCAGCAGTGTAGACAATGGGCTGAAGCTTGGGAGACCCACACTGAGGCCGAAAGGGGAAGCCAGGAGAGTGGCTGAGCTCAGAGAGGACGAAAATGGGAAGCACAGTAGAGGGTTGAAGACAGAGCCTTGGGAGATCCTTGGCCATCTCCTTCTGCAGTCTGATGGAGCCCCAATCAAATCTATTAAACATTATCAGTACTGAGAATACACAGACAAAAACAGAGAGAGTCTGCCCTCAAGAAATATATTCTATTGGGGGGGAGGATTCCGTTTGTAAAGAGAGTAGAGGCAGAAGGCTGGGTGTTAGCAGACTCAAGTTATACCCTAGCTCTCCCTATAAAGGTTGGTCCTCTTCTTTGCAGAGGGGGGAACACCTCTGTAGAATGGCAGACCTTTTTGATGTCTTGCTTAGTTTTGCTGGATTGATTCCCCCCCCCCTTTTTTTTACTCTTTGTTATAAGGGATGGCTTTGGGAGGGAGGAAGGGTGAGATACATTGAGAAATGTAGGTGATATAAAAATAAGATAACAGTGAAAAATTAGCTTTAGGGAGATTTGGACCTGATGGCCCCCCAAGGTCCTTTGGCTTGGTCTAAATGACCCCCAAGGTCCTTCCCATTCTGAGGCTATTGGACAGGACGATCTCCAGGGTCCCTTCCCACTCTAAAGCTGGAATGCAGCAATACGATAATTTGCAGAGAGAGAGAGAGAGCTAACAAGAGGGAAACACTGATAATAACAGTAGCTGACATTTCTCTAGCACTTCACTCACATGATCTCATCTGAGTTACAACAACAAGAAGATGTTATAATTGCCATTTTACAGATGAGGAAACTGAGGCTGAGAGAGATTTTTGAACCCAGGTTTTTGGGACCTACAGTCCAGCACTCTATCCACTCTCCATGTTGCCTTCTTAGAAAAGTATTCCTGTAGGATGTAGCCTTTGAACAGAACCTTTCAGGGAACCCTGAATCCTAGGAAGTGAGGAAGGGGAGTGCAAAAGCATGGAAGCCAGAGAAGGGAAGCTGAGCAAAGTAGGAGTCTTTGTTCTGGGCTCTGGTCTCACTTCTGGGTCCAACTGTGAGCATGCATTCACTGTGATGTTTTATTTGGAATCAGGAGACCTGGGTTCAAATTCCTTTCTGACACTTGCTAGCTGTGTGATCTCAGGCAGATCCCCTAAGCGCATCTGTAACATGAGGAGGCTGGGTCTGATAGCCGCTGAGGTCCTTGTCAGGCCCAGACCTCTGACGCTAAGTCCCAGAGATCCCAGAATTGAGTCTCTTGGTTGGAAGGGAATCCACAGGCCAGCTGAGCGAATCTAGGCTGGCACAAGAATCCCCATACCTGCACGGCCCCTGAGAAGGGCTGAAACTGGAGTCTGGCCAGGACAACCCCAGAGGGCCAGGCTGCCTGTCAAACTGGTCCTGCCAGCCCTGCCAGCTCCAAACCTGGCCTTAAGATCTGGGACACTGAGCTCCAGCTCTGGAAAGTGCCCCCAGCCAGGGGCCAGCCAGAAGAACAGGAGGGCCCCCAGGGCCACCAGAGAACCCTGGGTGTTTTGACAATTTATCCTGCGGCTGCCATAGGTAGGGGCACCACATTCCCAGGGCTTTGGCAAAGGAAGGGAGAGGGGAGAAGGGAGGGGGGAGGAGACAGAGAGAAAGGGGGGGAGGGAGGGAGGGAGAGAGAGAAAAACAATGAGAGAGAGAGAGAGAGAGAAGAGGACGGGAGAGGAGAGGAGGAGGGAAGAAAGGGGAAAGAGATGTAAAACTCTGTGTAATCCTTCTAAGGTTTTTTCCAGGCCCTTGACTTGTCCTGACCCTACCAGTGACTCTGACATACAAGTCCTATAGCTAATGTGGGGATTTGTTTTGCTGGACAATATATATTTGTAAAGGGGGTTGTTTTTCTTGATTTCTCAATAGAAAGAGGGGGAGGTCAGAGGGAGAGAATTCAGAGCAAAATAAAATAATATTGAATTAAAAAATATTCCTGTGCTTCCACCATCACCCCCAATTTCATTTTTGGCACCTCACATAAAAATGCTGCTCCTTAGACTACAAGACCCTTGAGGGCAGGGACCTTTCTTTTATTTATTTATTTAGCCTTTCTTTGGGTCCCCAGCACTTGGCACATACTTCTTGACTTCTGACTGACTGACTGACTGACTGACTGAAGGGGAAAGCCCTGGGCCCCCGTAACAGCTGTTGCAACCCAATGTCACACAGAAACTGTGAAGAGCAAGACCCCAAGAAGTCTGGGCAGAGGGTTCAGGGCTGGGCTCACACTGCTGAAGCTGGGCCTCAGGCCTGCCAGGCCCCCTGGTGGTGGGACCCCAGGCAAGCCAAACCAATGTTGTGCTGATTACCACAACCCACTGGCTCAGGGCTGACCTCTGGGCTCTAGGAGGGTAAGGAGGCTGGGGGGTAGAAAGGGCATTAGGCAAATTTTGCCTTGGTTCCCTCAACCAGTTTAATACCACAAGCATTTATTAAGCACCTAGTATGTGTCAAGCACTGTGCTGGTAATATGAAGACAAAGATGAGACAATCATATGGGGGTTCATATGGGGGAGGGGGTTGAAATCACAGACACATGAATAAGTAAAAAAAAAGTGCAAGAAGTAACTTGGGCAGGGGGTGAGAGGAAAGACAAAAATAATAGCTTAGATAGGGGAGGAAAGCAGTCCAAAAAGGCCCCAGGTCAGCCACATGGGGCCTGAGCTGAGCCTTGGAGGGAACTTGGGATTTCAAGAGGTGGAAGTGGGGAGCAAGTACACTTGAGACATGGGAAACAGTCTGCACAAAGGTGTGGGGGTGGAAGGTGGAATGTCCTGTGCAAGAAATAGGGTATCGGTCATTTTGGCTATAGCTCATGAAAGAAGCAATGTGGGATTGGCCTGAGGAGGCAGGCTGGAGCCATTCTGGGAAGGGTTTGAATGTCCAACCAGAGGAGTTTGCACTTTGTCCCAGAGATGATGCAGAGTCACTCCAGAGCCCACGCACTCCCTGCCTTGACCTGGGTCATGCCATCCCATTACCCAAGGACTTGGATGCTGTCTGTGTCCATCTGTCCGTCTGTCTGTCTGTCTGTCTCTCTTTCTCACACACACACACACAACTCTGACTCTCAGGCACCCACGTATGGGAGCTGGGAAGGTACAATCTGCCGGTGGAACTGAGCCCTAGCGTCCTAACAGGCAGGAATGCCAGAGAAACAAGCCAGAGACCTATGAGAGGATCTGGGAGAAGAGGCCTAACTCCCTTTATTGCTCGGCGTATCTGGTGGCTGGAGCTGAGAGCAGTTACAAGAGCCAGAAAGTGGAGGGCTTTTGCCTTACAACCAGGGGCAGCATAAGAAGTGAAATCATTTCTTCTTGCCCTTCATGAGACCTTGAAAAGAGAATACTGGAAAGTATTTCTCAGAAAAGGTCATTTTAGGGCTGCTGGGAAACCCCAGAAGATTAGGAGAAGGAAATTGAGATTTCTGACCTTAGTAGAAGCCAGAATTTTAATACTGTACCTTTCACATTTGATTTCATTCAATAATATATTAATTACATTCAATAATGTAGTAATCTGTATATGAGCAAGCCATGTGAAATTAGGAAGGAGATTAGGATCTCATTGAAAAGGGGGCAGACACAAGCCAAATTAGTTATGAATTATAGTTAGGGATGTATTTATGCCCTTAGCTTTGTCTGGACAGGGTAGGTCAGGTTCCTAGCTCATCCGGTTCTCACACGTGCAGAGAGAGAGCCGCATCAACTTGAGGTCAAAGTGCCCTCTAGTGACTTATGCAGGCATTACACCTTAAGTAGCTGTTTCAGCCCCACCTAGTTATCTGAGGGTCAATGTGCTGCAGGGGTTTCTGTGGGGTAGTGCCCCTTCTAGGAAGTCCTGGAAGCACAGGCCACCTGGTGTGGAGCACGTGGATGTTGTCCTTTTTCATGCATCTCCTTCCTCCTCAGAGCTTCCTTCTGTCAAATCCGCCGTTTCGCTGGCAGCCAGAAGTACTGGTTTGGAGTTTTCTCTGAACCTCAGGCCCCACAGGAGGCAGACAAGCCAAAGTGGTCAAGGGCCCCCAGCCATACCATGGAGAAGTACGCCTTGAGAGCAAGCAAGTGTGGTGGAAGTAGAAAGAGTGCTGCCTTGGCCCGAAGAGACCTGGGTTTGAACTTTGGCTCTAGCTGAGGGTGCAACCCTGAGCAAGCCGCTTCTTTGAGACAACTGACATATCTATGAAATGGGGAGAATCGTCCTTCATCTACTTGGCATGATGTAGTAGATATAAGAATCAGGAAAATGGGTTTGAATCTTGCCTCAGGGACCTACTGGCTCTATGACCCTAGAGAAGTCTCTCAATTGCTCTATTGCCTCAGTTTCCTCATCTGCAAAATGAGGCTATATTCTAGGATTGTTGTGAGGAAGAGGCAGGATATGTGTTAAGTGCTTTGTGAACCATCAAGTACCCTGGACACAGGAGCTGCTGTTACCGTTTTCATCTCCCTCCCAGGGTTAAGAAAGGGCTTTGTAAACCTTAGTGTGCTATAAAAATGCAAGCTATTGTCACAACTCCAGCTCCATGAGAAGTCCAGAGCCCTCTCCCTCTGCACAGGGAAAGAAGGGGTCAGGAAGGCATCATGGTGGAGTAGTAAGCATCAGCTCTAGAGCAATAGGTCCTGAGTTCAAATCCTACCTCAGACACTCTCTTAGGTGTGACCTGGGATAAGTCACTCAGCTCCCCCTTAGCCTCAGTTACCTCCTCTGTAAAATGAAGGGTTGGCCTGGTGTCCCTTCTGACTCTAGATCTGGGATCCACTAGTTCTGTGAGCAGGGCGGACGAGCTCGCTCATGCTTCCTTCCTTTTTTTTTTTTTAGGCAATTGGGGTTAAGTGACTTGCCCAGGGTCACACAGCTAGTAAGTGTCAAGTGTTTGGTCTGAGGCCAAATTTGAACTCAGGTCCTCCTGACTTCAGGGCTGGTGCTCTATCCATGGTGCCACCTAGCTGCCCCTCTGGGCTTCCTTCTTCTCCTTAGACTCACTAGTCACATTTCCCGCTGAAGCATTCCTGGTCAGTGATCGTGGAGATGTCGCCATCTATAGCATCAGGCTCCTATTCAAAAAAGCTTATGAAAAAACTGCCGAGATACCCTGGGAAGGGAGAGGGGGATGGGAGAGGGGAAATCTCAGACTTCTGATGGCTTGACACAGTCAGGGCTGCCTCTGGCTGTCCAGCCTCCCTTGGGCCAGTGAGGTGTGGCTGGAAGTGATCACCAGCTCCTCTCTTCCATCCCGCCAGCTTGAGGCTTCACAGAACACAAGGATCTTTCCCTCCAGAGACCAGGGATTGTTTTAGAAAAACGAGCAAATTAAACAGGCTTCCATCCACTTACTCCTTGAGGCTCCTCAGAATGACTGAGCCTCTGAGTTGGAAGGGATCCCGGTGGCATCTAGTCCAACCTAGACCTAGGTTCCAGGCTTGTGTGGTGTGTGATTGGGAGGGAGGAGACCTTCTGGTTGGTTTGGAGCCCGGCGGTTCCTTCCAACCCAGAGATTCTGCAGCCGTTCAACCTTTACTTGAAGAAGTCCGGTGATGGAGGAGCTCACCTCCAGAGGTGTGCTCCTCCTGGACAGCTCTCCTGGTTAGGAAGTTGGTCCTGACATCAGCCTAAACCACTCTGGCTTGCCCCGTTGTTACTGGTTCTGCCCTCTGGGGCCAAGCAGAAGCAATCCGAGGCTTCTCCTACTGGCCAGCCCCCCAATCCCTGCAAACTGTTCCTACCTCCCATCTTTCCCAAAGGACCAACCCTGGGGCAGAATGATTTCAAGGCCCTTCTCCATCCCCCTTGCCTTCCCCAATGCTCCCTGATCTATCAGCATCTTTCCTATAATGTGTGGCCCCCAAACCAGAATGCAAACCACTTGACCAGGCAAAGAACAGCAGGACTGATCATCACTGTTTCCTTTCCAGGGTCAGCTGGCATCTTCCACTGCTGAACCAAACCCTCTCAAACCTCTCCCCACTCCAGTCCATCCTACTCCCTGTGCCAAAGTGATTTTTCTATAACTGTAGCTCCAACCATGTCACTCCCTTACTCAACAAACTCTTTGGCTCCCTTCTGCTCTTATTGTCAAATATAAGTTCTTCTGTTTAATGTTAAAAGTCCCAGCCGACCTTTCCAGCATCATTATACATGACTCCCCTTCCCATGCTCTAGTTTTTATTTTATTCTTATTTTTTCTTCCCATGCTTTATGATGAAGTCAGACCGGTGGTCCTGCTGTTCCTTACACACAACCCTCAGTCTCTCATCTCAGGGGCTTTGCACTAGCGGCTATGCCTGGTATGCCCACCTTTCTCACCTCCACCTCTTGAAATCCCTTTTTTCCATGGTGCCTTCTCCACAAAGCCTTTGCTGATTCCCGCACTGACAATGTTCCCCCACAATTTACCTGGTATCTACATTTAGTGACGCAGTTTACCTGGTATCTATACTTAGTATATCTTTATTTAGTAACACTTATGTGTGTTTTGTCTACTCCCAGGAGAACGTAAGCTCCATGAGGGATTGTTTCACTTTTGTCTTTGCACCTCTAATGCCCAGGACAGTGCTTGGCATAGGGTAGGTGCTAAATCTATTGAACTGATTAACGTGTATAGGAACTCCCAGAGTCCCCAGCTTGACTTCGTGTAAGAACTACTTCCCCTGATTTCCCAACAAAGCCGGGGCTTGGTGCATTCTCCTTTTTCCCACCTCCCAAGAGGCCATGGTCCAGACTTCGATCCATCGGTGTTCAAACCCTGGTGGGAACAGACAAGAAGGCTGATATAGTGGCAAGAGTGCTGGGCTGGGCATCAGCAGACAGGGGCTTTTATCCTGGCCCCATCACTAGCTAGTTCTGTGACCCTGGGCAAGTCACAACCTTGTCTGACTCAGTTTTCTCATCTGTAAAATGGGGATAATAATAGCATCTACCTCTCAGGGCTGTTATGAGGACCAAGTGAGATAGATAGTAGTTGTAAAGTGCTTAGCATGGTGCCTGGAACACAGTAGGTGCTATATAAATGCTAGCTATTATTGACTATTATCATAGGGTCTTCCCAACACCTTCCTCAAGTAGGTATTATTATTATTATTATTATTGTTATCATCATCATCATCATCATCATCATTATCCTTGCTTTACAGGCTAGGAAACTAAGGCTCAGAGAATTGCCCAGGGTTGCTCAGTTAGTAAGCATGAGGTAGAACTGGAACTCAGGGATTTCTGACTCCAAGTCTTGTGCTCTGGATCACACCACCTCTGGTAGGAGGACTGCTTGTTTTCGCAGATATTCTGTTTATTAACATGTTGGTTATCCAGATCCTAATTTTATTGAACTCTGCTCTATTTCATTACACAGTCCCTTTCTCCCTCTGCATCTGCTTCTCTTGTCTCGGTGTGTGTGTATCTCTCTGTGTCTCTGTGTGTGTCTCTCTATCTCTGTCTCTCTTGTCTCTGTGTGTGTGTATCTCTCTGTGTCTCTGTGTGTGTGTCTCTCTATCTCTGTCTCTCTTGTCTCTGTGTGTGTGTATCTCTCTGTGTCTCTGTGTGTGTCACTCTACCTCTGTCTCTCTTGTCTCTCTGTGTGTGTATCTCTCTGTGTCTCTGTGTGTGTCTCTCTATCTCTGTCTCTCTTGTCTCTGTGTGTCTCTCCATCTCTCGCTGTCTCTCTCTTTCTCCAAGTACTGTTAATGCCTTTTGTTTTGTAAAACTCAGTTTAATCCGAGAGACTTTCTTTATGAAAGGCGTGTTGTTTGCCAGGCACCTGTTGGACTCCAGGCATGTGACAACCTTGGCTATTGTGCAGGTGTTTACATTCAGGGGGCAGGGCAGAGAGGAGGGGAGGCAGCGAGTAACCTTGTAGGTGAGGAAGGAAAGAGTGAATGCAAAGCACCGTTAAGTGCAAAGGCTCAGCAGTGGGAAATGTCTTATCCAGGGAAGAGCAAGTTAGCCAAGAAGCCAGTTTGGCTAAAACCTACAGGGAGTAATGTGAAATCTGAGAAACCACAGGCATTTCCCAGTTCTCCGTCCCTCTCCATAATACAGCCTTCCTGAGTTTCGGTAAAAACCACCTCAGCAGAACCATGAATGCAGGGATGGTTTGACATTGCATGTAGTGCCAGTCCTGGTGGCCCCCCACTTCTCTGAGGGGGCTTTCTCTACTGGGCCCAATGTGACGACATCGGAAGGAGCGCCTTTCCTCTGCTTGTGAGGCGATCGCTCTAAACAGAACAAGACGGACCCAAAGCTGTGGGGTGCTGCTTTCTCTGCAGAGCGTGGATGTCTGGGCAAAGTCTCAGAGCCCTGGAGGGGAGGCATGGGGCCTTCTCCTGGGCTAGAGGCCCTGGGCTGGCACCCTGACTCGGCCATTTACCACCACTGTGTGCCCTTGGCCTAGTCCCTTCCCTTTCCTGGGCCTCAGTTTCCTCATTTGTAAAACGAGGGTGTTAGACTAAGGTCTCTCAGGTCCCTTCCAGCCTTGGGTTTCTCTGACCCTCGTGCTCCCTCCAGTGGGAACTTTTGGAAAAGACTCTGCGGCCTCTGAAAACCTGGGGCTAGGAGGGGCCTCAGAGGAGACTCATTTCACAGAGGGGGGGCCCTGAGGCCAAGGGAGGTGGAGAGACTTGCCCAAGGTCACACAAGTTGTAAGTGGCGGCTCTGGGATTCGCATCCGGGTCCTCTGGCTCCAAGATGGCTCCTCTTTCCCCTCCACCACAGCTCTAGCCCTTGGAATTACCATCTGGAAGATGTCCACTGTGGACAGAATGCTGGACTTGAAGTCAGGAAGACCTGAGTTTGACTCTGGCCTCGTATACTCACTAGCTGTATTACCCTGGGTAGGTCATTTAACCTCCTTGTGTTACTGTTGAGTTTTCTCAACTGTAGAATGGGAATAATGACTACCTCCCCCACAGGGTGCTATGAGGAAAGTACTGACACATAGTAGGTGCTTAATAAATGCTTATTTCCTTCCTTCCCCAACTAGAAGTGACCTTAGAAGTCATCTGCTTCACCTCAACCTTTTTTTAACAGATGCGGAAACTGAGGCCCAGACAGTGGAAAGGACTTACCCAGGGTCACACATTAGTATGTAGCAGCAGCAGGATTTGATCCCAGGCCCTCAAACTCCACATTTATCCTTTTTCCATGCAGACCTCTAAGATTATTTGATCTGACCTGCCCCTGGAATACTGAGCCTCCTGATCCCAGCTCTGGCTGCCCTGCACTTTCTGCCTCCCTCTAAGGAAGGCCTTCTCAACCTTGGTCCTTGCACTCAGATACACTTGTTTTTTGTTTGACAGCTACATTTCAATGTAATTAGCTGCTCTGTCCCTGACCTTGACCACAACTTCTTGGACTCGTGACATGGGAACAGTTCCTGGGCCAGCAGAGGCAGGAGAAGGGGTTCACTTCCTAGCTATGTGTCCTTAGGAAAAATGCTTCCCCTTGGGGATTTCAGTTTCCTCCTCTGCGAAATGGGGATATTAATCCTTGCCCTCACACTCAGACAAGTGTTACAGACACGTGGGCCACCAGGGCTCCTCGGCTGTCTGGGCTGCATCCTTCTAAGGGTCTGGCTTGCACGCATTGGACCCCAGCCTGGACCCCAGCCTTCCCTGTCCAGGGCAAGCTGCCCCCAGCTACCTCCAGACCTCCAGAACTGGAGGCTGGACTGCAGGTGCCTTTGCTGGTTCTGCTCTCTGCCGCCCTCTGGTAGCGGCTAACAGAACTACCCTTCCCTACCTTAGGCTGTGTCTGGGTACAGAAAAGGAGGCGTCTGAGCCGGGACAGACGCCCGCACATTCCCCAAAGTAACACCTCACGTTTCTGTTATGCGTTGTGTGTGAGGGAGAGATTTCTCGTTTCTCATATGTGAAACCAGGAGATCCCTGTGGGTGGTTCTGGAGGGAAAAAACCAACCGAGTTGCCCACCAGGCATCTATTAAATGCCTACCCTGGGCGGGCACATCGAATGTAAGCAGAAAAGGGCAACCTTCTGGGCCCCCAAGCAGCTTCCGTGCTACTGGGGGAGCTTCCATCCTCCCACGGGCGAGGGCCCAGTTCTCGTGGAGGCTTACCCTTCCTGGCAGGGTGGGCAATATTCCTACTCAGTGAATCTTCTTCTGGACATGAGTAACTGAGAGGCTAGTACTGTGTGGGGCGGGGGTGGGCAGTTTTCTAATGAGCCTAATAACAGCATAAGATTTTGAGAAGGAAGAAGCTTTAGATTTCAACCTCTTCTTTTTACAAATGGGGAAACTGAGTCTGGGAGAGGGGCGGGGTCACCTAGGGAGTTAGTAACAAAGAAGGGGTTCACACTGAGTCAGAGGCCCATCTAATGACCTTTGGGGCCCATCTGTTCCAGTCTCTTCGTTTTACAGGTGAATGAGCTGAGGCCCGGCCCTGCCCCCTCATTTTTAGAGAGGAGTAAACTGAGACCCAGGGCCATGAAATGATTTGCCCAGAGTCACACAGGGACTAAACAACAGAGGCATAATTTGAACCCAGGACCTTCTGATTCCAAGTCCAGCTGCCGTACTGCCTCATTTAAATTTTAAAAGAGAAGCTAATTAGCCCAAAATCACCTGTAAGGGCTAGACTGGGGATGATAGGTCTTGGGGGCAAGAAGGCCTTCTGAGACTCTTCACATAAAATTTTAAACAGCGCAGGGCTACGTGCAGACCCCTGGGGCACTCCACCAGAGACCTCCCTCCAAGTTAACACTGGGCCACTGATTCAAACTCTTGGGGGCTGGCTAATCCACCTAACTGTGCAGCACTGGTTCCCAGGCTACACCCCCAGGCTGGTAGCCTGCTGGTGGGAAGCCTCTCTTTACACTTCTCCGGGCTGGTCTTTGGAAAGCCTACCCTGAGTGTTGCTCAGACCATTCTCAAAGCCTCTGCCTTGGTGGTGTGGCTTCCTCGAACTCAGAACCACCTCCATACCGTGACAAGATGGCTTTAGCATTGTCATGATAGAATATCAGCTGACCTTGCTATTGCATTTGATGGTTTACAGGGCACTAATGCCCTTGGAGGCAGCATGGTGTCTAGAGGACCTGGGTGGTCTGCACCCTGACTCTGCCATTCATAGCCAGTGTGACTTTGGACAAAGTCACCTTCTCTGGGACTCAATTTCCTTACCTGTAAAATGGGCAAGGGGAAGGTAAGACTAGAGGCCCTCTATGGTCCCTTCTGGCTCTAAGTCTATGGTCTTGTGATCCCCACTGCAGCCCAGTGAGATAGGGATTGCTATCCCAATTTAAAGGTGACATTCAGCAGCATTAAGGGATGGTGGGACATCCAGCAGGCAGCTGAAGCCCAAGAGAGAGGTCAGGGCTAGAGATGTAGATGTGGATGGGGCAAAGTGCTAGGACTAGTTAGGGTCTCCGAGGTGTGAATTAGGAGTGGGTGGGCTACAGAGTCTTTGTTGGAGGGCAAGGCCAGCACTTTTTTAAAAAAAGAGTCCTGATCTAGGGAAGGGGTGGCCAAGCAGCCATGCGCAGAAACTGCAGGTGGAGGGGGTGGGGCTGAACGCTAAGGTTAATTGCGCCCTCTTCTCTGGGAGTCCTTTGCTCAGGGGACCCTGAGCCCCGCATGAGTGCACTTCCCCAGAGATACACTGGGGGGAGGAAGAGTGCCACCAATCTTCACTCAATCTCCCACTCCCACTCCCACCCCACCAGGCTGGGCTAAGCTCAGAAAGAGTCTCCATGGAGCTTTCATTAGGATCTCAAGTGACTTGCCCAGGGTTACACAGCTAGCAAGTCCAGGTTTTGAGCCTAGGTCTTCTGACTCCTCCACACCCAAGGGTCTTTCCACCACACCACACTGTCTCAAAGACCATTTGGTCCCACCCACACATGCGCAAGAAGCCCTTCCACGGTACATCTCCCCACCCCCCTAAAGTGCCTGAAGACTTTCAGAGAGTGTGTGTGCTTGTTTGTGAGTGTGTGTGTGTGCGTGCGTGCGTGTGTGTGTGTGTGTGTGTGTGTGTGTGTGTGTGTGTGTGTGAAGGGATACCTTCTACTTCAGGACAGCTCTCCTCCTCAGTTTCTTTCCCATCCAGCCTAAATCTGCCCCTGCAGTTCTGCCCTCTGGGGCCAAGCAGAAGAAGTCTGATCCCTCTTGTACAGGACAGCTCCTCAGATTCCTGAAGACAGCTAGGAAATCCCAAGCTCCCTAAATCTGCTTTTCTGCAGGCATTTAAAGCCTGTCCCAGCTTGGCTCCACTCTCCTTTGCAGGCTTATTGGAGATTACTCCCCAACAAATCGCCTTTCTTGCTAATGGCCCCCATGCCCATCACATCCTGCCCCCATGACTTTGCCCCTCACAGTCTCTCCCTCCTAGAATGTCATCCCTCCTCATTTCCTCCTCCTAGAATCCCCCGGTTTTCTTCCAAGCTCCTGGAGCCTTTGCTGATGCCTCCTGGTGCAAGTGCTCTCCTGCAATTACCTGGTTTTGTTTTTATGTTGCATATACTTATGCAAAGAAGGGCAGCTCCCTGACGGCAGGGGCTGTTTTGCTGTCTTGGCCTACCCAGCACCCAGTATAATGCCTGGTACACAGAAGGTGCTTAATAAATGCTCATTGAATGAAGGAATGAATGAATGTGGCCCCTCTCCTTTTCAGATGATAGTGTTCCTGGGACTCAGTTTCATTTTCTGTAAAACGAGGGGGTCGCATTCCCCGGCTTCTAAGATCCCTTCCGCCTTTAAGTTGATGACTCTATGGTGAAGGGGCGATGGGTTGGGCCGGGGCTGAGCTCCCTCCAGCCTCTCTTATTCCTCTTCTTTCATCCTGCCTGGACTCCTCCTCTTCTCCTTCTGTTGCGGTCTAAGAAGTTGTGACCCCTCAAAGACTGAAGTACACAACAGGGTCCTCTGGAATGAATTCACAGACTCAAGCATTCTTTAAGTCAAGGTGGCAAAAAGTTTATTGTTACGCTTGTCAGCGGGCAAGGATTCTTAAGGAACCGGCGATCTCAGAGGGGTACAGTTAAAGTTTATATAGAACAAAATATAATAAAACACATGCCAAATATGCTAACTAGGGGATTCAGGGTGGGATTAGGGAGTGGTTAAGGAGTGGTCAGTTCTTAAAGGAACACGAACTTCTTGTACCTACTGCACAGGGGTTTTACCCAGAGTTTATTAGGAAAAGCCCACAAGAGGGGCCACATGGAGGTGTGGTTCTAGGCCTGCTACGTCACTAAGTCAGAGTTCAGGGGTAAGTGAGAGTTGTCCAGTCTGCCACCAGTCAGTGTCTTGTTTGACAAGATAGATGTAGGGAGTACGCATATGTCTTAGGTCTAGAATACAGTTAATGAAGAGCCCAGGATGCGGATAATGAGGTAGGCAGTAGTATAGATAGTCCAGTAGGTAAGAATGTCTTTATGACCCAGTGCAAAACCAGTTCGAACTAATAATTTCTTCAGGTGCTGTTTGTAACTGCACCAGGGAAAGAGATAAGGGTGTGCTGGGGCCCACTCACGAGTAATTGCTAGGCACAGGGTCCTTGGGCTGAGGAGAAACTGCCAGGGACAGTGTTTCTGAGGCTAGGGAGAAATTGGGGTCCAAGCACAAGCACCCAAACACAAGCACCCGAGCACCCCATCACTTCATTCCTCAAGCTCATCCCACATCCTCAGTGACACAGAAACTGAGTCATCTGAAAGTGAATGTGAGGCAGTGCCAGGGGGGAGGGCAGTGCCAGGGGAGGGCAAGCCCTGACAGCTCCCCAGCCCCAACAAGAGGGGCCCCTCCTCACATTCCTGGCCCTGCGTTGTCCTCACTAGGCAAGGACTTAGGATCTTAGGAGCATGGCTTGAGAACTGGAAAGGCCTTCAAAGCCAGCTGGTCCAACCCATTTTATGGAGGAGGAAACTGAGCCTCATCCGGGCTAAGTGGCTTGCCCGAGGTAGCAGAGGTATAAATTCTATGGCATTTATTAAAGCCAAGGCCCTTTTTGCTGCTCCACAAAGTTGGAATGGGGACTGGAGCAAGTTTGGGGAAGGCTGATGGCCATTCTCAGAGAAGTACAAGGTCTGTAAGCCAATCGTGAAAAAAAAAAATGAGAATCCTGTGAAGTTGTCCCAAAGTTGGAGCAGGAAGGCATCTTAGAGACACCTTCATTTTTACAGATGGAGAGAACTGAGACCCAGAAAAGATCAGTGACTCACCCAGAGTCATACAGCTAATAAGCGTCCAAATCAGGATTTGAATTCAGGTAAGTTGCTTGGAGGTTTCCCTAACTTCATCTCTTGGAGAACGCCTAATGTCCTGGGCAAAGGAAGGCCAGCCTGCAGCCCAGCATTCTATCCACTGGGCCACCCAGCTCAACAGGAAAGAAAGGGAACCGGATCTGGGTTTGAATCCTGGTTCTGCCGCTTAATCCTTGTATGACCTTGGGAAAGTCACGTCACATCTGGGCCTCAGTTTCCCCATCTATAAAATGAAGAGGTTCTCTCCAGCTTTCAATCCATGATCCTATGAGCGACAGAGAGGCCTGGTGTGGAATTATCCAATGGGGGACAATCAAGAGTGATGTTAGTGACCTTACACTCCGAGCGTGGCACCTTGAGACCATCAGCCTCCTGCTTTCTCCACGAACATCCCCCGCCTGAGATGATGGGCGGGTGGGTGGCCCACTTTGTCTTGCACCCACAACCAGATCTGATCAACATCTGCCTGTTCAGAACCCAACAGTGCCTCCCCATCGCCTTCTGGATAAAATCCAGACTCCTTAGTGTGCCATTCAATGTCTCTATGGTTTGGCCCTAGCCTCACCTTGAACTACTCATCTTTCCTACGGGCCAAATGCTCAGTCCAAGATAGAGCACGTGCCATGCCTGGAAAATACCACATGTTCATCTGTAAAATGGGTTCAACGATAGTACTTCCCTTCCTCTCAGGGTGACTGTGAGTTGGAAACCCTAAAAAGCGAATGAGCTGTACGGCTGTAAGCAGCTTACTCACCCCGTCTGAGACGGCTCGTTTTATTTTTTAAAAAATCTTCTTTATAATCATAGTAGCTAACTTGATGGAATACTATGGTTTGCAAAGTACTTTATGTAAATGCTTTCATTTGGCTCTTATATACCAACTCTGGGAAGCACAGGCTTTTTGCAATCCCCATTTTACAGATGAAGAAACTGAGTCTAAAAGATACCAACTGACTTGGTCATAGTCCCATGGGGAGAAGTATCTTAGGGAAGATTTGAACTCAGGTCTCCATGACTCAGAGCCCAGCACTCCAGCCACTATACCACTCAGCTAGCTTCCTGTCACAAATTTAACAATCACCAACAAACATTTCAATGTACAAAGAAAAAAAAAAGGAGGATTATGTATCAAACTGTGAACTTTTAAGCATGTTCAATTTTACGAAGAAATAACAAAATTGCCCTTCCTTGGATGTTTGGAGCAGTCTGAATGGCCACTTGGGGGGATGTTAAGGAGGGAATTCCTTTGGTATATGGGTCCAACTAGAAGCCACTGAGGTCCCTTCCAACACCTAAATTCTGTGATTCTTTGTCCCCTTCTAAACTTTTGTTTTTTTCTGTGTATTTTTTTAAAAAGCGTTTTATTATCTTAATTTTCTCATCTGAAAAATGGGAATAATCACCTCATTTACTTGCCAGAGTTGTTGAGTTCAGATAAGATGATACATGCCAAGTACTTCGTGACCCTGAAAGTTTTGTTTAGGTCAAATAATGATAACAATAACAAAACAATAACAATAGTGAGTCCCCGGCTCCCCTACGCTCCGTGGCCAGATCGTGCGTATTTCAGGGAAGACTCAAAGCTGTCACGGGAGAGTCACAGAGAGCAAAGCACGTCATTCTCAAACATCGCCCAGGCACAGAGATGCCTCATCCCAGCTCTGGGAGGAGCTGACTTCTTGGTTCTGAGGGAGACTCTGTCTTTATGCGGAGACAAAACACATCATGGCAGCAGCCATGTCCCCTGCCCAAGGCAGAGCCTTGCTGGCGGCCAAGGGCAGAGCAGAGAGATGGGTGGAGGCCGTGGGATTCCGCTGGTGGATGCCCTGGCGTCGGCCCCGAGCTCTCCCTGATCCTGAGGCTGAGCTGAGCCAGGCGTCTTGGGCTCCCGGAGGTCAGCAGGGCTGGGTCCTGTTCAGCATGAGGGCTGATCCATAAAGCCAAGCTGCAGGCCGGCCTTCCCTTGCCCAGGGCATTAGGTGTTCTCCAAGGGATGAGGATGGGGAAACCTCCAAGCAAGTCACTGCATCTCCCTAGATCTCTCTTCATCCAGAAGAGGAGGATGTGTGGGGAACTGGGGATCTACAGGGCGCCCCTCAACTGGGGAATGGCTGGACAGATGATAGCGCGTCAATGGAACGGAATGCTGTTGTACCGCAAGAAATAATGAAAGAGATGGTTTTGGTGAAACCAGAGAAGACTCCTGTGGACCGATGCGGAGCACAGTGAGCAGAACCAAGAGAAACATTTATCCAATAACAATGACACTGTAACGGACGAATGCCTTTGAAAGACTCACAAACCGGAATCGGTGCCACGGCCGCTGTGATTCCACATGATCGATGATGGAGCACACTGCCCAGCCTGGGGGGCGCGTGGGGAGGGGAGAGAGCGAGGAGGGAGCGGGGATGGCCTCAGGGCAGATTGAGACACACATTTCTGGACAGGGCCAGTGTGAGAATTTGCTTTGCTTAAATATATATATATATACATATATAATTCATATTTATTTATTATGTATATCCATATTATATTTTATTTATATTTGTTATATATAAATATATTTACACTTGTATGCACGTATATATACATATATATACATGTCTGTTATAAGAAATTTGTTTTTTTTTTTTGGTGGTGGCGACAGGTATAGGTGGAGAGAGAAAATCCTTGGTAACTGAAAATTTAAAATGATTTATTTAAAGTATAGATAGGAGGGAGAAAAATCCATTCTTATTAATTGAAAAAATACATAATTTTTAAAAAATGAGCATGCTGAATTGTATGACCTCCAAGGTCATTTCTTTCTCTAGACCCTATGAGCCTTCTTAAAGACAAAAAGACAATAGAGAAAAACAGAAGGCTGGTGTGGGTCACCCCCTGGGAACCCTAGGCCAAGGACTCTGGAACTACTTTCGGTCAGTTCCAGATTTCGTCTCCAAGCCCAGGCAGAGGGACCAGAGGACCAGGAGGGTCGCCACTCTGGCCACCAGAGAGAGCACAGTCCTGGGTGAAGGATGGAGTCCCAGCTCTGCCTCCCAGATCCCTCTTCTTAACACCCTGATCTCCTCCCCTCCCCAGGGAGCAGTGCCAAAAAGTCTAAATAATCAATAAGTATTAGGTACGTGCCAGGTATCAGGCATGCTCAGCTGTGGTGATACAAAGCAAAACTGTCCTTCTCCTAAAGCAACTCAAATTATCATGGAGGAGATAACAAATAGTCAATCAACGAGCACTTATTAGGCACCTGCTGTATGCAGGGCTCCCTGCCCCTGTATTTATATGTGTATGCATTTTCCCCCTACAAAATGGGAGCGTAGGGATTCTTTCATGCATATCTTTGTATATCCGCAGAAGCTCCTGGCACAATGTCTCTGGCATATAGCAGGCACTTAATAAACGTTTGTATATTGACGGCCTTCAAGGATATGCCACTCAGTCAAGGATCTGGATATATAATCCGTCCCTAAATGTAAGGGAGGAGGGTGTGATTTCCTCTTTCCCAGATAATGAGCTTTTTTTTTTTTTGTGAGGCAATTGGGGTTAAGTGACTTGCCCAGGGTCACACAGCTAGTAAATGTCAAGTGTTTGGTCTGAGGCCAGATTTGAACTCAGGTCCTCCTGACTTCAGGGCCGGTGCTCTATCTACTGCGCCACCTAGCTGCCCCCTCAGATGATGAGATTTTAATGTGATTTAACAAGGCATGAAGCTAAGTATCGACTTGCCACCCCACGTGGTGACCCCTTTACAAAGTATGACCCCGAGTGGCCTCACGAGGAAGAATGCCTGTAAAGGCGGGAGGGCTTCAGACAGCTAAGCCAGAAAAGGCGATCACATAGGGAGCGCAGGCTCAGAAATGCTTTGAGGAGAAGGACATTTTCCTCTTCCTGTCCCCATTCCCCACAGTGGCCATGGCTTCGAGAACGCCTTGCCTAGGGGGAAACAGCAGACAAAGTCACCATTTTAGAGAATTTGAGGCAAAATTAAAGGAGCAGAGACACATACTCCACAAGACCCCTGGCAGCAGAGAAGAGAGTCAGCTATGGAGAAGAAAAGAACCTGGGAAGCCAGCAGAGACACTGCGCTCAAAGGGAGATAGATGCGTGAAGCTGCTGTTCAATTGTGCCCGACTCTTTGTGACCCCATTTGGGGTTTTCTTGGCAAAGATACTACAGTGGTTTGCCATTTCCTTCTCCAGTTCATTTGACAGATGAGGAAACTGGGGCACACAGGGTAAAGTGACTTGCCCAGGGTCACCCAGCTAGTAAGAGTCTGAGGCTGGATCTGAACTCACAGAGATGAGTCTTCCTGACTCCAGGCCGGGCACTCTGTGCACTATGGAGCCCCCTAGCTGCCTGCATGAAGACTCTCCAAAGAAAGGACTGGGAAGCCTTTCAGTACAAAGACTTTTGAGTCGCCTTTGCTGTGCACATATACTACACCTCTCCTCCACTGTCGCTGTACTCAAAAGCTGAGCCTGCTCTTACTATGGGTGCTGTGTGTATTTGTGGGAGGGTGTACCCCAGGTTTACGGCGGAATGTTTCTTTACTTTGCCCCCTTAATAAATACCTTTGCTAAGAGATAATTATGTCTACCGGCTGATTGTTAATGGGACACATGCTAGTGGAGGCTCACGCTCTATGAGACTTGCAGAGTTGGACACAACTGAACAACTGAACAACCAGGATTCTAAGAGGCAGAGGTCAGGAAGGAGAATGTTTCATGAATGAAGGGGGAGGAGGGAGCTTGTATAAAAACATGGGGACAGGAGGTGTAAGGTCATATGTGAGACATAGCAAGGTCAGTTTAGCTGTAGAGTGCGGCTAAGGGAAAAGCCTCTGCCAAAAGTAGAACGGTAGGTCATGACCACGCTGTGAAAGGCCAGAGGAGTTTATGTTTGTCCTTAGAGGTCATTGGGAGCCACCGGGGTTTCTTGAGAAGGGGAGTAACCTGGTGCTTTCGGAAGATCACTTTGGTGGCTTCGTGGAAGATGGGTGGAGGAAGGGAAATCAAATAGGAGGTGATGGAAATTGCTGAGGTGAGAGGTGAGGGGAGGTGGACCTAGCACAAGGACTGTGGGAGTAGAGAGAAGGGACCAGATGGAAACAGAAGAGACGAACCTGAGTGATCCACTAGATGTGAGCAAAGTGGAGCAGAGAGTGCTTAGGAGAGAATTCCTTGATTTTGTAACTTGGGCCATTGTTTGGAGGCCACCATAGGACACTGGGAGCTCCTAATGCCTGGCTGACTCCTCTCTTCATTTCCTAAGGGAGCGAGCTAGCCGCCTTCACCTGGACTCTGGCTCTCCAGGATTCCAGCTTCTCCCCCCAGCACCATCTTCCATAGTGCAACAGGGGGGAGTCTAGGCGAGCAATTTCTTCCTCTCCCGGAAGGTGTAGAGGTGGCTTTGGAGAAGCACATGGCAATGGTGAGCATAGGCTTGCATGAGTTCAGAGAAGCGAGTTCAAGAGTACTGCTCATGGAACAGTCTGGAACTGTGCCCAAAGGGCTATCAAAATGTGCATACCCTTGGACCCAGCAATAGCACTTCTAGGGCTGTGTGCCAGAGAGATCTAGAAATGGGAAAAGGACCCACATGTACAGAAATATTCATAGCAGCTCTTTCTGTGGTGGCAAAGAACTGGAAATTGAGGGGATGCCCATCCATTGGGGAATGGCTGGGCAAGTTGTGGTATATGAATGTGATGGAATACTGTTGTGCTGTAAGAAATGATGAGCAGGCAGACTTCAGAAAAACCTGGAAAGACTTGTATGGACTGATGCTGAATGAAGTGAGCAGAACCAGGAGAACTTTGTGCATGGTAACAGCAACATTGTGTGATGACTAGCTCTGATAGACTTAGCTCTTCTTAGGAATGCAAGGCTCTAAGACATCTCCCAAGGCCTCATGATGGAAAATGCTATCCACGTCCAGAGAAAGAACTATGGAGTTTCAATACAGCTTTTTTTTTCTGTTGTGTTTTGTTTCCTCTTTCTTATGGTTCCTTCTGTTGGTTCTAATTTTTCCTTACAACATGACTAATGTGAAAATATGTTTAATAAGAATGTATAGGTATAGCCTATATCAGACTGTGCACCCTCTTGGGGAGGGAGGTGGGGAAGGAAGGGGAGAAAAATTTTAAACTCAAAAGCTTATGGAAGTGATTGTTGATAAATTAAAATAAATTAATAAAATTTTAAAAAAATTAAAAAAGAATACAGGATTTTGAATTCCTTAGGCAATGTGACCCCAGATTTAGCTTAGCCAGAGAACAGGGATTTTCTGGGCAGCCCCAGCTTTGGAAGTTTCCTTGCGGTCACCCCAGATTCCATTGTTCCTCATTTTAAGAGTTTGCGGATGGCACCTGAGAAAAAGATCGCTCTTCATTCATTTCAATTGTGTCTGACTCTTTGTAATTGCATTTGGGCTTTTCTTGGCAGAGATACTGGAGTGGTTTGCCATTTCCTTCTCCAGCTCATTTGACAGATGAGGAAACTGAGGCAAACAGGGTGAAGTGACTTGCCCAGGGTCACACAGCTAGTAAGTGTCTGAGATCACATTTAAAATCACATCCCCTGGACTCTAGGCCTAGTGGTCTATCCACAGCGCCACCTAGCGGCCCCAGAGAGAACGACAGGGAGGAAGTTTTCCTGATTCAGTATGATGGTTGTAGAAAGAAGAGAGCTGTCCACATAACATGGTCACTGCATAGTACCCTACTTGGACAGCAAAGTCAGTGAATTACTTGGATTGTACAGGAATTAGAGAAAGATTATTCCCTGACCCGCCTCCACTCCCATTCCTCAAAAGTGGTATCCTTCAGGATGAATTCCTGGAAAGCTGGGGGCTGGACCAGGCTGGGTGGGCTGTAATTAAACCTAGTGGAGGGACAGCTAGGTGGAGCACTGGATAGAGCACCGGCCCCGCAGTCAGGAGGACTTGAGTTCAAATCCGGCCTCAGACATTTGAAGCTCACTAGCTGTGTGACCCTAGGCAAATCACTTAACCCCAATTGCCTCACAAAACAAAACAAAACAAAACAGCAAACCAACAACAGAAAGCTAGTTGAGCTGGGGGAGGGGCGGGGAGGGAAGTTCTAAACCAGACCAGTCCCTTCCTCTCTGATCCTTAAGTCAGCACAATGCTAGGGCTTCTCCTAGGACAGTATTTCACCAGCTGAATCAGCCCTACCTGTCTCTGCTCTCCTCTCTTCTTTTAGTTTGAATTTCTGATTAAAAAAAAAAAACTTGGGAGAACCAGATGTCTCCTTCCCAAAGCCCTGGGGAGCGAAGTGTTCCCCCAAGGATCTGTCCTGAGCCCGCTTCTCTTTCTCCATCCCGCTTTCAGGGACATTATCGGCCCCATGGGTTTAATTATTGTCTCGTGCAGATGACTCCCAGTCCGTAGATCCTGCCCCCATTACCCTTTGAGCTCCAACTTCATGTTACCAGCTGCCTGTGAATACCCACAGCTGCACGTCCCACAGGCGTCCCACATCCAACATGTTTATTGCCTTAAAGGCAGTCTTGGCACGATGGAGAGAGCCCTGGGCTGGGAGCCAGTTAGAAAGACTTTAATTTGAACCAGGGGTCTGTGACCTTAAGATCTTTGGGCCTTAATTTCCCCCTTTGTAAAATGGAGTGGGGGGGCCTAGATGACACCTTCTCTAAGTCGTACAGAAAGGTGGTCTAAGAACAGGGTGGGGAGGAGCCAGGAAGAGCTAGTGGCGGGTAAGCAGGCCAACCTTATCTTCTGGGATCGTGTCCTAGGTCACAATGTACCATGAAACTGCTCAGAGGATGTAGCTGGCAGGCGTCCATGTATACGCCAGCCAGCCCAGAGGGACTCTTGAGTCCTATCTCCTACCTTCTCTCTAATGCTCCCCGGGGATCCAGGAGGTGCAAGGGCTGAGTCTAAAGCCTGGGTCCTAGCCCCCAGTGGGATCACGGACGCATCATTCCCATCTGAAAAATGGTCAAAATAATATTCACATAAACAACGTGTCGAAAGGTGTAGAAAAACCACGGGGGATGTTCTGGATCACTTTGCCCACAGCCCCTGTCCAGGAAAATTGGAACAATGTATATAATGAACACGTAGCCATGGACTCCCTAGTCTCTTTCAAGGTCCCTCCTACGTGAAATCCTGTTCTCCTCGTTGTGAGTGCTAATTTCCCCTCCTCCCCACAAAAAAATGACTGTGTCTTTCTTTGGAATATACTTTATATTTTCTCGTCTGAGCTTGTTTTATTTCTCCAGTAGAATAAAAACTTCTCGAAAGCAAGATCGTTTCATTTTTGTCTTTGTTTTCCCATCCTCTGGGCATGTCTGGGAACACTGGAAAGATGTTTAGTGGACTGGAGAACTGAATAAAGGGTCCCCACCTGCCTTTACCCAGCACTCTTGCCTGGGCCAGGTAGGGAGCAGGGCACTTTCTTTTTCTCCTTTCCTCCTTCCCCTTCTCTCCTCCCTTCTCCCTCACCCCCTCCCTTTCCTTCCCTCTCCCAACCAGTTTCCCCTCCTCCCCCCTCTTCCTTCTCCCCTCCCCCTCCCTCTCCCCCTCCTTCCTGTCTCTCTCCCTCCTCCTCCCTCTCCCCCACCTCCCTCTGCCTCCCTCTCTGTGGTATTCCAAACTGCTGCCCCAGCCACCTGCTCCTCAGGCAAGAGGAGACACAGCGTATCTCTAAAGTTCTCTTGTCGTTACACATCACCTCCCCACGGGAGAATTAAGCTCAGAAATCTCATCTTCTCCCAGGTTGCCAAGGCTGCTCTGTTCCCAACTCTCATTAAAGAGCCAGCCTGGAATAGTAGATTCAGGGGAAGTGGGTTAGAATTTGGCTGCGCTGTTTGCTCCCAGTGTGACCTTGGGCAAGTCACTTCCCCACCCACCCCCAAGGTCTTAGATTCCTCATCTGTGAATTCAGGGTAGCAATCTCTGTCCTATCTGTGTTACAGAGTTGTTGTGGGGGAAGTACTTTGTAAGATATATGTATGTGTGTATAACATTACTAATTATAACATATGTTTGTATATTGAACTTGTGATTTCATTTGAGGAACTTCCAGTGTGGAGACTCCCTCCACCAATGCAGATTGATACAAGTTACCTGAAGCACTTAGACCCCCCCTAAGCCAGTATGTGTTGGAGGTAGGGCTTGAACCCAGGTCTTCTGACTAATGATAGTCTTTTTAGCCTCTAGGCCAGCTCTTTCTCCAGCATCCTCATGATGCCTCTCAAGCCTTATTGGTAGGGTTCAGAGGGCGGGACATGCTGAGCTGAGTGATCCAAAGAATTTCTCAAGTCTAGACTTCCAAATGGATCCTAGTGGAGAGGGCACTAGATCTGGAGTCAGGAAGACCCTGGTGCAGAAGCCACCTCAGTTACTGAGCTGGACATGTGACCCAAACTCTCTCCTGCTTAGTAAAATGGGGGGTTGGTCTCAATAGCCCAGCCTACGGTCCCCTCCAGCTTCAGATCAGTGTCCTATCCTCCTGATACTGTATGGCCTCAGAACAGAAGGGGCTGAGAAAGCCCCTGGGATACCCAGGCCTCTGGGGGTCTACTTCCCACACCTGGTGGAAACAGCCCCTTCTCTCAAAGGGCTTACATTCTGACAGAGGCTGCCTCTCTTCATTCTAATGCTTTCCTTCTTTTCAGCACTTCCGGTTTCTCCTGTCTGCGGCTTGTTTCTTCGTATTTGTTTTTGCTTATTATCTGCCCCATTAGACCCTGAACTCCTCGGGACCAGGGACTTTCTGCTTGTGTTTGTGCTTGGCACATAGCAGATGCTACATAAATGCCGGATAGCAATGTACTTGGGAGGTAAATTTCTCTCTCGGTGCTTCCAATTTCTCCCTGAGTAAACCAAGGAAAACATTTGCCCCCCTTTCCCCAGGTGGGGAAGACAGAGCCAATCCCCTTCTCCCCTTCAAAGAACCGGAAGGAAACTACTAGTGAATACAAACTACGTGTAGGGCAAACCTCCTTGCAGACTTTGGTGTCCCCTGCACATATGAATGCCTTTGGAGAGACCAGGACCCTGTCCACCTCCCCCAGGTGATCTCCCTTCCCTACCTTCTCTTCCAAGTGCAAGAACTGAGGAGTCTCGGGATTTGAAAAACTACCCCACTCCCCCAGTCCCAAAGCTGTTTGGTAGTTATTGGACAGATATTCTTTGCGGGAGATGGAAATTTGGGGAGTGGATGGAATAGTCACTGTAAAGTAGGGTGACATCTCTGATGAGGGATATGAGTCAGGAACAAGGAAGAGGCATCCAAAGAAAAGGTTAAAATATGAGGGCATTTGCTCATTGAAATGACTGTGTTTTTTGTTCTAAAGATCTGGGCCCCTAGGACTGAGAACCAAATTCTGCCCCTGAAAGGGAAGGTCTCCTGGTAACAGACTCTGAGGGAATAAGCCAGGGAGGCTCTGCTGGTGTTAAGGCAATCTAAAAAGGCTAGGAAAAGCCCCTGGGGCTCAGGAGTGCTAGACTTTAGGAAGCTCTTAGATCTGGTGGGGGCGCTGCGCTGAGAGCACAGAGTGCTGGGGATTAAAAGAAAGACAAAAACAGGCCCTTCCCTAGAGGTACTTATGACATGCCAACAGTTTTGCACCTATGAAATACAAAGCAGTATAAGTGGGAGATAATGTTGGAGGAGAAGCTTCCGACAGAAAGTGGGAGGGGAGCTGACTCCCGATGAAGCCAGATGAAGGGCAGAGGAAGGAAAGAAGTCCAGGCATGGAAGGCAGCCCATGAAAAGGCAGAGTTGGGAGGCTGAGTTCTGGGTGTAAGGAAGACAAGGAGGCCAGTATAGCAGGATGGGAGATTACCTGGGAGAAAAGGTAGAAAGCGGCCAGGTTAGGAAGGGCTTTAAAAGCCAAACTGAAGGCTTTATTTGGAGTGTCCCAAAACCCTCAGTGCTGTTTTAAGTTTTAATAACTAAAAACTTTTGGAATATCCTGTATTTGCTCTTGGAGGTCATAGGGAGCCAGTGACATTTATTAAGGAAGGGAATGATATGGTCAGACCTACACTGTTTTTTCCAATAAAAAGAAAAATATTTATCCAAAGTAGATTTTTTTGTAAATGAAGTTCACTTTCCTTAGTTTTATTCACTGTTTTCTTTTTCTTTAAATTTTTATATTTTTTCCAATTACATGTAAACACATTTTTGACATTTTTTTTATTTTGAGTTCCAAATTCTCTCACCCCCTTCCCTTCTCCCCTCCTTGAGAAGGCAAGCAATTTGATAGTTTTTACATGTGCAGTCACAACAAAACATATTTCCATATTAGCCATGTTATAAAAGAAAACATAGACCAAAAGGAAAAAAAAACAAGAAAAATAAAGGAAAAATAGTATGTTTCAACCTGCATTAAGATCTTTCTCTGTTCTTTCTCTGGAGGTGGCTAGCGTTTTTCATCATGAGTCCTTTAGAATAGCCTTGGATCATTGTGTTGCCGAAAATAGCTAAGTCGTTCACAGTTGACCACCAGACAACGCTGCTGTTACTGTGTACAAGGTTCTCCTGGTTTTGCTCACCTCGCTCTGCATCAGTTCATCTAAGGGAGAGACCTTTACTTTAGCAAAATCACTTTGGAAGAGGGACAAGAGGGAAAAGAGTCTTGAGTCTGGGAGACACCAGTAGGCTATTACAATAGCCCAGGGGAGGGGTGATGAGTGCCTGCATCAGGGTGGAGGCTGTAGCTGAAGATCCTGATGAGAAGCTGGAGGGGGGACGATTTGTGCAGAGTGTCTCCAGGAGCCTGGCTAAAGTCTGGGTCAAGGGTTGTATGTGCCTTGCTTTCTACAAGCCCCCCCACTTCACATTGGAGCCTAGGTATTTGTGGAGGAAGGTGTCTATTTAGGGTAAACTTTTTGTCACTGGTCTCACTTGTTTAGAACACGCTGTGGCCCCTGGCGGGTTACTGAAGATGCCACTTCCGTGGCAGCTTAGGGGGCTGAGATGAGCAGCCCCAGGGAGTTTGCTGGGGGACCTGACCTGTATGTGTGTGGGGAGGGGAGTCCCCAGGGGTTTTATATAGACAAAGGAATTTCAGAAGGTAGAGAAAGTGCAAAAACAGGGTGGGGAGAGGAGGGGGAGCAGGAAGGGAGGATGAGGTCCAGGTGAGGAGGGAGAGACCATACAGATACAGCTCCTTCTCAGCCTCCTTTGCTAGGCTGAATCCTTATACCACTATAACCCTACTCCTAACTATGGGCAAGAAAGGAGATGTCTAATACTAACACAACAACTGCCTCAGTTTGGCTGGACCCCAAGTCCTGCTTGGGGAACCCTAGAGGGGGAATGATGTGAAATCCACCTAGAAAGCTAGGCGGCAGCCAGAGTGCGAAGGGGCCAAACAGAGGAGTATAGAACTTCGTCCCAGAGATAACAGGGAGCCACAAATGCTTCTTGAGCAGGGGAGTGGCTCGTCTAGCCCTGTACTTCATGAATGTCAATTAAGTATGTTAGAAGCTTCTGCCTCATAATGGCACAGAGGTGTCCCTGGCCACTCATGAACTAAGCCAGGGCCCCCTGAGCTCTGGGGGGCCCTCTCCATGGAATGGAAACTACTCAAGGGCAGGGGCCATTGTGGTGGTGGTGGGGGTACTGGGAGGAGAAACTCATCTCCAAGTTAGCTACAGGGAGACTGATTTTTCAACCACTGTTATTATCCAAAACCGTGTTGGATTAAGTCCTGAGAGGCATGTGGTCCAGTGGAAAGAGCCCTGGCCCCTGTGTCAGATGAGCTGGGTTCAAATCCTGTCTCTGACACTAACTTCTACAGGCCTCAGTTTCCTCATCTGTAAAATGAGGAGACCAGACTAGATGGTTTCTGAGATGCCTGCCAGCTCTGTGATCCTGTGGCTTCTCAGCCTCAGTTTCCTCTTCTGTTGGACTAGAAGGTTCCTTCTAGCTCCATAGATGGTTGACCTGTGGGAACCTCTTTCTACCTCCCAGACCCTCAGGGTGGGAAACACCCCCAGCCTTGCACATCCAGCCTGTAGCCCTTGGCTGTGGCCTCCAGCAGCTCCCCTCTGAGGAGCCAGGCAGAGAGAGCCCTGGCCCAGATAAGTGAGTGCCCCTGCTCTGCTCCTGGACCCGGATATTTGCTGTTCCCTCAGGCCCCGACAATGTTTGCTGATCTCTCCCAGATTGCTAGTGGCAAGTGAGGCGACAGCACTGGAAAAGATTGATGCCATTCACCGGGAGCTCTCCTTCCTCTGGCTTCCACCTCTCCAGTTTCCTCAGTATCGTCTCCCAGACTTTCCCCCTTTGCTCTAATCTCTGAGGAAGAGGAAGGGAGCTCATTCACTCACCCTTGATCCCATCTCTTCCTATCTCCTCCTGTCCTTCCCGTCAATCATCTTCTCTGTCTCTGTCTCTATCTTTCTCCTCTCTCATTTTCGATCTCTCCTTGTTTACTGGCTCCTTCCCCCTGGCTCCTTCCCCAGGCATCCTTGATGCTTAGATAACCTTCATTTGACCCTGCCACCCTCTCGGGCCATCATCCTCCCCCCCACAGACAAGCTCCAGTAAGAAGCTGCCTCACTTCCCACCCCCTTGCCATCCGGCTTGGACCTCCCTACTTGACTAAATGTTCTCTCTGGCTCACCAGTGCTCTCTTTCTGGCTGAATCCAGTGCCATTCTCCTCGTCCTCATCCCACTTGGCATCTCTGCAACCCTGGATGCCACCAGCTGCCTTCTCCTCCTGGGTGCCCTCTCTTCTGGGGCTTTCATGACCCTGCTCTGTCTGGATTCTCCTTCCTCTCTCACTGCTCCTTCTCAATCTCCTTCGCTGGGCTGTATCCTTGTCTATACCATGTCCACTCCCCTATGCAGGTACCCGCTAAGGCTCTTCCCTGGGCCCTCCTCTCTGTCTCTCTCTTTCTCTCTCTGTCTCTCTGTCCATCTCTGTCTCTGTCTTTCTGTCTTTCTCTCTGTCCGTCTCTCTGTGTCTCTGTCTCTCTCTCTCCACTCTCTTGGTGACCTCATCACCTCTAACTCCACTGGATTTATTTTGTTTGAATGTATTATTTGCTCGTCTCTCTGTGTGTGATTTCCTCCCAATAGATTGGAAGCTTCTTGAGAGCAGGAACTGTTTTGTTTTTATCTTTCTGTCTCCAGAACTTGGCATTGTACCTGGCACACGGTAGAAGTTGTTGAATTGGATTCAGGTGAATTTCCCAGGCTGCAGAATTTGCCTAATTCTTGTGTTACCTCCTACCTCAGTTTCTCTCATGCTTGTTTCTCCTTCCCCAGCCCCTGCCTGCATCATAGCATCTCCCCATGTGTAAAAGCCAAGGATAAAGCTGGGACTCCTCCAGGATATGGATTACCTCACGCAGTCACTTTACCTCCTTCCTGTGCCTTCACTTATTTGTCTGTAAAAGGGGGGAGCTGAATGCAGTGACTTCTGAGGTGCCTTCTACCTCTCCATGTAGGATCCTCTGGGTTGGGGAGAGGGCTGTACGAGGAGGGAGACTGAGACCCTCTGCTTTTCCCCTCTTCCTTTTGGAGCTAAGTCACCACCCGTGACCCCAACTGTGTGGTGTGTGGTTCTGTTTCTGGACCAGCTTCCAAGGCTCCTGGTGCTCCATATTTGCTGAGAATAAGAGAATGAGGAAATGCATCCCTCACACGCCCGGCCATGTATGTGCCTGTGTGAATGCGTGTGGTCCTGTTGGCTCCATTTGTCTGTACGTGTCTTGGTGATCCTGGCTATATCTGCTTCTCTGCTCAAGTCAAGTGCGAGTCTTTGTAAGAAGGAGCTCTTATGTCAGCTCATGCATAGCTGGTGTACCTGCTTGAATAAGGAGGCCAGGAGGGAACAATTGTGGGAAGGGACAGGTGGGAGAAGGACACACACAGCTCCACACAGGGCAAATTGGTTTCCTTGCCTGGCCAAGGCTTCAGTGACTCCAAGGCTGGACAGCGACTCACAGAGGCAGTTTATATTACAAAACAAACAAAAAGTCCATAGACCTCTGCAACTGCCCAGGCTGAGCATTCCCTTGCAGCTCTCCTCTACTGTACTCCTCATAGCCCTACTGCATGCTGCTCTCTGCAGCCTTGGAGCCCACTTTGCACCTTCAATGGTCGAGCACAGGTCGGAGCTGTGTTCCCAGCTGCCTGCCTCTGCAGCATGGTAAGCATTGCTCTCCTCTGGGACCCAGGGAACGCAGGAGCCCCTGCATGGGGGGAGTAGGGTGCCCATTGTGGATCCAGTCCAGGAGGAAGCTGCAGGGCTGGCCCCAGACAGGGTAGAAGAGGGCTTCTGGGGCTGGCCCCACTTGGGTAGGGGGAGAAGAGGAGGAGGGGAAAAGAGGGCATATGAAGAGTTGGGGGGAGAAGAAGGAGGAGGCAGTTTTCAGAAAGACTCAGCTTGAGACCGTGTATTGGCATCTTCCCAGCCTGGAAAACTGGAAGGAATCTATTTGGGTGCATGGGTCACTGCTGGGCTGTCCTGGACAACGCTGGAGCCTAGAAGGAGGACCTAGGACTTAGGGCTGGAAAGGACCTTCTCAGTAACTATATAACCCAACCCTCTCATTTTACAGAGGGGAAATTTAAAGTGACCCGGTTAAGGCGTACAGCTAATAAGTGGTGGAGCCCACGTTTACACAAAGAAACTCAAACATTTCTATTCCCAGCACTTGGCAAGGCTAGATCTCAGTCTGAGGCTGAATTTGAACTCAGGTCTTCCTGACTCCAGGAACAGTCCTCTATCCACTGCACACCTAGCTGCCTGGTGAAGCGGAATAGGTGGGATGAGGACAAATTGTGAAGAGCTTTAAATACCAAAGAAAGGGTACTTTATACCAAGAGGAAACAGGGCACCCCCAAAGCTTGTTGAATAAGGGCAGTGGGTGACTTGGTCAGATCTTCACCTGGGCACTTTGGCATTAGGGGGAGGGTGGTTTGAAATGGGAAGAGAGGTGGTCAACCAGCTGGAGGAAGGAATGAAGGAAATGAGCGCTTATTTAGCTCCTACTGTGTGCCAGGTACCGTGCTAAGTGCTGGCAGGAAGAGGTGAAAGATGACGACCCAAAGTGGGTGCAGATGACGCTGAGCTGGGAGGGAGAGCTTACACACCAGAGCACAGACAGGGTCCAAAAAGCTCCTGACAGGCCACAGAGCAGACAGAATCCAACTTAACTCCTTTATCCGATGAGCTCATGTTTGGAAAGCTCTCAGCACAGTGCCTAACGACACAGTAGGTGCTTAACGGAGGCTTATTCCCTTCACCCACTTTTTGAAATAAACAGCAAGTCTCCCAGCTGGGTACAAGAAATTCACTTCCCAGCTAAAAGATGGAGAAAGCATGAGTAGAGGGCGTCTGGTCTGAAAAAGACCCCGGGGGAGGGGATCGGTGGACCACAAACCCAGGCTGAGCCACATCTGCCGTGGGATGTGGCTGCCAGGAAAAAAAAAAAAAGCTAGTGCTGCATCGGATGAGACTCAACCAATAGTTCCCCCGCTCAGCCGCTAGGTGCCGCCAGAGTGCATAGAGTGCCGACCCAGAGTCAGAAAGCCTTCTCTCCCCGAGTTCAAATCTGGCCTCAGACATTTCTTAGCTGTGTGACCCTGTTTGCCTCAGTTTCTCATCTGTAAAATGGGCTGGAGAAGGAAATGGCAAACCATTCCAGCGTCTCTGCCAAGAAAACTCCAAATGGGGTCAGGGAGAGCTGGCCAGGACTGAAAGACGACTCACCAGCGATGTGAAAGGTTGCCAGGCAGCGGAAAGATCAGACTCCTTTTGTTTGGCCCCGGGGGCAGAAGCAGGGGCAGCAGAGGGGAGGAAATCGGGAAGGAGCCAGCGTAGGCTCGATACCGGGAAAACAAAAGGTCCCCTAACAATGAGAGCTGTCCCAGGGCGGAGGGGGCTGCCCGGCCAGGGGCCGTCTGCACACTGACCCCAGGGGCCATCTGCACGCTGCCCGGCCAAGGGCCATCTACAACCTCCGCCTTCCAGAAGGTCTCCAAGCCGAGCCTGGAGGACCCCTCCTTGGGCTTCTCTGGGGCACCAGCCGGACCAGCTGGCTGCTGAGATTCCAGGAGGAGGGCTCACATTCCAGCCTCCCCGAGATCGCCAGTGACGGGGCGTGCAGCCAGTAGCCACGCTAGCTCTTCCCACTGCAAACCAACCCTCCCCCATTCCCGCTGGCCCGTCTGCAGCTTTGCAGCCTCCCAGCTTTCTGCACTGTGAGTCTGGAATGGGCCCCTTGGAGTAGGTATTACCGATCCCTCCCCCCTTCGGGAAAATCACAGCCCCTTCCCCCAGGATCACCAAACAACCAAATAGGGACGGCTCACGTAGTCTTGAGCGGATAAAGCGACTGGCCCTGGGTCCCCCAGACAGTGTCTACAAGATCCCAGGTCTACAGCGAGAAGAGACCTCAGTGGCGTCTTAGTCCAGCCCCAACCCTCATTTTACGGGGGAGAAAATCGAGGCCCGGGGACGCGAACTAATTTGCCCAAGGTCACCTGGGTAGCAAATGACAGAAGCGACATTTGAACCCAGGGCCTCCAACTCTCAACCCGCTAAGGTTCCCAGACAGAATTCTCTTCCTTCCTCCCTTTGCACAGGCCCAGGCTCCTCCTCACCTCAACTGCTCTAGCTTCCCCAGGGACGTGTCTGTGGTAGGACCAGCTGGGTCCCAGCTCCTCAATGGAAGCGGCAGCGCCTGGGAAGCCTTTGACCTGGAGGACTTGAACTTGACCGCCGAGGAGCTGAGACTCAAGTACCTGGGCCCCCCGCAGAGCAGGCTCTTCGGGCCCGTCTGCACCACCTACCTGCTGATCTTTGCTGTGGGTGTGGCGGGCAACGCCCTCACCTGCCTGGTCATCCTCCGCCAGCGGGCCATGCGCACGCCCACCAACTGCTACCTGTTCAGCCTGGCCGTGTCCGACCTGCTGGTGCTGCTGCTGGGCATGCCCCTGGAGCTCTACGAGATGCGGCAGAACTATCCCTTCCAGCTGGGCGCCGGGGGCTGCTATTTCCGCACGCTGCTCTTTGAGACTGTGTGCCTGGCCTCGGTGCTGAACGTGACGGCCCTCAGCGTGGAGCGGTATGTGGCCGTGGCGCGCCCCCTTCAGGCCAAGGCCCTCTGACCCGGGCCCACGCCCGCCGGGTCATCGGGACCCTCTGGGCAGCGTCCGTGCTCTGCTCGTTGCCCAACACCAGCCTGCATGGGATTCAGGAGCTGGAGGTGCCCGGATGGGGCGTGGTGCCCAACACGGCCATCTGCACGTTGGTCCGGCCGCGTGCCATCTACAACCTGGTGGTGCAGGGGACCACCTGCTCTTCTTTGGCCTCCCCATGGCCACCATCAGCACCCTCTACGTGCTCATTGGCCTAAGGCTGCGGAGGGAGAGGCGCCTGTGGACCCAGAGCGTGGCCAGCAGCAGTGCAAGTGACAGCAGCAGTCTGGCGGACAGGCCAAGGAGCTGCCCGGGAACCCCCCTGCAGCCCAACAGGCATCGCCAGACGCAGGTGACAAAGATGCTGTGTAAGTGAGGGAGGGAGGGAGATTAGAGGCACAGGGGTCAGTGTAGACACAGGAGGGAGATTAGAGGCACAGGGGTCAGTGTAGACACAGGGAGGGAGATTAGGGGCACAGGGATCAGTGTAGACACAGGGAGGGAGTTTAGAGGCACAGGGTGTCAGTACAGACACAAGATTATAGGTTTAGAGCCAAAGGAGACCTTAGTCTAACCCCCTCATTTTACAGATGAGGAAACTGAGGCTACAGAGACGAGGTGACTTAGCAGGGGCTACCCAGACCGCCCTAGTACACAAAGCCAGAAGCAGGTCGGCAGGGCTCAGAGCTCCCCCCAAGTCACTCCGTTGTCTCCATCTTGTAGTTGTGCTGGTCGTGGTGTTTGGGGTCTGCTGGGCCCCGTTCCACGTGGACCGCCTCATGTGGAGCTGTGTGTCCCACTGGTCGGAGGAGCTGCTGCAGGCCTTTGAGTACGTGCACGTCATCTCGGGGGTCTTCTTCTACCTAAGCTCAGCTGCCAACCCCGTGCTGTACAGCCTTCTGTCCAGCCGCTTCCGAGGGGCCTTCCGCCAAGCCTTGGGCATGCGGGAGGTGAGGCAGCCCAGGACTCTGCTGCCTCTGCAACCCGTTCTTCCCCAGTCCCGCCACTGAAGAAGGCGCCTTGCATGAACCAAGGTTCTGGGCAATGGGAGGCTAGAAGGGAGGGTGGTCAGAGAGCCAGCCCCAGAATCACAACCTCAGAGAGTGAAGAGGAGCTCAGTGGTCAGCCAGGCCAATCCCCCACTGGAGGCCTAGCAAGGTTCAAGGTCACAAGGCTAGGAAGGAAGGAAAGGGCCAGGGAAAATGCCCAGAGTTGGGAGACAGAGTGTCTTGTGCTAAGAACAGCCCCTAGAAGGCAGAGTATATTGGGGTGCAAGGCAGGGGGGAGAGAATGCAGGGTATGATACTGAAAAGGTGGGGGCAGGAGGCGAAGGGCTTTGAATGCCAAACAGAGGGTTTTTATTTGATCCTGGAGGCAATAGGGAGCCACTGTCATCTATGAAGGCGGAGGGTGACTTGCTTGGCTTTGGGAAGTTCACTTTGACAGCTCAGTGGAGGATGGATTGGAGTGGGGAGAGACTTGAGTCCAGGAGACCAACTGAAAGGCTATCTAACACCTTCAATTCTTCTTATATTGACCCCAAATCTACTTCCCAGTTACACCCTCTGCGGCCAAGAAGAACTAATTAAATCTTCTGACAGATTTTCAGACATTTGCAGAATCACTTTTCTTTTCAGAGGTGGGAGACCATGGGTGTGGAACATTGTATACAGTACCATTGATTTATTGAACTTTCTCATTACTCTCTTTAAAATTCTGTGCTATAAGGAATGGCTTCCTGGGTAGGCTGGAGAAAAGATTTGGTGCTGAAGGTGAAGCAAAAATGAGCTATCAATTAATTTTTTTAAATTTGAGAACAATGACTGTGCCCCTGGAAATCTTCTCTGGGACAAACATCCAAGATCTTTCCACCACACCTCATAGGGTATGGCTTCCAGGCCCCTCACTATCCTGACCAGCCTCCTCTGGATGGCTTCTAGCTTTTCATGGTCTGTCCTAAAATGTGGCAACCCAGTTGGAATCAGTCCTCCAGGGTGTAGGAAAACGGACCCAATTGAATCCCTTGTTCTGAACACTTCTACTAATGCAGTCTGATATTAACTTAGCTTTGCTGTCTGTCCTTTCACAGCAATGACTGATACTGAGCCTGAAGGCCGCTAAGATCCCCAGATCTTTTTCATACAAACCTAGCTGGGCAGCTAGATGGCACCATAGTGCATAGAGCACTGGCCTGGAGTCAGGAACACTCATCTTCCTGAGCTCAAGTCTGGCCTCAGATACTTACTAGCTGTGTGACCCTGGGCAAGTCACTTCACCCTGTTTTGCCTCAGTTTCCTCATCTGTCAAATGAGCTGGAGAAGGAAATGGCAAATCACTCCAGTATCTCTGCCAAGAAAACCTCAAAAAGGGAAACAATTGAACAACTAGAGTATTGTCTCGCTACATCTCCCCCTTCCCCTATTCTGAGTACTTCTTCAAATGATGTTTTGCACCCAAATGCAAGACTTTACATTTATCCCTAGTGAACTGTATCCTTAATTCAGCTCTCAGGCCAGGCTGTCCAAATCTTTTGGCATCCTGACCGTCATCCAACATGTTAACTAACTATCCTGCTGAGTTCCATATCTTCTGGAACGGTAACATTTCAATACAATAAAATATAATATTTCAATATAATAAGGACGCTACCTATGTATTTCTAGAAAACGTATTGTGAGCCTTCGGTTTTATATCCCTCTGCACTTCCCAATGTGTGTCCTTCCCCTCTCCCCCTCCTAGAGAGCAATCCTTTGGGAAGTCTGTTTTTCACACTGGGAAAATTTGTCTCATATTAAATTTTGGTTCTTGAACACCAGATACAAAACAGCCATTTTTAGCCTTGTTCTTCATGCTAACAGCCAAAATTTGCCTTAAGTTCATTCTAGTTGTATTAACCCAGCTTCCCATGTAGAAACAAAAACCATTGTTTTCAGTACATTCATCTTACTTTAAATTTTTTTTTTTGCATTCTGAATTTAACAAAGAGGAGCATTTCTTCCTGCCATGTCATTATTGATGTTATTAATTTTTTAAAAGTCGCACCGCACTAACTATGCTAAGTAGTCACAGAACTCCCGTGGGTCAACTGGACCGGCTCACCGGTCCTCAGCGGCAGGGGAGAGGCTCCTTCCAGCAGGGTCATGATGCCGTCGCCGGGGAAAGACTCTAGCGCTCTGTTCTAAGCCAGAGCTGAAGGGCAGCCTCCCAGCCAGCTCCAGTCGCCTTCCAATGGTCGCAGCCAACCAGAACCCCTGCTCTTCTTCTCGTGTGATGGCTTCTTCCGGGTTGGTGGTTTCCAGTGTGAGAAGAGAGACGATGATCAGACAGGAGAGGGGGCCCTTGCCCTCAGGCTTCTGATGGCCCCAGAGTACCGGGCTCAGGTCTACACAGTGATGCTTCATCGGGTCCTTTCTCTGCCCCGCTCCAAGGCGGCTAGGTCCACTCACCTTTTGTTTTTGTTTTGTCTGTCCCTCCACAGTCAAGGTGGATTGGCGCTACTTCTCCAGTGATCTATACATATATAACATCACATTAATATCATAAATATTACACATAATATAATATCCTATAAATCACATATACTATCATAAATATTCTACATAATACAATAGCCCATATATAACATATAATGTCATGAATATTCTACACAATATAATATCCTATATATCACATATAATATCATAAATGTGATATATATACACATATAGAATGTGTATATCTGCATACGTTGGGCATCGGATAAGGACCAACAGTGCAGCTAAAGCGTGTTGGCATCTAAAAACCAGGTAAGTCAGTACTTCCCCCTTTTTTGCCCCCATAGCTGAAGAAGCAGAAAGGTCACTTGCAATTGTTTGTTGTTTCATATGTTGCCATTGGCAAACAAACAAACAAACAAGAATGCCATGGCCAGGTGGCCGCCTATTGGCCTAGCACATAGTCGGTGCTTCATAAATGCTTATCCATGCACTGACTGAGCAAACGTCCCAGTTTGCTTCCTGACCAGACCCTGAAACTTCTTCTGTTTCCTTCATATACGAGGTGTCCCAAAGTCTTCGTCTGAAGGCTTCGAGACTTCTGTGTTTTCCATTTACTTCATTTCTCTGGGTCTCAGTTTCTGCATCTGTAAAAAGTAGAGGGTTTGAGCAGAATGACTCCGAGTTCCCCCAGGAGAATGGAAGCCTCTTGAGGGTAGGGCCTATTCCTTTCCTGTCTGGTTTTCCGGGTGCTTTGCACAGTGCCTGGCACACAGAAGATGCTCAGTAAGGTGCTCAGTGACTTGAATGATTCCCTCGAGGGTGAGGACAGAGCCCTGCAGCAGGCCAGTAATGCCCTCTCCCCTGGTAGTTACATCATGGAGCAGCTGGGAGGAAAGCCTATTGCCAAGTGCTGCAGAAATGTGAGGTGTTAGTCGACCTGCCTTAGCTGGGTCTCTCCCAGCTTTGAATCACTTGCAGATATGTCAGAGACAGATTCTAATAGGGTTCTAATACTGCCTCTGACGCTTGCTGCTGTGTGGTGGAGGACAAGGCGCTTTGCCCCTAAGCCTCAGTTTCCCTCTAGATTTATGATTCTCTGGCTCCAGGGTCAGCATCACCAAGCCCAACCTGAGCTTCGCTTCCCAGTCTCCAGCTGCTTTCGGCTGGCCTCCTGAGGATGTGCTCCATCCCTGAAGCCACGTTCCCAGGGCGCTTCCTTTCCCAACCGTCCCATTCCACTTGAGACACCCTCGGTGTCCCCCAGGCTCCATCCTGAGCCTCATCTTCTTTCCCTCCGTGTTCTCTCTCCTCCTCCGCTCCCAGAGTTTCATAATCCTCTGTCCCAATGGACCATGACTCAGATATCTGGCCCTTAGTTCTCTGCCGATCCTGGATTTCCCCCAGGGCATCAGTGGTGGCCTGGATTTCCCCCTGGGGTCTCAGTGGTCACCGGGGAACCTTTAGCCTTCTCCCAATCCCACTCCCTTCTAGATGGCTCTGTCTCTAAGGGCAGCCCAGCTCCGCAGTGATCGCCCTGGGTTCACCACCTGTAAGTCACTCTCCTCTTCTTTCCCCTTCCTCCCGCCATGAACAGCAAGTTACCGCATCTGGGCCATTTTACTTACCCACAGCTCAGGCCGTCTGTCCCTTTTTCTCCACTCCCAAGCTCAGACCCTCTCCACCTGATCCTCACAGGCCTCCCAGCTCCCCCTTCTCCGTCCTAGCCTCGGCACCAATAAATCCCACCAAACGATCGTCCTGATACCTCAGTCTTGTGGGATGGCACTTCCTGCCAGAGAAAGGTGCGTGACTCCCTATTAGGATAAAATATAAGCTCTCCTGTGCCTTACCAGCCAGCCCAAAAGCCGCCAGCTTTCTCATCCACTTATTTCACCTTGCTCCCCCCATACAGTCCACATTTCTTCCACTGTCTATTCCCCACCCTTGTTATTCCTTCTTGTTTTACAGATGGGGAAACTGAGGCCCAGAGAGGTTAAGTCACTGGCCCAAGGTCATCCAGGTAGTGAGCATCAGAGCAGGTTTTGAACTCGGGTCCTCAGCCTCCAGATGCTGGGCTCATTGCACCTGCATACCACAGTCCCTGGGTGCCTGCAGAGACCTACATGTTGCCAGATAAATAATGGAGTCATTTATAGATTATTCACCAGCACCAGGGGTGGGGCTGGCTGGGAGGTCAAGGAAGGGCTTGTGTGGGTGGGGATCCCCAAGCTGTGCTTTGCAGGAAGCCGGGGAGTCAGTGAGGAGGGGGCTTTTAAAGGTCAAGTTCTTCAAATCCAGGTCCTGACACACCCTCCCTTTGACCAGGACTGGACTTGAACTCAGGCCCTGGGGCTTGGAAGCAAAGCTCTGGGTCTTGCTCAGGAAGGGCAGGGACCTTGTGTCCCATACAGGGCAGAAATTCCTGACTCCCTTCCCTGGGGGGGGGCCAGGCATGGTAGAGGAGGGAGCTGGGAGGGGGAGGAGTGGGGGAAGGGGGTCATCGGGAAGTGACTAGCCCAAGGTCACACAGATAAGAAGAGTCAGAGGCAGGATTCTAAACTTGGTCCTCTGCCTCCAAATCCAGGCCCCTGGCTCTCAGTCTTCATGAACTGACTTCCAGTCACAGGCCAAGGAGTGGGGAGAAGAGCCCCGACCCCTCTTCAAAGCCCACCCTCTCCACGGCTGCCCAGGTGCACTCTGGAGTGTCTGCCCTTCCCCCCACCGCAGCTGCTTCCCCAGAGGCCCCAGCTGTGGTTCAGAGGAGCTGGAGCACAGCTCCCCACTTCCGCCACAGTTTCTGCAGAAACCTGACCAGGACCTGTGTGCGCCCCCTGGTGGTGCCCAGCTGACACAGATGCTGGGTCCTCGAGGCCGACCTATGAGGGCTGCTCTCCCATGAGGCCCAGAGAGGGCTGGCAGCGAGGCCACAGTCACACAGGATGCCAGGATCATCCAACTGACCCAAAGGGGCCTGGAGAAGCGGACACAGCACAATCGCATTCGAGCCAACAGTCATTTATTAAGCGCCTGCTGTTTGCCAGGCATGGTGCCAGGGACAGTTAAACCAGTGACTGTCCTCAAGAAGCTTCCATTCTACGGAATGCAACAGGTCAATTAATACAAAATAATTTGAGGTTAGAAGGGACGGTTTGTTTGGGAGGGGAAAGAGAAATCTGGAAATGAAATGAAAAACAAAAGGAGAGAAATGGAAAGAATGGGGGGCACAAACATAATCTGAGGAGGAAGGAGGGGGCTCTAACGGGGGAGGAGTGAAGGTTGGGGAGGGAAATTCAAGGCCGGGGGGAGCACGCACCTGTGCAAAGGCGTGGAGGTGGGAGATGGGAAGCAGAATGTAGATGAACAAGTCCAGCAGGGAGGTAGAGCAGGTAAAGTGATGCTAGAAGGGTCTGCTAGAGGCAGATGGGGAAGGGCTGAGCCGTTTGTACTTTCTCCTGAGGCAATAAGGATCACCAGTGCCTCTGGAGCAGGCGAGTGACCCAGAAGCCCCAGAAGAGGTCTAATCAGGGCAGATGACAGCGGCTAGGACTTTAAGCTGGGGTCTTTGACATGACTACCGGAGAAACCTTTGGACAGTTCCTAAGGAAACAAAGTCCCCTCTGAGTTCCCCAGGCTGACATATTGCCGGCTGACGTTGGAAGCTGAGGCACAGAGAAGTGAACTAATTTCCTAAGGTCACACAGGCAGCCAAGGCAGGATTTGAACCCAGGCCTCCTGCCTGGAAAGTCAGTACCCTTTTCACAGAACCGAGCTGGCTCCTCTCTGAGCTGTGGGAAGGTTTCTGTCTGAGTCATCGGAGGGACTGCCCACGCCGAGAACGTCCCAAAGCAGCTTCTGATTACTCGTTCGGGCTCTGCTCACCCAGCCAAGGGCAGGAGGACAGGACAGAGGGGAGGTGACTCCTTCCTGGAGGGGCCCTCTGGGAGTGTGGCAGCCACCCCCAAGAGAGGCCTCTGTCAGATAACCAAAGAGGAAGCTCTTGACTTTCTCCAGAGATGATGGAGATGCATTTTTAGGGTGACCAAAGCAGGAAGTCTCCCCAGCAGGTAGTTGGCGCTTGGCTTTAAGAGGGAGCCGGTCTCCATTTGTTGTAGGCCTAGAAAGTCTGTTCAGCTGGTTCTCCTTTCCCGGCAGGCAGCTGACCATCCTGGGCCAGGCCCTCGCCCCTCACCTGGACTCCCCTAAGCCTCCTGATTGGGCTCTGCTTTGGGCTTCTTTTCTCTCTGTGTCCAGTCTCCTGCTCCCAGAGTGATTTCCCTGATGCTTGGCTCCATCCATGCCATCCCCCTGCCTCAAGCAGCCTCGATGGCCCTGTAGCCTTAGAAACTGACCACCAGCTCCCATGAACCCTTTACCCTGGCTCCAGCCCTGCCCTCCAGGCTAATTGTGAATTACTTCCCTCACACATCAATTTTAGGGCACTCTATTTCTACCTGCAAGAAACCAGTTGGGTTTAACCAAAATCCCCATTTGATTCATTCCTTCTCATTTAATGGGGTGAGGGGTGAGGGGCTGGAGGGTCAGGGCCTGGGGTGTTGGCAGGGGGGAGGGAGGCTGTCATGCCTAGCTTGGGATGGGGGAGGGGTTGGTCTAAGAGGAATGCCAAGGAAGGGGCTGAGAGGACCTTTCCTGACATCCGGGGTCTGTGGCAACCCCCCCCTCCCCCCGCACACCACTGAAAGCCTCAACAGGTCCCAGCCTCCACCTGGTGAAGATGAAGAGCGTGGAATTATGGGTCAGGAGATCCTGGTTCTCCTCCTGGCTCTGGTATGGATCTTTGTCAAGATCCTTCCCCAGCCCTGGGCCTCAGTTTCCGCATTTGTAAAAATGAGTGGTTGAATTGGATTGTCTCCATACTGCTTCCCAGCTTCAAATGTTATGACTCCAGCTTTGAACAAGACCCAGTCTTCCAGGCCCTTCCCTCAGCGGTCAGTGAGGACCTGGGGACCCAAGCATCCCATGTTTCTGTGCAGCGTATTTTAGCCGACCTCCCGGTTCTTTCCGGGCCCAGGGCCACCTCAGAATCTCTCTGTCCCTCAGGCTGGAATCATCTTCAAGAGAGAAGCCTCCACCCTTCCTTGTAGAGGTGGGAGACAATGCCGCCTGCTAGGAGAGCTGGGCTTGGTTCCAACCGTTCTCCTTTGATCCCAAAGGGAAGATTGGGGTGGGGGCGGAGAGAGACAAGGGGAAATAAATGTGACATAAAAACAAAACAGCAATACAACTTCCAAAGGAAGAGAAAGAGGAGGAGGAAGAAGAGAAGGAAAAGAGGAGGAGGAAAAAAAGGAGGGGGAAGAGGAGGAGAAAAAGGAGGCGGAAGAGGA
Source organism: Phascolarctos cinereus (assembly GCF_003287225.1). Taxonomy (NCBI): domain Eukaryota; kingdom Metazoa; phylum Chordata; class Mammalia; order Diprotodontia; family Phascolarctidae; genus Phascolarctos; species Phascolarctos cinereus. Next base: position 12,160,180 of record NW_027555958.1, on the reverse strand, counting down.
GGAGAAGGAGGAGAAAGAGAAAAAGAAGAGGCTTTGCCAACTACCTGTTCGAGCTTGGGCAAATTCCTCACTTTCTCTGGGGTTGGGCTGGGTGGCCTCTGAGGCCCCTGGAGCTCCGCTTTCTGCTCCATGTCAAGATGCTATGATCCCTTAGTGAGAATCAGTCTTCCTCATGCCTCTTCTCTCCCCCACTTTCCAGTTATCCCCGACACAGGAGAGACACGGTCAGCCTATGAAACAATAGACCCCTCCCAGAAAAGGAAAGCCTTATACAGCTGCTCCTTCCCTTGCTCCAGGGCCAGAGGCTTAACAGGGCCTCTAAGGCAGGAGCTGACCAGGGAATGTTAGGAGCAGTGAGTAGAAAAAGGGATGCATTTAGAGTCAGAAGCCCCGGGTTCAAATCCTGAAGTTGCCACTTAGAACCCTTGGGACCTTGGACAAGTCATTCAGTCTCTATGGGATTCTCATTTCTTCTGTAACCCTGGGACGTTGGAGATTACATGACCTCTAAGGCTGCTCCCAGTTCTCAATTTGGGGGGAAAGACTCTTCCAGGTCCCTTTGTCAGAACCCAGAGGGGACAGACCGCTAAAGCCTCCCTCAGCCAGGCAAAGGACATGTGGGTAAACACCCGCCATTGTGGCATAAGGTTGGAGTTGAGGAAAAACCCCTGCCTAATGACTGGTGGGCAAGAGCATTGAAGGCAGTGTGCCCTGAGGGCCAGACCCTCCTCTCCCTCCCAAAGAAAAGAACTTTAAGCCAGCTGCCTCCTGGCTTGGACTGAGGGACGTTGGCAGGCCCTCTGAGCCTCTGTGGGAGCTGACCTGGCTGGTCTGATGTAGTTGTGGGGAAATGAATGGAAAAAATCATGGCTGGATCTGGACAGAAGCCCTGCGTTCGAATCCTGGCTTGAACATGTAATATCTGTGTTAAGGGCAGATCATTTTCTCTTCTTGGTGGGGAGCAGAAAACTTCCTTTCTGGTGCTCTATCCATTCACCTACACCACCTTGAATTCTCTGGACGCTCAATAATTAATTAGGAAGACCGGCCTTCCAATTCTGTCTCAGACAGTCTTAGTTAAGTCATTCAACCTCTTAGAGACAATTTCCTCATCTACAAAACGGGGGCAGTGGTAGCAGCCTACCTTGTGGCTGTGAGGATGAAATGTCTGTGGAGAGATAATGTTTGTGTGTCCTTTGCATGTAGTTTTCTATGTACATGTCACGTCAACCCTTGCAGAATGTAAGCCCCCTGCAGGCAGGAACATTCCTTTTTTTCTCTTTCTCCACAGTACCTGTCCTGGTGTCTGCCACCTAGCAGGTGTTGAAGAAGTGCTTGTGGAATAGATGGGTGGATGGATGGATGGAGTGAACGAATGAATTCTGTGAACCTTAAAGTCTTTTACAAACGTGGGCTCTGATTATGTTGTTACTGTGATGCACCCATGAACTCTTAATTGATGCAGCAGTAATCATCTCCCCTCCAGGCCTTGGGGAGCGCTCCAGGGGGAGCAGGGACTCAGGATACTGAGGGTGACAAGTGACTGGCTCCCAAATGAGGCCCAGGTCAGGTGCCTAGCGTGCAGTGGCTGTCGAATGTGCCATTCAGCTGAGTTCCACCAATCCTCAGGAGACGTAGCCATGTCATCTGGGCTTCGGGTTCAGGGTGAAAGATGGTTAGAGTAGGAGAGACAGCCTAGGGTGAGGGCGCCCTCAGACGCTGGGGGCCGGCTGAATCTGACCAGGCGACGACGCTACCTCTGCAGGTCAGAGGCAGAAAAGGCCAACTTCTCCATTAAGGGCTGAAAGGTCCAGCTGGCGGACTTTGTCTTGGCCCAGGATGAAGGGACCAGAACATACAGTCCCCTAAGGCAAGGTGAGGGGGTCAGGGTCAGACCCTAAGAGGCTGGAGAGGGCTCTGGAGCCCACAGAGAGAAGGGTAGGCATTTTGGGGGTGTGAGGAGGGCTAAGGGCTGTAGGCTATGCTTCTCAAACCTTGGCCCAAGGGAATGGAGCTGAGGAGTCACCCCATCAACTAAGCAATATTTATTAAGCACCTACTATATGCCAGCACTATGCTAAGCACAGAGGACACAAAGACAGTCCCTCCCCTCCAGGGGCTCCCAGAATCAGACTCTTGGTGTTAGAGGGAACTGGGAGGCCACGGAGCAAACCAAAGAATCCCCTCCCCCACCACACCACTTCACCTCTGGGGAGGCCCACTCCACTTAGGACAGCTCCAATTTTGAGGAAGCTTTTCTGGAAGTCAAGTCTCCAGTGGTGTTCTGCAAACTTTCCCCCTTCCAGGGCCAAGCAGAAGAAACCGAATCCCTCTTCCAGATGATGTCCCATCAAATAATGGAAGACAGTTATTGATCTCTCTCCTCACCCAAGTCTTCCCTAGGTTATAACATCCCTGTTCCTCCCACTGCTTAATTAATATTAATCCACAAAGCTTTTTAGAAGTGGGTTATTTCTCTGTGCTGTCTGTCTTCTGCCTCATCCCTCAGGAAGGGAGGGTTTTAAGAGGAGGAGGGGGCCTGGATATTTAGCACACTGGACCTTCAAGGCTAATGCCCCAGAGTGCAGTGTTTACAGCTTCCTACCATCTCCTTCCTGGTCTAGGGGTCAGGGGCAGAGACACTGGGCTGATATGAGTCGGCCTGGTTTCCCTGGCACTCCCCTGTCAGTGGTCAGTGGGTACTAATCAGGCCATGGCTGGGGTTCAATTCAGGAAGGACATTTTAGGAAAGACACTGAGAAGCCAAAGAGTGTCTAGAAGAGCGCACCAAGGATGGCATAGGGTCAATTGAAGGAGTGGGCGTGCTTAGCTCAGAACAGTACAGATGGGAGTGGCGGAGTGAGGCGTGACAGGATAACTGTGTTCAAGTATACGGAAGGCTGTTGTGTGGAAGGGAACCAGACTTGTTCCATTTCGGGGGGAAGGCAAGGGAATGAGCATTTATAGAGCAAAATTATCATTTCGAAAAGATAAATGTTTATTGCTCTCTTTTTTTACATCTCCCAATTTCTCCCAGTATTCTTCTCCTTCCCCTCTGCAGAGAGCCATCCCACATAACAAATGTTCAAAAAAAAAAGAAGGAAAGAAAAAGAGAAAAAAAAATCAGCAAACAGAACAAGTCTCAAGAAATATGCGACGTAGGGCAGCTAGGTGGTGCAATGGATAGAGCACTGGCCCTGGAGCCAGGAGGACTTGAGTTCAAATCCAGCATCAGACACTTGACACTTACTAGCTGTGTGACCCTGGGCAAGTCACTTAACCCCAATAGCCTCACAGGAAGGAAGGAAGAAAAGAAAAGAAATATGTAATGTCTCACCACGGACCTCTCACCTCTTTGACAGGTTAGGGAGTCCTCCCACCTCTCTTCTTTGCGGCCATGCTTGTTCTTTCTCGTCGAGTCCTGTCCAACTCTCTGTGGCCCCACTTGGGGTTTTCTTGGCAGAGATACTGGACTGGTTTGCCATTTCCTTCTCCAGCTCATTTTACAGATGAGGAAACTGAGGCCAACAGGTGAAGGGACGTGCCCAGGGTCACACAGCTAATGACTGTCTGAGGCCAGATTTGAACTCAGGTCTTCCTGACTCCAGGCCCAGCACTCTACCCACTACACCACCCAGCTGACTCTCCTGCTCTCTGTGATTTTTCAACACCCAGTTTTGATTGTTTCGTGGTGGTTGTTTCTATTTACATCGTTGTAATCAGTGTGTATATTGTTTTCCTGGCTCTGCCGACCTCATTCTGGATCAGCTCACGTAAATCTTTCCAGGCTTCTCTGTATCATCACATTCATCATTTCTTACAGCACAGGAATATTCTGTTACATTCAGGTACTATCATTTCATTTCCCACTCAACAGGCATCTACTTTGTTTCCCATTCTTTGCTACCACAAAAAGTGTTGTTATAAATATTTTGGTGCTTTCTTCTTACTGATGACCTCCTTGGGGGTATATACATAACAGTGGAATCTCTGGGTCAAATGTTTTAGTTACTTTATTTGCATAATTCCAAATTGCTTTCCAGAATGGTCCTACTGATTCACAGCTCCACCAACAATGCATCAGTGCGTCTTCATATCAGAGGTTATTCCCAGAACCTTCTGACACTGACCATTCCATCTTTTGTCATCTTTGACAATTTGCAGGGTGTGCGGTCAAACTTCAGGGTTATTTTGCTGTGTGTTTCTGTTGTCATCAGTGATCCGGAACATTCTTTCACGTGGTTGTTAATAGTTTTTGCTGTTCTGACACCGTTGCTGCCCTTTGAATGCTTCTCTATTGGGGAATTAGAGTTACCCATAAGTCACATGGTCTGTTTGGAGACATTTGAAGGTCTTCACCCAGAGGCTGGATGATGTGCGTGAGCAACGTTGTGATGGAGAGGTCCTCTGGGAATGGGGTTGGGCAGCACGGCCACGAAGGTTTCCTCCGACTCTTGAATCCTGGCGAACGTGGCCCCTCTTTTGCGGCTTTCCCCTCTCCTGTCACATTTGGGAAACAGGCTGCCCAAGACTGATGTCAAGGAGTTTGAGGACGTAGAGAACGGGTGAAAAGAGCCTGCAGCGAATGGTTCCTGTTTTTTTTATACATTATCTATAGGATATTTAAACACATTAGCTCAGGGCTATCACCTGACTAACCCACAGCCTCAGCGCATCCAGAACCCATTGTCTCTCCTCTCTCCAAGCCTTTCTTCACGCCCACTTTTTTGGTTATTGTCAAATGCACCACCAGCCTCCCAGTCAGCCAGGCTCACGACTGTGGTGTGACCCTCAGCTGCCCCCTCGCACTCACTCCACACAGCTGACCTTCTCCCTTTACCTCAGGCGTGCCCCTGCGGCTGCCAACACCTCTCCCCTGGACCGGCCTGCTGGTGGGCCTGCCTGCCTCAAGTCGCTCCCCACTCCAATCCATCCTTCGGTCAGCTATCAGAGTGACCACATGTCACCTCCTATTCAATAAACTCATTGACTCCCTCCACCCCCCAGGATCAGTTATGACATCCTCTGTTTGGCTTTTAAAGTCCTTCATAACCCGGCCTCTTCTTACTTTTCCAGCCTTTTACACCTCACTCCCAGACGTGCTGCTCCTTGCACAGGATGCCCAAACTCGCCCTCCTCATTCTTTGTCAGTCCCAAGAGGATCTTCTCCACCCATGTGGGCAAGACCACATCTACCTTAGTAGGAGGGTTTACATCTACACCTAGAGGACAAGAGGCTGCCCATGGGGCCTCCTCCTCTTCCTATGTCCTCAACTTAACCCAATGAAAAGGAAGGCCTGGCACTTAATAAGTGGGTGAATTTTAGCTTTGGGATGGTCTTTCTACTTCCCAAGTGCTTCAAACCATCCCTGACTTATAGAGGAAGCAAGCAAGCAATTCATCAATCAATAAACATTTATGAAGCACTTACTATGTGCCAGGAACTATGCTAAGTGCTGAGGATACAAAAAAGAGGCAAAAGACAGTCCCTGCCCTCAAGGAGCTTACAGTCTAACGGAGGAGACCACATGCAAAGGAAGCAAGCTACATACAAGACAAACAGGAAATCATTAAAAGAGAGAAGGTGGAATTTTAGTTGGGATTTACAGGAAGCAAGAGAGGTCTGTAGGCAGAGGGGAGGAGGGAGAGGGTTCCAGGCATTGGCGGCAGCCAAAGAACGCTCAGAGCTGAGTCGTGGCACAGCCAGGAGGCCAGGGTCACTGGATGGAAGAATAAGTGGCAGAGAGCAAGGTATAAGACTGCTCTCAATGAATGCTTGCTAATTGGATTCGGGACCCTTACCCTTCCGTTAGAGGGCATCCACTCCAGTCAATACTGTCCTAGAAGACCAGCAGCAAGGCAAGCCCCCAAGTCGTGTCCAATTCTTTGTGACCCCACTTGGGGTTTTCTTGGCAAAGACACTGGACTGGTTTGCCATTTCCAGCTCATTTGACAGATGAGGAAACTGCGGCAGACGGGGTGAAGTGACTTGCCCAGGGTCACACAGTTAGGAAGTATCTGAGGCCAGATTTGAACTTGGTCAGTCAGTCTTCCTGACTCCAGACTCTGCACTAAGGCACCACCTAGCTAAACACAAAATGTGTACAAGGTATATGAAAAGTAATTTCAGGTGCTCATCAGTAGCTGGGAGTAAAGGAGAGGCATTTGAATCGAGTTTTGAAGGACCTGCAGATTTTAGGGGGCAGAGATGAGGAGGGAGGGTGTCTCAGGCAGAGGGGACTGTCCATGAAAAGGCGTGGAGATGGGAGATGGCATGGGATTCGTGAGAAACAGCAAGAAACCCACTTAGTCTGGATTACAGAGTGTGTGAAGGTGAGAGCCAGTTTGTGAGACTCTGAATGCCAAACAAAGACATCTGCAATGGCTGCTGGAGAGTCAAGGCTCTCCCCGCGCCAGTCCTTCCATTCAGCCACCAAAGTGACCTTGCTAAAGCCCAGGTCTGACCACGTCACTCCCCTGCTCAGTAAACTGCAGTGGCTCCCTATGGCCTCCAGGATCAACATGCTCTGTTTGGACTCCAAAGCCTGCCCCCTCCTACCTGACCACTCTTCTTACACCTTTCTCCCTGACATATCCTCTTCCATCCAGGGACACTGGCCTTTTGGCTGGTTCAGGAACCAGACCCTCCATTTCTTGGCTCTGGGAATTCTCCTGTCCCCACATCTGGAATGCCCTCCAGTCTTACCTCTGACCTCTCTGGCTTCCCATAAATCCCAGCTAAAATCCCACCTTCTCCAGGAAAACCCTCCCAACCCACTTAATTCTTGTACCTTCCCTCTGTGGGGCCATTTCCTAGCTTGTTTGTACACGATTGTTTATCATCTCCCCTTGCCTCTTTGTGTCCCCACCCTTCCAGCCACAGGACCTGGCACAAAGTAAGCCTTAATAAGTGTTTACTGATTGACTGGATTTTAGAAGCACTTGTAAACTACTGAAACTACTTAAGGAGGAGACTGACTTAGTAGGACCAGTGATCTAGGAAAATCATTCTGGGAGCAGCCACGGAGGATGCAAGAAGGTGGAGGGTGGGAGACCAGTTAAGAGGCTACTTATTATAGTATTTCAAAGGAAAGTTGATGGGGGAGTAGGAGTGGAAAGAAGTGGGGAAAGAGGCGGCATGGGGCAGGGGGGAAGATGATGTTCTGGAGGTAGAATTCACAGGACAGAGTCAAGGAAGACTCCAGGGTGGTGTAACTGCAAAGATGGTGGCACTCTTAACAGGTGTTGAACACAGGATGTAAGAGTTGGAAAGGCTTCCAGGGTGCTCCCTGGGGTCATGGTTATGTTGTCTATACCTTTAATGACATTTTGGAGAATTTGGGGCTTAAATGGCGGGGTACTTATTTTCTATAAATTTCACCTAACCATACTATCACTGAGCCCCACACCTTGCTCTCCTCTTAAATCTCTCCCTGTCTATTAGCTCCTTCCTTGCTGCCTATAAACACACCCAGGCAGGACACATTTTTAAGCATAATCTACATTATTAACACTTTCTTAAGTCTAGATCAACAAAGCAATTATCCAAGCCCCGATCTGTAGCAATTTCCAAGGTGTAAATGCTCACAATGAAAATTCAAGCAGTTTGGAGCTGGCTGCAGGACTGCCCCCCCCCCCCCCCCCCGCATCTCCCCATCCTCAAAAAAGCCCTCCGTGATCTGTCCATCCTCACTATCTTAATGTCTCTCCCCTCCCTTTAGTAGCTCAGTTCTTTTCAGGTCACCTGCACCAGGTGCCTGACTCACCTCTCCTCCCTCTAAAATTACCAATGATCTGCTAATTGCTCTAATAACTTTCTCAGTCCTCATCCATCTTGACTTCTCCATAGCCTCTGGTACTGTTAACCACCCTCTCTCTGGGTTACACTATTCTCTCTAGGTTTTCCTGACATCGCTCTTTCCTGGTTCTCCTCCTCCATGTCTGACAGCTCCTTCTCAGTCTCCCTCCCTTGCTGTACAGACAGGTAACTGTGGCTGTGCCCCAAGACTTTGTCCTGAGCTCTCTTTTCTTCTCCCTCTGTACTATGTCACTCCTTGATTTCATCAGCTATCATGGGTCCAATTATCTCTGAGCAGGTGATTTTCAGATCTACTTACGCAGCCCTAACTTCCCTGCTGACTTCCAGGCTTACAAACTGCCCCCTGGATATCTCAAACTGGGTATTCTGTACACATCTTAGACTTCCTAACTTTCCTGCTCCTGGTGAGAGCACCACCATCTTCCCTGTCCCTGAGGCTCACCTCAGCCCATAGCCCAGCAGGAGTCAAGACCTGTTGATTCTACCATCACAGCACCTCTCCAATATGCCCCCTTCTCTCCTCTGACCCTCCATTTATCGACATACTGGTGCAGACCCTTATCACCTCACTCCTGGACTACAGCAGTAGCTACCGGGGGACCTGCCTGCCTCCGGCCTCCCCCCATTCCATTCTCCATTCAGCCACCGAAGGGATTTTCCTAAATCCCGGGTCCCATCAGGCCACTCCTTTCCTGCTCCGACCCCCCAAGCAATCACCTCTAGTGGCTCCCAGTGACCTTAAGGATCAGACATAGACTCCTCTATTCGGCTTTTAAAGCCCTTAGTATCCCGGCCCCTTCCAACCTTCTCACACCTGATACTGTCTTCTCCATTATCTGAATGCAGCGACATTTCCGCTTTGTTCATGTCATATTCCACCTCCCAACCCCAGGCATTTTCTCTGGCTGTCCCCCACACCTGGAAAGCTCTCGCTCCTCTTTTATGCCTCCCAACTTCCCTCGAGTCCCAATTCAATTCTTACTCTCCACAAAAAGTTCTTCCCTCCTTAATGTTCTTTCTCTCCAAGTCTGCCTACCTCTAGCTTATTTGTAGGTTGATTTCTGCATGCTGTCTCTCCCATCAGACTGTGAGCTCCTTGAGGGCAGGGACTGTCTTTTGCCTTTCTTTCCATCCCCAGTGTTTAGCTCAGTGCCTGCCTGGTATATAGTAGGCACTTAATAAATGCTTACTGACTTGAGTTTCCACAAGAATAACATTAGTCTTTGGGCTTTTTTTTTTTTTGGTGAGGCAATTAGGGTTAAACGATTCACCCAGGGTCACACAGCTAGTAAGTATTATGTGTCTGAGCCACATTTGAACTCAGGTCCTCCTGACTCCACGGCCAGTGCTCTAACCACTGTGCCATCTCGCTGCTCCCAAGAGTAACATTAATCAGATATGATACAAAAATCTAGCTAAGATATATCCAACAATTTCCCTGACCTACCAGTCTCATAAAGCTATCAAAAAAGGACATCTGGTCATTGGGCCTGACTTGTTTTTGATGAAGGCAGGCTACCTCTTGGAGATCACTGCTTCCTTTTCTAGACTGTATGCCTCTTTAATGAAGCAACCTAGACTCTCGCCAGGAGGCAGAGTTGAGCTCCTTGGCCTATATTTCGCAGCCTCCGTTCTCTTTCCTCTTTAGAAAAGCAGGACAGTTGCTCTTCTGCAGCCCCGGGTTTCCCCTCTGACTCGGCAGGATCCTCCTGCCCGTTTCTGGGTTCCAAAGCTGTGCCTCTCCCCTGCACTTCTGAGGGCTGGTGGCCTTGAACTCCAAGAATCCCTAGAAGGATTTGCCTATGGAGGGAACCGAGTCAGGAATGGCTTCAGGGGGCCAAGCCACTGTGGTTTTGGTGATCTCCAGTGGTGACACGGGAGTCACAGAAGGGAAGACTCTGGGGATGGCCTCAGACGATGGAGAAGGTTTAGGCCACTTGTAAAATAGGTGAGCAGAGAACTGAGAACGCTCACACCCGAGAACTTTTGCCCTGCTCTTTCCTAGGCCTCAAGCACCTTTCCTGTGACCAGGAGTTGAGGAGGAGAAGCTAAAATCTCACACGCTTCTCTCTGCTCGTGGCACCCGGGTCCCTGGGGCAGGCCTGTCAGCTCTGGACTTTCCCCCTCCCCTGACCACGTCCTCAGTGCGTGGGCTGACTCTGCTGAGAATCAGCGGGCCCCTTTGCACCCACACAGGACAGAGGGGGTCCTGGGGAAGCTCTGCAGCCCTGCTCTAGCCACCGTGTGGGCTGGCCCTCGGTGTGACTCAGTGCGCTCCTCTGTACAACGGGCCACGGTGGGTGGCCCAAGTGATACGCTGAGCTGCGCTCTTCTTGCCCAAAGAGCCGGGCTCCAGGGCTCCAGCTATGCCTCCGGCCCCTCCTAGCAGAGTCTCCGCGGACAAGTCCCTCAGCTTCTGGGGTCCCTGGGACGGCAGGGGGCTGCTGAGAGCGTCTCCCTCCATGGGCCGTTTGTAGACTTAGAGCCGGAAGGGACGGCAGGGCCATTTTGCGGATGGGGAAACTGAGCTCAGGCCGCCTGCCCGGGACCACAGGGCTGGAGTCAGGGGAGGGCGCGGCGCAGGTGTCCCTGGCTCCCCTTAAGGCAGCCCTCTGCACCCACGCCACTGCGTGGGGGAGGAGGGGCAGAAAGGAACTCTTCCCTAACCCATTTTACAGATGGAGAAGGCTGAGGCTCGGAGAGGCAGCCCTGTCTTGCACAAGGACAGAGGGTCCCGGGTGCAAGGGCTCTCGGAGGCCACTTTGGCCCGTTTTCATTTGACAGAGGAGGAAACTGAGGCAAGCAGAGGTTGAGTGCCTCGCACAGGGTCACCGGGCTGGGACGCGTCTGAGGCCGGGGCTGGAGCTCGGGTCCAGTGCTCTCCGCACCAAGCCAGGTTTCCTGCCCGCGGTCGGATCCCGGCTCCCCTCCGGAAGGCCCAGCCCGGCAGGGCTCAAGATGTCCGCCGCCGGGCGAGCAGAGGCCACACGTGGGCAGGCTGCGCGCGGGCGCCACGTGCTCCGCCGCGCTCCGCCGCGTTCCATGGGCTCCCGAGCGCGCCCCGCCCGCCGGCCAATCAGCGTGCCGCTCCCAACTCGCGCTCTGCGCGCTCGCGCACCCCGCGCCCCGCCCCGGCGCGGCCCCGCCCCCCATGTCCCGCCCCCCAGGCCGGGCTCGCTCTGGGATTGGCCGGAGCGGGTCCGGGGGCGGGGCGAGGGCGCTGGTTGGCCGCGGGGGCGTCACGGGGTCGGGACGAGCTCCTTTCCAGTCGCGCCGAGGGGGCAGGCTCAGTCTTTCGTCTCAGTCTCGACCAGCAAAGGGCTGCTCGCGGACGGACTCCTGCCCGCGCTCTCCGCCAACCACCGACGTTGCCTGGGCCTCGGCCGACGGATCTGCAACCTCCGCGCCCTAGTCACGCGCCGCCACCATGGTGAAGCTAGGGAAGGTGAGCGGCGGCGGGCTAGCGCCGCCACGCGCCCCCGGGGCTGCGGGGCCTAGCGGGCCTGAGCGCGCGGGAGCGGGGAGGAGCGCGACAGCGCGTGCGCGGCTCGGGGCTCCCGGGAAGTCTCGCGCGACTCGGCGTCGCCGCCGCTTCTCTTCCCCTGCGGGCGGGGAGGCGGAGGGCCCTGGGAGCCGGGAGCCGAGGGCGGCGGGAGGGAAGGCGGGGAGGGAGGGCGCGCGTGCGCGTTGCGCCCCGAAGGGGGAGGGAGCGGTGGGGCGAGGGCTGCCGTGAGGTCATCTCCGTGCGCCGAGCGCCCGTCCTGGGCTCCCGCCGGCGCACGTGTCCGGGCGCCGCTCACGTGGGCGCGGGACTCGCCCGCCATGTGGCCCGCTCGGGCCGGGCCTGGGCCGGGTCCGTGCCCTTGTCTGCGGACGGCGGCCCCGGGGAGCTGGGGGATGGGCAAGGCTCAAACCTGGGTCTCGGGCGGCCGCGGGCCCCTGGTACCTCATCTGTCAAAAGGGCAGATCCCACCACGTGGCCCTGCTGACCCTTTGCTTCCGAATGCCTGATCCCTCCCTTGGGCTGATTGGGAGGGGCGGGGGCGGGGGCATTGACTCTTCCGCAGGACCCGGGACGCAGGAGGGCAGCGAGGGTGACTGGAGGAGGGGAGGGGGCTGGATTGGTAGTCTGGGGCAACGCTCCCGCCACGTGCTTCCTTACTGATCCACGTGGCCTTGCTGTTGGGAGGCTTTTAAACTGAGCGGGATGCCACCAAGTCCTGAAAGTCGGCCAGAGTTAAATTTCTGGAAAGTCTGAGAAGTGCTGCTTAACAGCAGATGTTAAAGCTTTACGGAATGTTGGAGGGATGAATTCCCATGAAACAAGCTGGAGCCAGCATTCTTTATTTGGCTTTACCTCTTGACCTTCCGTTTCGGTGTTTTTCGGGGTCTTGCGGTTGACCAGAATTTTCAAATATTCTGGAGTTGTTGGGAGCAAGGAGGGAGGCTGGGAAGGGGGGAAACTTTGCATAGGGAGGACTGCCTAACCTGAAATGGTGGGTTTCCGGCCCATTTTGAAGTTGGTAAATTTTATAAATGTGATTGCTGTCCTCGATGCTTCTGACCGACCCTGAGATAACTTGAGCCGTTGGGATATGAGTGCCATGCTCTTGGGCTTTCCTTCTAGGCTGCTAAAAATCAAGGTGAGCCAAAGAAAATGGCTCCTCCCCCGAAGGAGGTAGAAGACAGTGAAGATGAGGACATGTCAGAAGAAGAAGAAGAAAGCAGCGGAGAAGAGGTAAGTAACTTTGGAACGCTGTCCAGAAATGATTTGTTTTGTTTTGTTAAAAAAAAAAGAAGAAGAGCAAACTAAACTATTTAGAGTCCGGAAGGAAATTTGCAGGCAAGAATTTTGGGGGAAATTGATGCTGTGTAATTGTTTGGTATCTGTTCATTTTAAAAGTTAGATGAAGGATAATTTGGGGGCCAGGTCAGAGTAATATTCAAATCTGAGTTTGATTTAAGGGAGAAATTAATTGAGTCCCAAACTATTTTAGAGGGCAACTGATTCCTTTCTCATTTAAGGACAGAGGTAATTCTTGGGCACGCTGGGTACTACACTCCTTTCTAAGAAGGATGCTTGGGAATATACATCAGCTAAGGAACACCTCAATTAATGAAGAATTATATGAAATACACTGGGCTTTTGTTAGCTCTTTCTGGGCTTTACCCAGGCCATATAAATGTGGGCTATGAAAGGCTTACAACTAAGCAGAACCCCTGCCATGAGTGTTCCAGTAGGACCTGAAGCCTCGTAGGGCTGTGAGGCCGACCCTGGCACGTCTGTATATGTGGTGTTAGGCTGCTAATGGGTTAACTGAGGTGATGATATCTTTGGAAGGTAAGAAACACTTGATGTTGATAGAAAGCATTGATTTAGGCACTTTTTAGGAAGTTAGTATCCTTGTTGATGGCCTTTAAAAGTAGAGGTACAGACCTTAACTTGGGCTGCTGGAATTCGAGTTCTAGCCTGTGAGAAACCACTTATAACACTCAAAGTACAGACCTGGCTGCTTTCCTCATGCTTGACTTTCTGTTCTCCTCCACTGTAAAACAGGTTAGGCCAAGTTTTTTCTTAGCTCTGACAGGACTTGGAGGGTTGGGAATTCCTGAATCCATGGTCCGTATGGGAGTATCTTAGTGACAAGCTAGCATCATAAAATGTTGTTCAGAGGGTAACAGATACCGAGCAGGAAGAGGCCTCCAGGTCCACCTAGTCCAACCTCCTCCTTTTAGAGTTGCCTCCTGGAAGGTCCTCCAGCTCTTGGCTCCTCCTGGGTGCAGAGCCTTGGCTAGCACTTGGGAGATCTGGAAGGGTGATACAGACCAAACCGTCTCTCAGGGAGCTTATACTCTAGCTAGGGTGGAACAGATAGTACAATGTTGTACCCAGACTAGGACAGAGTAACTAGTGGAATTGCATTGTCCTCTTTGGCAGCCAAATTGCACTGTTTGAGATGGCCATGTGCAGTGCCTGCTTCCCCCTTCAAAGCTGTTTTTCCACCAGGCCTGGCTTTTGAATCCAAGCGCTTCATGCCCGTATTAGCAAGTCCTCAGGGTGCAGGTTGTAGTGGAAGATGGCTAGACAGTTCAGACTCTGGATCCCTGCCCAGGGAGGAAGGGGTGGCACCAGGTCATCTGCCATGTTTGTTCTCTACATTGTTCTAGGCTGTCTTGATATTTTTGTCTGGAGTTGTATTTCTTAGTTTGAATTTCTATTTGTAGTTGTTTCTTTTAGGTAAAAAAGTGTTTTATAAATATTAACACTTTATAAATAAAAATTATTATTAGGTTGTAGTCCCTCAGAAGAAGGGCAAAAAGGCTGTGGCCACACCAGCAAAGAAGGTACCACCAACCAAAAAAGCTGTTGTTGCCGCCACGCCTGCTAAGAAAGCAACCGTAACTCCTGGTAAGAAGGCAGCCACCCCAGCCTCCGCCAAGAAGGCGGCCGCCCCCGCCAAAGCCATGGCCACCCCAGGCAAGAAGGGAGCCACTCCAGCTAAGCCGGCTGCCACCCCAGCAAAAGCAGCAGTGCCCCCAGGTAAAGGGGCAAAAAATGGAAAGAACGCCAAGAAGGAGGACAGTGAGTCTGAAGAAGAGGACAGTGAAGATGAGGAGGATGAAGAATTTGAGCCTCCCAAAGCCACAAAGATGGGAGCAACTCCTGCCAAAGAAGACTCTGAGGATGAGGAGGACGACGAAGACGACGAGGACAGCGATGAGGAGGAAGATGAGGATGGTAATGATTGTTTCTGTTCTGGTGATGCTAAACAACCTTTGTTTTAGGACACCTATAAGCTTCTGCTGGTCTTCACTTGGCCAGAGTTTAAATTTTCTGCCTAGAGTTAGATTCTCAGTGGAGGTTGCATCAGCCTGAAATCCGCCCCCAGCCCCTTGCCTATTTCCTAAAGTCCTCTAAGTCCCTCTGATGGTCCCACAGAAATCTCTGGTGGATTTTTTTCTCAGAATGAGTGGATGTTCAGATTCCATCCCATGTCACATCAAAGGTGGTAAAGTGTGATGAGCCTTTGCACCCTTGATAATCAAAACCTGACATAGTGATTATGTTGCTTGGAAAGCTTGGAGCATGTTAATAAATAGGAAGGATTGTCATTCATCTCTGTTCCTTCCGTCATGGGGAGTACTCAAATAGAGGCATTCTTTTTAGACTCGGAAGAAGAAGCTATGGACACCACACCTGCTAAAGGGAAGGCTGCTGCCGTGAAAGCTGCAGTGGGGAAACCTGGGAAGGCCAAGGAATCAGAGGAGGAGGAAGAGGACGATGATGACGAAGATGAGGATGAGGATGATGAAGATGAAGAGGAGGAGGATGAGGAAGAAGAGGAGGAGGAGGAAGAGGAGGCAGGTAAGGATTAGAGAAAGAAACCTTGGGTCAGTGGTGCCTCCAGGAGTGAATTTGGCCCCAGAGCAAGCAGGTGCACAGGAACTGGTCGGGTGGCCCTAGAAGTGGGCTGGTGGCAGGAAGTGGTCATGTACCTGCTGGTCTTGTCTTGCAGTGCCTGTGAAAGAAGCCCCTGGAAAGAGGAAAAAGGAAATGGGCAAACAGAAGGCCCCCGAACCCAAGAAACAGAAACTGGACGGTGAGTGCAGCCCAGAGCAGGTGTCGGTAGGGGCAGGGGCGGGTTGCAGACTGGTGGCCGGGCACAGGGGATGATCTGCCAAGGGACTTAATTCTGAAGCCTGATAGACACTCACGGTCATAAGCTGATGTGCTCGTGGGCTTCTGGGTCTCTACAGCGAGGTCAGCTTTCCCACCCTAACCTAAGTTATTTCTTTGCAACAGCTGAAGCATCTACAAATTTCAATCTCTTTGCTGGTAACCTGAATTTCAACAAAACTGCTTCTGAGCTGAAAACCGGCATCACGGACTTCTTTGCAAAAAAGGACCTTACTGTTGTAGACGTGCGCATTGGTGCCACCAGGTAAGGGGCCTGGGTATTTTTGTTTATGAGGACCCTCCGGAGCTTTTAAAAAGGTGAACACAGCAGTCTTTGCTTAGCAGATTTAATTAGGGTCAAACAGAACTTGAACACCAGAGAAGCATCACATGGTCAGGAAGGCAAGGGGTGACTTAAACCCATACGCTGTAGGTGCCTCTTCAGAGTGAAGACTAGATCAGGGGCCATGCCAAGAGCTCACATACCCTGTGTGGCCAATGTCTGTCTGTTACGTGATGGGTCTTGGGTCTCAGAGGCAGCGGCTGCACTCTTGGTGCCAGCACGCCAGAGGTGGTCATTTGGCCAGTCTCCTGGTCTGAGCCAGTTGGTGATCTTTGGCACAGGGCGGATCATGTCACAGAACCAGACCAGGAAGGACCAACAGCCATATTTTTAAACCTTTTTTTAATGCCTCTTTGTAACTTTGGGAGAGAGGTTTCTTCTGTTAGAAGTCTATTAGGGTCTGAGTTGGGGGATGTTGGCTCCAGGCTACCCTGAGAGACCCTGTCCCTTGAGAAAATGTGATGTCCTTGGTCTCCCATGGCTAGGGGTGACCATCCGAGTCACTGCTGGGATTTGCACTGTGCATTTCCCTTAGACCTTCCTAGAAATAGGAGCATGAAGAAGGATGTGGGAGGACAAACCTCGCTTTGCGTAGCTGTTCGCGCTCCCCCTGCCACTTGGGCGTCCTCTGAACGGTTTGGGGAGTTGCAGGGAGCCCCGGCCCAGTGGCAGCCTCTTCCTCTTTTCTTCTTTCCAGGAAGTTTGGCTACGTGGAATTTGAATCTGCTGAAGACATGGAAAAGGCTCTGGAACTCAGTGGCTCCAAAGTGCTTGGCTCTGAAATGAAGCTGGAAAAAGCAAAAGAGAATAAGAAAGGTGGGGGAAGGGGAGCCCTGGGCTGGCCTGTGAGTGGTGGGTCCTGTTCAGGGCCCTCTCAGCACTTGGCTGACAGCACCTCCTCCTTTCTCTAGACCGAGACGCAAGGACGCTCTTCGTCAAGAATCTGCCATATAAAGTAACACAAGAGGAGCTCAAGGAAGTGTTTGAGGATGCTATTGAAGTCAGGCTGGTCTGCACCAAGGATGGGACCCCAAAAGGGTAGGTTGGTGTTTGTGGCGGAGGGGGCCTGGCGTTGGGATGGAGAATGGGTGTATGCAGTGCCGTGGGCCCCACGCTGCGTGCCAGGCGCTCTGCCGGGGGCTGCACGTTCAGTCCCTGCCCTGCAGGAGTTCCGAGTCTGGGCCTCTGAGCCCTCTCTTGAAAGGGAGGCTTGCACCCCTCTGATGATGGGGGTGATTTCGTTGTAAGTACAAATGCACACTGCTACGACTCCGTGTGCACTTGATGAAGCCAAGCGTTAAGGTGGACTGGGAGTCTGAGTCTCGCTTTAGTACCTTTGCATCCCTGGGTAAATCACTTAGAATCAGAATCCGATTTGGTGAGCATGCATTAGGGAAAAAAGAATTCCTTTCTAAAAAGTGGAGGTTGCTTCCCAAACTCAAGTTTTTCTCACAGCTACACGAGGCAGTCCCAACCCTGGGAGCGTGTAGCAGCCCTCAAGGGAGTGGGAAGCTGCCCACTGCTGACAGCCAGACTGGCTGTGTGTTAGCACCTACGGTCCCTGGGGGCCCAGGGTCTCTCAGGGAGCTTGGCCTGGGCCAGTGGAGACCGCACCTCTGCTCTCCTCAGCCTCATTGCTGTCTGTTCTCATTCACACCTGGGCAGTGCCTCTTAGGCAGCTTTCACCTTTCACATCCTTCCTGTCTTGGAAATGTCAAATAAACCAGTGGCTTGACACCCCACCCCCCCATTTTCCAGAATTGCCTACGTTGAATTTAAGACCGAAGCAGATGTGGACAAGGCCTTGGAAGAGAAGCAGGGCACTGAGATCGATGGCCGAGCGCTCATTCTGGACTACACTGGGGAGAAGAGCCAAGGGCAGGAGAACTCCAGAGGGAAGACTAATTCCTGGGGTGGGAGCAACAGCAGGCCGACAGACTCCAAGACCCTGGTGCTGAATAACCTCGCCTACAGCGCCACAGAGGAGAGTCTGCAGGAAGTGTTTGAGAAGGCCACGTCCATCAGCCTGCCCCAGAACAACCAAGGCCGACCCAAAGGGTGAGGGGGGCCAGCGAGGGACGATGCCTGTCAAGGTCAGGGTGAGGGGGCTCTTCCAGGGGTCTGAATCTCTTGCTTTTCTGTGTAGGTATGCATTCATTGAGTTTGCCTCCGTGGAAGACGCGAAAGAAGCTTTGAGTTCTTGTAATAACATAGAGATTGAAGGCAGAGCCATCCGGCTGGAGCTGAAGGGACAAAAGGCTGCCAGCGCAGCCTCAAGGAACCGTAAGTGAAGGAGGCCTGGGTGGGGAGGCAGGCTGCCACTCTCTGCATAAGTAGAGGGAGTTTTCCTTACCTGGGAGTGTCCAGACTAGGGGAATTGCATTTCCAGATTTTCACCTTCAAAAGAAAGAGTCATATAAAATAATAAAGGGGCCGGGGGAGGCTTGTCGTCTTGTAGCTGGAAAAATGATGCTGGATGTGATGACTAATTATCTGAGAATTGCTGATGAAATCTCTAGAAAATTCCTCTAGATAGTCAAGTTCTGATCCAGCTCTCGATAAAGGTCTGGCCACGGTTTGCCGTGGCCTGTGAGCCCTACTACGTGCTGAGACAGGCTGCAAGGCCTCTTAGTGCCAGGGATGACGTGTCAGCATCTTCTTTCCCCAGAGTCCTACAAAACCTTGTTCGTCAAAGGCCTGTCTGAAGACACAACAGAAGAAACGTTGAAAGATTCATTTCAAGGCTCTGTGGGTGCCAGGATAGTCACAGACAGGGAGACGGGGTCTTCGAAAGGGTACGTGGTGGGAGTCTACCCGGGGGTCGGGGGGGGGGTCGTCTCAATGTCTTCTCAATGAGCTCCGCCCTGTCTACCGGTGACAGGCTGTGGATTCGCACGAGAAGAAGAGAAACTTTAGCACCACACAGTGTTGTGTGTCACCTCGTCATGGGGACACACCTGTGCGTGGCTGTGAGACAGACACGCTTCTGGGGGACTTAACACAGGCCCAGAAAACAGGGTCATGATTTGGGAGGTCGGAGGGACGTTTGCCGTCCTGCTCACAGAAATAATTTGTCTAAGGAAAGGGGAGGTTTCCCAGCACTGCCCCGCCAACCTTTGCCTTTGCTGCTGACCCTGTGTTAGGTTTGGTTTTGTGGACTTCAGCTCAGAGGAAGACGCCAAAGCTGCAAAAGAGGCCATGGAGGATGGAGAAATCGATGGAAACAAAGTGACCTTGGACTGGGCCAAGCCTAGCGGCTTTGGGGGCCGAGGGGGCGGTCGTGGTGGCGGTGGCGGCGGCCGTGGAGGCTTCGGGGGCCGAGGAGGCGGCCGAGGGGGCCGAGGGGGCTTTGGAGGCAGAGGCCGAGGAAGCTTTGGAGGTAAGGGCAGAATGGGCCAGGGTCATCTGAGGACGGGCTGAGTGTGAGGGGTCTCCTTGGGTGCTCCTGGGTACTCACAGTGGCCCTCTTTTTGCACACAGGCCGGGAGGTTTCCGAGGAGGCCGAGGAGGCGGCGGCGACAATAAGCCACAAGGAAAAAAGACGAAGTTTGAATAGCTTCCCCCCTTTCTTTTCCCCTGCCATGTGAACGACTCTGGGGTTTTCTCCTGTCGTCTACTCACTGACAGAGCCTTCTGAGGACATTCCAAGACAGATGGGCCCCGCGGGGTCTTGGACAAACCTGGATGACATTTCAAAGGGAGAGCGGCGGTTTTGGCTGGATGGACGTTCCATAAAAACTTTTTGCAGAGACGGGTGGTAGCCGTGGAAGGCACCTTTTTGTCTGAGTTGTCTTGAGTTTATAATGTTATACCCCATGTACAAAACCATTTTTTTCCTAAAAATACCTGTAGTGGTTTTTTGTTTCATTTTTATTCCCTTTTTTGGCTGTAAAGAAAAAGGCATATGTTTTCTCATGGTTCCTGCTTTAGCAGCCTGTCTTAGGACACATTAAAAGGGCCTAACCTGGTGCCGGACTGTTTCCTAAAGGGCTTTCGATCAAGGCACCGAGTGAAGAAGCTGTTGACTCCTGGGAGATGTGCATCCCTGGCTGTGTCTGCCCAAGCACTCTGTGCTCCCTGCATCTGCCCCGGGCCCCTTAGCACTGGGGAGGGGACAGCAGCAGCGGGGCCTTTGATGGGGCTTTGCTGTTGGAGGCCCCTTGGGGTTGAGCCAGCCCTAGCAGTCCAAGTACCACGAAGCTGTTGTTAGGGTGTATTGAAGCCCCGTTTTACTGGTGTGGCACCTGCAGAGGGGAGTCCTTAGGGATTAGGAAAGCCCCCAGGTTCTTCCTGGGAAGGTAAGCACAAGGAGTGGGTATTTAAATCCGTGCCCAGGTGCCCCAGAAGCCCTGAAAGAAACAAGTGAAAAGGAAACCTACCTGAGAACTAGGCTAGGCCTGCCTGGAAGGCTTGGGGGGGGGGGGCGGACACGACACGGACTGCCCCAAGCCAAAGCCTGGATCTCAGTGTTCAGTGGGGAGCTGGTGGAGGGGAACCCTAGTAGACCGTCTCAGTGGCAGAAAAGGTTTGTGGACAGTGTTGAGTAGTAAAGCAGAGAATTGGGCCACAGCTGCTTTAGGTTGGTGTGAGGAAGGTGGCTAGAAAGCCATGAGGCCAAGCCATTAGTGCCAGGACGTCCTCCCTGAAGCTGCTGCCCGTGATGGGGCAGACTGGTCGCTGACAAAGAGACGGAGATGTGCTGTGCATGCTAGGAAAGGAGAGATGGAGGGGACGACACCACCTCTTTAGGTAGATCACGGTAGCCGGTCTAGCAGAGATCCCTGGCTGTTAGTTAAAATGGGGGGGGGGGGGCGTGTATCCTGCAGCCATTTTAGAAAGGTCACTAGCAAATGGTTGGAAAGGCCGTGCAGCCTCTCTCCAGCAGGTGGCAGCATAGGACCGTCCAAGACATGGCGGCCCTAGAGCCATATGGTGCTCCCCTAGGGCCTGCTAACAAGGAAGGATAGACTGCCCAGATTGCGACCTGTCCAGGTTCCTTAGAGAACAGGCTGGGGTGCAGGCCTGCTTCTTAGGCACAGCCTCCTGGCCCACAATTATGTGAAGTGTTGAACAACTGGGCCATTACCCAGTGGCTCTCTCACCATTGTGGCCTCTTGTAACTGGATGCTTGGACATGGAGGCTGCTATGGGGGAGGCTGCCTGTGCCAGGGAAAGGAACTTTAGTCTGGGGTGAGTGGAACAGGTGTACCAAGAAAATCACCTCTGCTAAGGGCAGGTTTCATGCAGCTTGGGGAGTTGGAGGGTTGGAAGTGGACATGGGGGCATTTCCCAGTATTGAGCAACTTCCTAGGGGGCCTATATTTAGGCTTGGAAGGGGGCTGGAAATTTCGGCTATCAAAGCCAATTCCCTCTTACAGGTAGTAAGGAAGGCAATATGACAAGGTGTGAGTAGTCACAGGCTCTTTTTAAAATTTAGTTATTTTTTAGTTTTCAACATTCACTTTCATAAGATTTTTGAGTTCCAAATTTTTTTCTCCCTCCCCTCTCCCCAAGATGACATGCAATCTGATATATACATGTATGATCATATTTTCACATTAATCATGTGAAAGAATTGGAACAAAAGGGGAAACCACAAGAAAAAAAAAATACTATGCTTCATTTTGCATTCAGACTCCAGATCTTCCTCGATGT
Source organism: Phascolarctos cinereus (assembly GCF_003287225.1). Lineage (NCBI taxonomy): Eukaryota > Metazoa > Chordata > Mammalia > Diprotodontia > Phascolarctidae > Phascolarctos > Phascolarctos cinereus. The sequence goes on along the minus strand of NW_027555958.1, from coordinate 12,138,685 downwards.
GGATAGCGTTTTCCATCCATCATGAGACTCTTGGAGATCTTTGCATTGCTGAGAAGGGCTAAGTCTATCAGCATTAGTCATCGCACAGTGTGCCTGTTACTGTGTGCGACGTTCTCCTGGTTCTGCTCACTTTACTCAGCATCAGTCCATACAAGTCTTTCCAGGTTTTGATGAAGTCCTCCTGCTCATCACTTCTTATAGCACAATAGTATTCTGTTAACATATACCGCACCTTGTTCAGCCATTCCCCAATTGATGGGCATCCCCTCAGTGTCCATTTCTTTGCTACCACAGAAAGAGCTGCTATGAATATTTTTGCACATGTGGGTCCTTTCCCGTTTTGTAACCATTTTTGACACCTACTAGTGGTATTGCTGGGTCAAAGGGTATGCACGTTTTTGTTGTCCTTTTGGGCATAGTCCAAACTGCTCTCCAGAATGGTTGCATCAGTTCACAATTCTACCAACAGCGCATTAGTGTCCCAGTTTTCCTTAGCCAATCGAATAGATGCAATGTGGTATCTCGGTTGTTTTCATTTGCATTTCTCTAATCAATAGTGATTTAGAGCATTTTTTTATGTGACTATAGATAGCTTTAGTTTCTTCATCTGAAAACTGCCTGTTCATATCCTTTGGCCATTTGTCTGTCAGTTGAGGAATGACTTGTATTCTCAAATTTGACTTGGTGTTTTAGAAATGAGGCCTTTATCAGAGACACTGGCTGTGAAACTTTTTCCCGGCTTTCTGCTTCCCTTCTAATCGTGGTTGCATTGGCTTTGTTTCACAGGCTTCATTCCAACAGACCCCCTCTTTTGCCCTCTTTTGCAAGGGACTTTCTTGTCCAGGGATGCAAGGAGGAAGAGTGAGCTAGCTGGAGCTCACTGTGGAAATTCTTAGCTTCACAGTTCTGCACAAAGGATGTGGCCTAGAGAATTGATGACCAGGAAAGAGGTCTCCGGCTTCTCAGGGCTGTGTCCTCTGTCTTTGTTGTTGTCCCACATGGGCTCAGAAACTGAAAGAAAGGGCCTCACTGGTCAACTAGTCTGTCCCTTCATTTTACAGATGAGGAAACTGAGGCACAGTGAGCTTGAGTGACTGCCCCAAGGTCACAAAGCTAGCATCAGGGAACATTGGAACCCAGGTCCTGCCTTCAGAACTAGTGCCTTGCTCTTTTCCTCTATTTTTATTTTTTTAGGCAATTGGGGTTAAGTGACTTGCCCAAGGTCACACAGCTAGTGTCAAGTGTTTGGTCTGAGGTCAGATTTGAACTCAGGTCCTCCTGACTTCAGGGCCGGTGCTCTATCCACTGCGCCACCTAGCTGTCCCACTCTTTCCCTCTTTAGCAATGCCTAAAACGAGGTAGTCCTATTTCCAGTTAACAGGAGGGTAGGAGGGGTGGGGAGTAACCCAAGAGAAGTCCTATATTCAGATTCAAAGAAGCCTGCCCAGGAGCGAGCATCCAGGCAACAGCTTTTATATGAAAGTGTTCCAGAGCTTGAGGTAAGGCTCTTTACGAGGCAAAAAATGGAAAACCTGCCTTGGGGGAGGCCCAGAAAGGAGTGACTTAGCCAAGGTCACCCAGATAGGAAGGAGCAGGACTGGGTCCTACACCTTGAGGAAGGTGTGAACACACTCTGCTCTGGAAGGAGGGCTTTCTACATGGTGAGGGATCTGGAAGTGTTCATAAGAAGGGATATGGGAGCGGTCCTCAGATGTTTAAGGCTTACGAAAAAGTAGGAGAAAAGTTCTCAAATGCAAAGTCAGAACTACCCCAAGCTCACACTCAGAACTCTTCATAGGGGCATTGCTGGAAGGAGCCTCCAAAGCCATTGGCCCAACGCCCCCCACCCCCCACCCCAATTTTACAGATGAGGAAACCAAGGCCTGGAGGGGGCAGTAGTGAGATCCAAGTCCATCATCACCCTCCAGAGGACAAGCTGGTTGGTAAGATCTCCTGCTATCCCTCAATGCAAGTGTCCAGTCAATGAACATTTATTAAATTTTCTTGTTTTTGGTTTTTTTGTTGGTTTTTTTTTTTTTTGCTAGGCAATGGGGTTAAGTGACTTGCCCAGGGTCACGCAGCTAGTAAGGGTTATGTGTCTGAGGCCGGATTTGAACTCAGGTCCTCCTGAATCCAGGGCTGGTGCTCTATCCACTAGGCCACCTAGCTGCCCCAATGAACATTTATTAAGCATCAGCTGTGTACCAGGGGCTGTGCTCTTGCATGGCGGGCACCACTGAGGGCAGTTCACAGTAGAATCCTGAAAGGTCTTTCTCGATTCTGTGTTCGGGGATTGTCATCTTGCCCAATCTGACCTTCTTTGGTTTCTTTGTCAAATGAGGGTAACAAACTTCCTGGCAGATCATCTTCATGAGCCATGATCCTGCCCTGCCCACCGGGCCACATGGTCATGGAGCTGCCGGGGACCTCTGGATGGGTCTAACCCCCTTATTTTAAAGGAGGAGGAAACAGGCCCGGGGAGGTGAATGACTGAACCAAGACCACCCATCCCATCAGAGATAGGTCTGGAAGGGGCCCCAGAGACTGCTCATTCCCCTCATTTTACAACTGAGAAAGCAGACATAAAAGTGCTTTGCTTAAGGTCACATAGGAAGTCAGTATCAGAAACAGGATTTGAACCCAGGTTCTCAGTCCCATAGTGTTCTTTCCACTGTAGCATGTCTGCCTTCCCACATTGGCTCGGGAGAGATGAATCTAGAACACAGAGAAGATCCTCCCCAGACAGCCTCCGCCCAGTGAGGACAGGTCTTTGACAGGCAGTTATCCAGGGAATTTCTGTCCTGGTCTGGAGAGGACCTGCAGCTGCCAGGGTTAGACTCTGGGCCTGTCCAGACACGGATCCTTCCCCACCCCTGCCTCCTTGGCCACAGCACCACTGCCCTCACTGCTTCTGGTTCAGTCCTCTGACGCCAAGCTGAAACAGGCTAAGCCCTCCTACGAGAGAGCCTGCCGGGCAGCGTGGGGCTATGCCTTTGTTGGCGGCAAAGCCTCTGCACTCACTCCCTCTCAGTTCCCTACACAAGATGCTATTTGCCGTCCATCTCTGAGCATTTCTCTGGCTCTCCTCCATGCCCAGAATTCTCTCTTTCTTCATGTCCATCAAAGGGCTTCCCTGGCTTCCGTCAAGTCCCAAGTAAAACTCCATCTTCTTCATTCCCCAATTGATAAATGGTCAAAGGATATGAGCAGGCAGTTCTCAGATGAAGAAATTAAAGCCATCTCTAGTCATATGAAAAAATGCTCTAAATTGTTATTGATTAAAGAAATGCAAATCAGAACAACTCTGAGGTACCACCTCACACCCATTGGATTGGCCAACATGACAAAACAGGAAAATGAGAAATGTAGGAGAAGATGTGCGAAAATTGGAACACTAATGCATTGTTGGTGGAGTTGTGAAGTGATCCAACCATTTTGGAGAACGGTCTGGAACTATGTCCAAAGGGCTATAATAAAAATGTGCATACCCTTTGACCCAGCAATAGCACTTCTAGGGCTGTATCCCAAAGAGATCATACAAATGGGAAAAGGACCCACATGTACAAAAATATTCATAGCAGCTCTTTTTATGGTGGCAAAGAATTGGAAATTGAGAGGATGCCCATCCATTGGGGAATGGCTGAGCAAGGTGTGGTATATGAATGTAATGGAATACTGTTGTGCTATAAGAAATGATGAAGAGGCTGACTTCAGAAAAACCTGGAAAGACTTGTATGGACTGATAATGAGTGAAGTGAGCAGAACCAGGAGAACCATTATACACAGTAAGAGCCACATTGTGCAATGACTAATGTTGACAGACCTAGCCCTTCTCTAAGGCATCTAAGACATCTCCAAAGGCCTCATGATGGAAAATGCTATCCACATCCAGAGAAAGAACTATGGAGTTTGAATACAGATCAAAGCACACTATTTGCTCTTTTTTTTCTATTGTGTTTTGTTTCCTCTTTTTTTATGGTTCCTTCTATTGGTTCTAATTCTTCCTTACAACATGACTAATGTGAAAATATATTTAATAGGAATGTATAGGTATAGCCTATGTCAGATTGTATACCCTCTTGGGAAGGGAGGTGGGGAAGGAAGAGGAGAAAAATTTAAAACTCAAAAGCTTATGGAAGTGATTGTTGATAAAGCAAAATTAATTAAAAACAAAACAAAAAAAATCTACAAGAAGCCTTCCCAAATCCCTCTCTTAAGGTTTTGGGTTTTTTTTTTTAATGTATTTCATAGGGCAGCTAGGTGGTACAATGGGTTTGGAATCAGGAAGATTTCTCTTCATGAGTTCAAATCCTGCCTCAGACACTTACTAAGCTACATGACCCTAGGCAAGTCTCTTAACCCTATGGCCAGCTATTTCAGTGTCTTTGCCAAGAAAATCCCAAATGAGGTCAAAAAGAGTTGGACATGAAACAAAAAATTAATGTCTTTTTAAAAATTATTTCATCAAATATTTCCCAATTACATTAAAAGGTTTTTTTAACACTCATTTTTAAAAAATTTGACTTCCAATTTCTCTCCCTTTTGCCCCTTCCCCACCCCTTGAGAAGGCAAACAATATGTAAATTATGCATATGAAGTCATAGAAAACCTGTTCCCGTTAGAGCCCATGCCCTCAATTACAATGCTTTCTGTTAACATCTTCTTCCTATTCTGCATAGAGCATTGTTTGTACATGGTCCCCTCCATTAGTGCTGAGCTCCTTACAGGTAGGGCCTGTCTTCTGCTTCTTTGTGTCCCTAGCATAGTGTCTGGTACACAGCAGGTGATTAATAAATGCTTGTTTTCCAAAGGATTTATCAGGAAATGCTCTCCTTCAGAGAAAGAACCAGTGGAGTCTAAATGCAGATTGAAGCAGATTTTTTAAACTTTCTTTTTTTTGGGGGGGGTGGCTGTGTTTTCTTTTGCTATGTGGCTAATATGGAAATAGGTTTTGAGGGGCAGCTAGGTGGCGCAGTGGATAGAGCACCGGCCCTGGATTCAGGAGGACCTGAGTTCAAATCTGGCCTCAGACATATAACACTTAATAGCTGTGTGACTCTGGGCAAGTCACTTAACCCCATTGCCTAGCCAAAAAAAAAAAAAAAGGAAATAGGTTTTGTATGGCTGCACATGTATAACCTACATCAAACTGCTTGCCTTCTCAAAGAAGAGGGAGGGAAGGTGCATGAAAAAATTTAAAACTCAATTTTAAAAAGTGAATACTAATTGTTTTTACGTGTAATTGGGAAAATTGATCATTTTCTAAAATGAATAAACAAATGCTTATTATTTTCTGAGCTTCCCTCAGACAGGCTGACAGTGTTCTTTCAGGACTGCGGGATGCTTTTGTATTTTTTTTTGTTTTTAGGCAATTGGGGTTAAGTGACTTGCCCAGGGTCACACAGCTAGTAAGTGTCAAGTGTTGGATCTGAGGCTGGACTTGAACTCAGGTCCTCCTGACTTCAGGGCTGGTGCTCTATTCCACTGCGCCACCTTGCTGCCCCTTGGGATGCTTTTGTATTCATCTTAATCACCTGACCTGCTTCCTGCTTTTAAAAGTCAGACTTGGCGGGAGGTCCCCATGTATCCACACCAACCTTCCTGTTTCTCCTAAGCCTCGTGTCTGTGGCCTCAGTCTCATTCCCATGATCCCCTCCCTTGGTTTGTTTCCCCATAGAATTGCTGGACTACAACCTTAGCCTTTCTACCAGACCTCTGCATAGCTTTTCCAAAACCTTGGATGAGTATTGGTGTGTCCTCCAGCAAAGCCCGACATGGAGGCTCCCTTCTCCCCCAAGAGTCACCTCCTTTCTCCTTTAGCTCCTGGGCTCCTCCTCCATTCTGCTCAGCAGCCTGCCTTAGAAAGTGACTCCCTCAATTACCTCCTCCACCTTCGGAAGGATCAGCGTCTTTAAGGCAGGCCGAGAACTGGCAACACGAGTGAGCTCCATCAGGTGAGGGAGGGAGGGAGTGGGATGAGTCACTGGGCCATTTCCTGGCCCTGGCTCCTTCCTCCTTTGGTGGGGGCCTGTGGCCCGCTGTGCCGTGGCTTCTTCCTCCCCCCATATACCTTTGCTGGCTCCACTTCACCCTTCAAGCTCCTCCCATGAGGATATTTTCACGAGCCACATCCCTCCACCCTATCTTTGATCTCTTCAGCTTTTCAGGAAGATTGATTTTTCTGCTTTTCCCACCCCCCCTTTTTTGGGCCCCCTTTGTGCTGTCTGATGAAGCCCAGGACCTCTGCTCACAATCATGATTTTAAATTCATAAAGTACATAATAAGATGACTAAGGAAACCAATGATAGTGAAAGTTACCCAAATATATCTTTTAAAAGCGTACGTTCTGCACGGCCTCCTCTGGCTGGAAGGGCAGAATCCCAGAGCCCCCTAGTCACAGGGTTATAGCTTTAGAACTGGTAAAGACGTAAGACACCGCCGAGTCCAACCCCTTTATTTTACAGGTGAGGAAACTGAGGCCCAAGGGGATACAACTGGTGTCCAAGGCAGCCTTCGATTCCAGGTCCAGTGCTGGGTCCTCTCTTCACAAGAACTCAACTTGGGGAACTGATTAGCATCGTCGTTCCTGATTTGCCGCCATGATTAGGCAGCTGTCTTGCTGATTGGGGTTGGTAGAGGGACTGGGCCAACCCCTCCCCCCCCCCCCCGAAATAACCATCACCTGGACAAGGGAATGCTCCCCTCCCCCCAACCTTTTCTACCCTCTTGCATCTCTGGGGCGCCAGGCCTCTGTAGTTGTCTTAGAGTGAAGGCAGCCTCCTTATCTTACAGAGAAGGAAACTGAGGCCCAGAGAGAGGAAGACGCTTGCCCAACATCCCGTAACTCGTTTGGCACTGCTGATACCATTCAGATACAAATCCTGTGGCTCCAATCCAAGCCTCAGAAGTGGGCAAGGGTGAAGACTCAAGTCCAACAACATGGGAGGTTTTCGGGGACCCAACAATTCAATGCCTCATTAAAAAACAAAATGGAGAATTTGACTATCTCATTCTCAGGAGATAGCCCCTGGCACACTGGGGAGGTGTATGGAAGGATGCCCAGGGTGCCGCCGCTAATGGAAACGCTCTGAGATATGTCCACATCCTTACATAGTTGTGATCCAGCCTCACGGTGTAAGGAGCTCCCAGTATGGAAGCTCCCTCTAGCAACATCCTGGGGCTTTGAGAAGCAATGACTCCTCTGGGTCCCCTAACTCTGAGTGTGGCAAAGGTGGGATTTGCAGCCTGACTCATGGCATGGACTTTCTGGGTACTAGGCTAGCTTTGGCTTTAGCGCTGGTGATGAAGGGAGTGCCTTGTGCCCACTGGCCAAAGGCCCCTGGAAGAGGCTCCAGGTTCAACTCAAACCAGCTCTGGTCAGAATCCTGTGCTGAGCTGGGTAGCCTCAGCTGCTCCCAAGAATCGTGGAGCCATTTGCTGAGTCCTTAGGCATGAGCCCCACTACAGGGTAACCAAGTTCGTCCCAGTGCTCTGGGCCCTCCAGCTGGTGGAAGGCGGGGATAGGAGCTGGCCAGAAGTCCCCAGATTGCCTCAGAGCCCTCCCAGGGGGCAGCTTCCCCTCCAGACCTCTCAGAGAAGGGAAGGCTGCTGGGAGAGAGGGCCTCCACTGAGTGGTCCAAAGGCCCAGCCATACAGTGTCTACCCATGTGAAACTTAACCTCTAAGTGGCCTACCTGGGGACAGCAAGCAGTCCATGGGCATTGGGTATAAGCTCCACAAGGCCTCCAAGTCAAGGTGATCAGGGCCAATATCTGATCCCCTCGGTGTCACCTCCACACAGCCTCAGGCCTTGCAGCAGTCCTCTGAAGCAGAGATCTGGACCATGAAAATGTATAGGGGGGCAGCTAGGTGGCGCAGTGGATAGAGCACTGGCCCCGAAGTCAGGAGGACCTGAGTTCAAATCCAATCTCAGACCAAACACTTGACGCTCACTAGCTGTGTGACTCTGGGCAAGTCACTTAACCCCAATTGCCTAGCCAAAAAAAAAAAAGGAAAAGAGAATGCATAGGAAGTAAAGGGCCCCTCAGGACTGGATGGTACAAGCCGCTGGCGTCTCCAACTTCCTTCCAAGAACCATGAGGCCCCTCTTTGAGTTTTAATTTAATCCCTAGTTAATTCGGCCAACCAGGTGTGGACTGGAAGGAGCCTGGGAGCCCATTTTACAGAAGAGGAAAACTGAGGTCCAGAGTACCATGGGCTCAGGGACCTTAGAAACCAGCTAGTCCAACGGCCATCCCTGAGGAAGTAAGCTCACCATAGGACACAGGAGAGCAGAACAGAGCAGCTTTGGTTCTGCCAGACCTGGTTTCAAATACAGACACCCAGCTGGTATAACCCTGAATCACATTTTTTCTACTAATGAGTGAGACCTTGTTATTTCACCAACACTGGGCCAAAGGGGCTCACCGCTAAACTTACCAGGCAGGTCCCACATCTACATGTCTGGCACCATAGCCAGAGACAAAAAGAGCCTGCCCTTGAGGGGCTTCTGTTCTATTGGGGGGAAATTACACATGTGTATGGTGGCCAGGAACCACGAGTGTGCTTCTAATCCCACCCCAGACATGACCACCCAGGCTAAGTGGATTATTCTTCCTCATCCTCATCTCTACAAATGGGGAGGAGGGGCTGGCCCTGTGGGGTAGAGACCCAAGAAGCCTCCTCATATCTGAGCACAGGTTTATTGGAAATAAGAAGCAAAGAAGTGACATTGGTGGTTCCTGATTCCAGTCTGGTTTCAAAGTACCGTTCCCCTACTTCCCCTCTCCAGGAGGCACATGAACTGAGGGAGGGAGATTCCAATTTTCTTCTCCCACCCCACCTTCAGAGCCCACATGAGCTCTCTCCACCCCACCATAGAGCCCCACAGCTGTGTCTCATGGATAGAACCAAACCACGTTGTGATTTCACATCTCCCTTTTTATTAACAAAACTAGGCAGCAAATTGTGAGACAGAAACGTGTACATTTGGCTCCCAAGTGGGATAGGGCTGAGGTCGCCCCTTTCCACACATAAGACCCCCCACTCCTACACATACACACTACCATAAATACAGGCGCCCTGATCACAGATCATGGGGGAGCAGGAGGGGAAGGTGGATGAGTCTCTTCATCCAGAGACAAATGTTTCTGTCCGGTTCTGGGACGTGGGGATGGGGGTAGGGGGATCCTGCTGGAATCAGGGGAAAGGAGGTGAACAGAGAGACCCACCAGCTAAAGGCCGCCTGCATCTGCTCTCTTCTGCTCCCTCTAAAAGCCTTCATAAATAAAACTTCACAGTAGCTAAGAAAATACCAACTCCCCAGCCTTTCCAGGTCACTGCAGCTAAGCGCCCACACCTGCCCAGGGGAGGGGGCCTGCGACCTGTGCTCCAGGGAGAGAAGGTGGCAGCTCCCTTCCGGCCCCAGGGCCGTGAAATCAGGCGCCGGGAGCCCCAGGTCCCAGCAGCTTCTGTCCTGGGCTGCAGGGGTTGGGAGTCAATGGCCAGGACATCCAGCATCCCAGGCGTGAAAGGATTGCATAAAGTGGAGCCTTTGAGGTAGTCAGAGTGAACCACTTCTCCCTCCCAAGGCTGGCAGGCTTTGGGAGGCGATGAGATGAGAAGCTTGCTAGGGGCTGGCTGAGCGTCCATGAGCTTGCCAGCCACAAGATGCACAAGTGGGTCTCTGTAAGCATGCAGGGGTCAGGGCTGTGCCCCTGGAGTCCAGAGAGGGGTTAGTGGTGATCAAGGTGGTTTTCTCTGCAGGCTTTTTTTGTGCAAGGACCCACTGCGGGGCTGGAGGGCCCACAGGACCAGCCTCAGCCTGCAAGACCAGCCACCGAGGCCCGGCACACCTGCCTATGTTGTACCTGGGGAGCAGAATGTCTAGAGCTGGAGGGGATGGGATGCGGGGGGGGGGGCCCCTAGTCCGTTACCCAGCTGCCTCATCCCCAACTCAAGAAGAGGCAGCTGGCTTTGCTTCTTGGTGGAAGGGGTCTCTTTAAAAAAACCCCAAAAGGCTGGCGAGCTCCCTGGCTCCTGCTCTCTCAATCCCAGCACCCGGGAAACCTGCCCAGGACTGGAGGACCCAGGGCCTCTCTGGGCACTTGGCGGATGCGTTAGGGTTGGAGCTCCTTCTCTGGCAGGGTCGGAGGCCCAGGCGGGCAGGGCCCAACCTTGCCCTCGGCCAGAGCCCCCGCAGACCTTCCAGTAGCAAAGACGGAGGTCTCGGCAGCAGGGCCGGCCGGCCTCGCCCCCTCTGGGCTGCGGGCTAGAGTACCTGGAGCCTGCGGGCGCAGGTGAGGTTGCTGTGGACCAGCTCCCACATGTGCAGCAGCTCGTCCGGCAGCAGCTTGTGCACCACGAGCATGGAGCGGAAGAAGCACGGCTCCTTGTTCATGGGGCTGTTCTTGTTACGCATGATGCCAAACGTCTTGAAGCCCACGTGGGCCACGGGCCGCACGTGCAGCAGCTGCAGGCACATGCCCAGGAAGACGTCGTCGATGGGGTACAGCTCCAGCGCCTCAGAGGCGCGGTGGAGGCGGCGCGCCAGCCCGCCGGCCATGAGGAAGCCCCCGCCTCCCGCGTACGGCGGGTACAAGGGCTGGCTGTACAGGGAGCCCGGGATGTAGTATTTGTTGTTCTTCTTACGGATGGGCCGCGCGCGGTACAGCACGTCCCCCACAAACAGGTCCTCCTCGGGGCGCCGGTCGGCCAGGAACTCCAGCAGATTGTCGGGGCTGACGTAGACATCGTCATCGCCCTTGAAGATGAAGCGGGCCTGTGGGCAGAAGGTGTCCTGCCACTTGAGGAAGTGCACCTCCTTCAGCGTCAGGTTGAAGAAGCTGTCCAGGAAGTCCCACTGCAGGATATCGCCGTAGACGCGGTCCTCGTAGGCCAGCAGCTGCTGGTAGTGGGCTCGCTCCTCCTCCTTGGAGGCCGTGCCCAGGAGGAAGAGGGTGCGCACGGCCCCCCGGCCCCCCTCAGGCCCCCGCTCGCGGCCCCAGGTGCGCCGGATGGCCTCCCGCCGGTCATGCTGGGCGATGACGGACTTCACGACCACCAGCAGGTAGATGTCCTCCTCGCACTTCCCGGGGTGATTTATCAGGATGGGGAAGTAGCGGCAGTGGCGGTAGAGCAGGAACTGCTGGAAATGATGCTCCAGGGCCTGGAACCAGGCCTGCCCTGTCAGGTTAGGGTTGGCCGAGCAGTTGGAGACTGTCACGTCCCAGGCCGGTGACCCTCTGGCGGGGGGCGCCGGGGTCACAGCCTTCCTGGGGAGCTTCCAAAACCCAATGGCATCAGAAACGCCACCAGTGGGCTTCGCGGACTTGCTGTGCTCCAGGCTGGACGAAGAAGAGTCCAGGAACTGGCCTGGGGTCAGGCCCCGCTGCAGCACCGTCAGGGCCGCCAGTGCCACCACGGACAGGCATGCCGAGCGGTAGACGGTCTTCTTCCTGGGAAGGAAGGAGGCGGGAGAACGTCAAGAGCCTTTCCCCACTCCCCTGTCCCCTGGCTACAGGCTCACCTGCCCACAAACTGCCAGCCCCACGGGGAGGAAATAAACATTTATGCAGTACTTGCTAGCTGCCAGCCCTCACACTAAGCCCTGTACAAACTTTAACTGGTCTGATCCTCACAACCCTGGGACGTAGGTCTTACAGCTGTTGGGGAAACTGAGGCAGCAGACTGAGCTTTAAGTGACTACTAAGTATCTGGAGCCAGACTTGAACTCGGAGTCTTCCTGACACCAGGCCCAGTGCTGTACCCCCCCCACACCTCCAAAGTCCCAGTATCGATGTGGTTATAGAATTTAGCACCTATGCTTTTCAGAGGAGGAAACCGAGGCCCAGAGAAGCTCCCTGCCACCTTTACTTCCCCAGGGCCCAGCCCGGGAACCTGGCGCAGGGTAAACGCTCGTTGACCAGCTCCCTTCTCGGATTTTCCTGGACCTCTTTGGAGCTGTCTCTCGTCCTCCCAGAAGCCATTTTGTAGCCTTGGCACCTGGGGACGGAGCCTCCTCAATCCACAGGGGATGGTAAGCTCTTGGGGGGGTGGGGTGGCGGCAGGCAGGGATTGTCCTGAGTTTGCCTTTCCATCCCCAGAGCCTCACAGATCATAGGCCCTTGGAAGTGACTGCAGGGAAAGTCTCAGCCTTCCATCTTGCCATGTGGGAAGGACCAGCAAAAGCTACTCAAAAAACTCATTTCCTCCTTCCCCTCTCTCCCGGCCTCCCCTGGCTCAGCCGGGTTCAACTGTGCTTTTTCTCTCTCTGCCCAAGATGGGCAGACCTCTGGCAACCCTGGTCTGGATGGCGGGAACACTCCATTCGCCTTCCATGCCACTCAGTACTCAGATCATGATTTCAGACACCCGACAAAAAAGCCTGACTGACTTCCCCAGCTGGGATGGTGGGGAGGGGGCGAGGATGGGCCTGCCTGAGGTTGCCTACCCAAAGGCCGGCCACAGCCTTCTGGTGAGAAGAGCCCAGGAGGGAAAAAGGGCCTCTGGAACCACTCCTCAGGGCTGGGCCCAGGCCCTCGGGCGCATGTCCAGTTAGCCCCTTCCCTGCTTTCCAAAATGGAGATGATGGGTCAACCCGGCCCCACTGACGCCCTTCCAATAGCAGACTGTCACTGCTTGTCTTGGAGGGGGTGCATTTGGGCCAGGTGGGCCGAGGGTCCTTGGGGAATGCCTAGCCTGCCTCAGTTCAACGATACATTTTGTTATATGCTTGGCCTAAAGACAGACCCTGCTCCCAAAAGACTTATAGTCTAATGGGGGTAATGAGAAGGCTATGTATGCAAGGTGACGATAATGCCAAGGACAGTGGGATAACTGTGTTCACAGAGCTGGAATCTCTGGCACAGAGAAGGAAACTTGGGCGCCTTAGGTCACAGAGCTAAGTGGCCAAGCTGAGATTCATCAAAATCATAGCTCCAAAGCTGGAAGGGCCCTTAGGAGACACCTAGATCAATCTAATTTACAGATGAGGAAACGGAGGCAGAACCTTGCCTCAGGCCACGCAGGTGTTAAGTGACAAAGTCAAGATTCCAGCTGAACATTTGACTTTTCAATGCCCCCATCAGGGATGAGAGATCCCAAAGCTGGTGCATCCAGCCACCTTTGGCTAGGGGCCCTTCGCAGCCTCGAGAACAATGGCTTTTAAGCCTTCAGGGGCCCCAGGAGCCTCTAATAACATCACTAATAATTAGCATTTATCTACCACTAAGGCACTTTTGCATGTTTATTCATACTCAAATAGACTCTCCAGAATTGGGTTTTTAAATGTATAAAATAGAATTGAAAGGAAACGAATTGTATTAAATACGGAAGTCTTTTTCTTCCCATCCAAATCCCAGATTTTTGGGTGCACCTCCCCCAGAGCTCAGGCTGGCCCCTGGGATCCAAGTACCAGTCACGCCAAGAGGTTCTCACCAGTGTGGCGGGGCCAGCTCCGGAGCTGAAATGGAGCTGCTTGGCTCCCAAAGACCTGACATGGACTTCTGAGTTTCTGGGATTATTCATGAAGCTGGAAGGGAAGTTCCGGGTCACCTAATCCAACCTCCTCTTTTTACAGATAAGGAAACTGAGGTTAAGTGACTAAAGGTCAGGAGGCAGCCGGTCCCCCCCTTCCCGGCCCAACCTCTCTGGTCTCCAGAGGGGAAGCTGAAGTTCACTATTCCTGCCCTCGATGGCTGGGGTGTGGGAATTGGGATGGCAGGAGAGATGGGGGCAGACCGCTTGGTCAGTGGATGGTCCTGCCAGGACCCCCAATTCTTGGGGGAGGAAGCTTCTCAGAACTCTGGCCACCCTGGTGTGTGTGTCAGGGAAGTGGTCAGGGCATGTGCGTCCTGAGGTACGGAGCACCTGTGCATACCCCCACAGGCTTGTGGCCCGATACCGGTGGTTCATGAAAGAGAGATTCAGAGAGAAATAGTGCGCCTGTATGTCTGCAACAGACAGTGTGCCCTACTGTTACTGGGTCCAGAGCACGTGTGGCTGCCTGAGCAGGACACCCCTTCTCTGCGCATATTAAGCTTTCCCTTGGAGAGTGGCCCTACATGCTGGGGTGGAGCCCAGGACCCCTCCGCTGTGCTAGGAGCGTCGTCAGAAAATGACCGGCATCAGTCAGGGGTCCTTTCCCTTATCTGAGCCTGTCGCCAGCTCTGTCAAAGGAGGGGCTTGGACCAGATGGTCTGTGAAGAGGTCCCTCTTTAGCTTTCCCATAGGGAATTGGACTTGGGAGTCAGGGAGACCTGGGTTCAAATCCCACTCCAGATCTCGGAGCTTGTGACCCTGAGCAAATCACTTCATCAAAATGTTATTCGCCACAATTTTAGGGATTGGGCTTTGATGGCTTCTTGGTCCCTTGGGATTCCATTTTGAAGCAGTGATCGGGGAGCTTGGCCCTCTTGTTTGGCAGAGGAAGAAATGGAGGATGGGGGGGGAACCAATCCTTGGTGACCTTGGGAAAGTGGGAGAGTCAGAATTCCACCCCAGGGCCTCAAGATAAGCTAACTTCGGAAGAGGCAGCCGTTTCTCCAAGCCCCCTCTTAGCCTAGGGCCACCTCTTCACCTCAGCTCCTCTCTCAATTTGTAAAACAAAAATAAGGGGAAGGGGGACTAGAGGTAGGTCAGGCCAGCAAAGGAGCCTCAAGGGAAGATTTTTCAGGAGAAACTCCATTCCCCCGCGGCCAGAACCAGTTTGGGCCAACCCAAGAACCACAAAGTGGCAGAACTGAAGGGACAGTGAAATTCTCCCTGATTTTACAGAAGAGGAAACTGAGGCTTAGTGGGTCGACTGACGAGTCTAGTTCACCAGATCCTAGGTTTGGGGGTAGCAGGGCCGTCTGGTCCTCTGGGGCGCAGGGAGCTTCATTCGCTTGGCCCAAAGAGTCGGAAAGGAAGAAAGCACCTGGACCAGATCCTGCCTCGCCAGCTCCAGATCCAGCCTTTCCCCCGCTGCCCAGGCCGGCTTGTTCAGCCGCTTAGTTCACAGATGAGGGAACCGAGGCCAGGGGTGGGGGGTGGTATGTTCGGTGCCTCTGAAGCGGGGGCAGGTGCCAGAGCCCAGGGTCCACCCCACAAAACAGAGCCCTCTCCAAATTCCTCCTAGCCCCTCCTGGCCCTGACTCCACCCCTCCGACCGTTGCCTCTGCCTTCGGACTCTGGAAACCTGAGTTCCCGGCGGCCAAGCCCATGTAAGGTTGGGAGGGGAGAAAGTTCGGTGGAGCTTTCCCAGAGCTAAAAAGCCCCTAGCTGCCAGGAGCAGGCAGGAGAGCCTGGCTGCGGATGATGACTAGAGCCTCCATCAGGAGCTCAGCTGTTCAAACCTCCAGCCTTCCTGCCTCCACATCGCGGCCGGAGTCAGCTGGAGAGTGGGAAGAGGACCCCACCTGCACCGCTACACCCCCGCCCCGAAACCTAGGGACCGGGGGGGGGGTTTCCCCCACCCGGGAAGCGGCAGGAGGGCAGACAGCCCAGGCTTCCTCCTCATTAGGGAGCCCGGCCCCAGTCCCCCAGCCCCTACATTCTCCCAAGCCAGGGGCAGGGTTACTCACCACTGAAGCATGCTGGGCACACCCGGAGGGCGGCAGAGTTGGCTGAGCCTGGGAGCCCGGGGAGAGGGAGGGGAGGGCTGCTCAGCTGTTGCTGCTGCTGCTGCTGCTGCTGCTTCTGCTTCTGCTTCTGCTGCAGCCAGGGGTGCTGGCTGCATGGACAGGAGAGAGGGACAGGGAGAGGGAGGAGACAGAAAAAGTGAGAGAGGGAAGGGGAGGGACCCAGAGGGAAAGAGAAAGCCGCGGATTCCTAGACTCTTTCCTAAACCTCCGGAGGCGGAGCCAGGGAGAAAGGGCCCCCGCTGGGAGGCAGGTATTTTAACCCTTTCCAGCCTAAACTCTGGCCCCAGGCACCTTTAACCTCTCCGGTGCCAGAGTCGGTCGCGTCACCCAAGCCATTAGCATTTCAGGGGCACGCTCACTGCGCGCAGAGCCCGGTGCTGAGCGCTGGCCGGGCCAAGACAGATGGAGTCTCCAGCCCTAACCTCTCTCCTAGCCTCGAGTCTCCAATCTCCAACTGCCTCTTCAACTCAAGCTGTGGGAAGCCGACCCCGTGGTCTTTGCCCCCCACCCCCTACCCTCCCTCTTCCTGACTTCCCTGGAATTGTCTGGAGAACCTCGGTCCGTCCTCTCGGTCCCCAGGCAAGGTTCGGGTGTCCCTGTCTAATACCTCTCTCTCTCTCACCCCCACGGGCTCCTTTGCCAAGTCCTGCGGTTTGTAGCGTAACCACACTTCTCGTCCACACCGCCCCCTTGTCTCCTCTGATCCCCCCCTTCCCCTCAACTACCCGGGGAGTAGCCGGCCGGGTAGGGCAGGGGTGGGAAGTGTACCTACCTCTAACCTCCCCACTCCAATCCAGCCTCTACCCAGATGTCACCTCCTATTCAATAACCTCCCGTGGCTCCCTATTTCCTCAAGGATCAAATAGGAAGTCCTTGGTTTAGCTTTTACAACCCCTTACAGGTTGTCCTCACCCCACTCCGACTAGCTTCCCCAGCACACACACGGCAGGATCCAGTGACCTCTGCCTCCCGGCTGTACCTCAAATTCTCCTGTCTCCTTGGGTTTCTCCCAGAGCCCTTTCTGACTTGCGATGACTAACGCTGATAGACTTAGCCCTTCTCAGCAATGCAAGGACCTAAGACATCTCCAAAGGCCTCGTGATGGAAGATGCTGCCCATATCCAGAGAAAGAACTATGGAGCTTGAATGCAGATCAGAGCATACATACTATTTGCTATTTTTTTTTCATCTGTTGTGTTTTGTTTCCTCTTTCTGGTGGTTTCCTCCTATTGGTTCTAATGCTTCCTTACAACATCCCTAATGTGAAAATATGTTTAATAGGAATGTATAGGTAGAGCCTATATCAGATTGCGGCGCCGTCTTGGAGAGGGAGGTGGGGAGGGGGGGAGGGGGAGAAAAGTTTAAAACTCAGAAGCTTATGGAAGTGATTGTTGATAAATCAAAATGAATTAATTTAAAAAAGAAGCCTTCCTGAGTCCTCTCAAACCTGAGGCCTTTCCTCCCAGATTCTCCCCAGTTTGTCACCTGCGGCTTGTTTGCACGCATCTCCTTCCTCTCTCCATCTTTGACTTTGAGGTCCTGGAGTGCAGGGGCTGTCTTTTGCCTTTCTTTGTATGGATCCCCAGAGCTTGGCAGGCAGTAGGTGCTTAATACATGCTTGTTGACTGACAGCCAAGGGTCAGCGAGTGACAAGCAATTCACTTTCCCTCCCAGAGCCTCAGTCTGCTAATCTGTGGACAGGGTATTGGCCTGGATGGCCTCGGAGGTCCTTTCCCAACTTAAGTTGTGCGCTACTCTGGGCACTTGAAGTTGGAGGGGGTGGCGGCAGGCTGAAGAAACACTTCTTTTGGATGCCAGAGACTTCATGCTTCCGGTAAAGACTGGAGCTCTAGAGCAAGCCAAAACTGGGTTCAAATCTCAACACAACCTGGGCAAGTCATGGCCTTCTCTGGGCCTCAGTTTCCTCATCTTTAAAATGAAGGGGTTGGGCTGCATGACCTCTGAATGTGGGATCCTTGAGGTGGATTTACAAGATAATATAGAAGAGAGGAAAAGTAAGCTTGGAGATGGTTGGGGTGGGGGCGGGAGATGAGGAAAGGCCTCCAGAAGACCAGGTGCTTGTGCCAAGTCCTGAAGGAAGAGAAAGCTCCTAGGGGGCAGATGGCATTTCAGGCATGCACCACAGCTGATGCAAAGATGTGGACATCAGAGTCCATGAATCAGCACCAATCCTCTGGTCTGGGCTCCTCACTCCTTCTCTTCTGTTTCCTGGTCCAGCTTGACCCAGATGTGAATCCTCCAAAAACCTGTCCAGGGTTGGTCATGTCCAATCCCACCCAGAGGGCCACAAGACCTGCCTGGGTCCTTGGTGACTGCCCTTTCTTACTGTGAGCAGGTTCCCTTCAATGGAAGGTAGCTGTCAGATTTCCCTCTGAGGACTCTCTGCCTTGCTGGGGATTCCCTTTTCCCTAGCACTGAACTTGTATGAACTAAACCTTGCTCAGACTGCACTGAGCCAGGGGACACCATCTTGGTGTGGGAGACAGGAATTTGGGGAGGTGGGGGGGTGCACCATCTTGGGGTGGGGTTGGGGGGCTCTCCTTCGGAAGGAGGGTTAACTTTGGTCAGTTTGGCCCGAAGGTAGATCTAGGAAGATGCCCCTGGGAAAATCTTCTTAAGAAATGAGGCTGTCCCAGTGTGAAGTAGGCCTCCTCAGGAGGCGGTGTCCTCTCACCTCCTCCCTTGAGGTCTCTGGGCAGAGGCTGGGGAGGGCGCAGACCTAACTGGAACTCTGAGAACCAGTGTTCTGTGATTCTGTGTGAACCCATTGATCTCTCCTGCCACCTCCCCACTCCATCCATCCCAGACTCCTTGTGGGCAGGGGCTGTCCCTAGAGGGGCCCTGTCCCCCATCCTTCATGGAAGGCCTTAGGAGATTCCAGCCTCCTCTGTAGGCTGTTCTGCATACAGTAAGTGCTTAAAAGGAAGTCACTAGTTGATTGAGTGACGGATTCTCCCCTAAGGAGAATTAGGACTTGGTTGGTGAGGAGCGGGAGACAGACTACTTTTGTGCCTCCTGAGACAGGCGCAGGATCCGATGGACCAGTATGTCCTTCTGGGATGCATCTCTGCAGCCTTTGGAGGGCAGAGAGCCAGGAGAAAGGGAGGCAGCAGAGACCGTGGCTCTGGGGAGATGACCATCGCCTCCTGGAAGTGCTCTGTGGTGACGAGGGCGTGGAACCTGGGGGTCTCTTTCTGGGTCCTATTAGCTGTGTGACCTTGGGCATCATCTGCATCTCACTAGGCCTCAGTTTCCTTCTCTGTAAATCAGGGAGACCTCTCTCTGTGTTGTGAAGCCCAAGCATTTCAGCAGCTACACACACTCTAGAATATTGACATTACTGAGAGAGACCCAGGAAGCGAAGTTCTCTGGGAGCCAGACGGGATCTTCTCCTCAACATTGGCTCCATGGAAACCATAGTTCAAGGCCCCCTCCCAGCTGATAGCTTCTCTCCTCCATCCTCCCCCTGTCTTTACTCAAAGCTATTTCCCTCACCAGAATGTAAGCTCCCAGAGGGCAGGGTGTTTCATTTTTGTTTCTGAATGCCCAGAACCTGGTACAATGCTTGGTGGGAATGGAGGGAAGGCAGTCTCTGGGCTGGGCAGGACGTGTCCTTTCCAGAGCCCCTTCTTTTCTCTCTCTCCCCTCTCTTCTCTCTGGCTCTTTTTCTTTCCCCTTCCCTTTTTCTTCCTCTACCTCTCTATTTTCTCCGAACCCCATCCATTCTCCCCCCTCTCCTCTCCCCTTCCCTTTATCCCTCTCTCTCCCCTATCCCACCCCCATACTTCTCTCCTCCTCTCCCTCCTTCCCTCTCTTCCTCTTTGTGAAGGTTTGCAAGGTGCCCAGAGTGAACTGCTCCCCTCCACCTTCAGCTGGCTGGTCCTGGGTGACACTATCCATTAGGATGACCAAGCCCAGAGAGCTGACTGGCAGATCTCAGTCTCCCCATTCATCTGAATTGTTAAAGACGTGGCCTTCTCCAGAGTCAATTAGACCAGAGATTGAGCCCTGAGGGAACAGAAGGATGGGGTGGGCGGGGCCCCCTGGGTTTGTCCCCAAGACTTCACTAACATCCCCGGGCACAACTGGGAGGGGCCTTAGAACCGGGAAAGAGCCAAAATGAAACCTTGGAACAGATTAGAAGAGACTGAGCAAACTCTGAATTTGTGCCCCAGGGACTAGCACAGGGCCTGGCACACAGTAGATGCTTAATAAATGCTTGTCGATTGATTCATAGAGTGTAGAATGTCCAAGTTTTGAGAGAATCCTTGAAAGTCAATTGTCCTGAGGGAGGGGTCCTCCAATCCAGAATGTCTGCCAGCCAGGACTTTGAAGAGCTTTTGGTCCTGGGATTCTTAGCCTGGAGCCCATGAACTTGAGTTGGCCTGGTTTTTTCCCCTCTTAGTATTGTATTTCCATGTAATTGGTAACGCTACGCATTTTATTTTATGCACTTATAAAGCATTATTTGGAGAAGGGTCCTGAGGCTTCTTCCGATCTGACTGGGGGCCCAAGGTGGCAAACGGTTAAGAATCTTTGATATAGCAGCACCCCCCCATCTTACAAATGGGGAAAGTAAGGAACACAGACTGTCAGAGCTGGGAGGGCCCTTAGAACACAGAACACAGACTGTCAGAGCTGGGAGGAACCTTAGAACATAGAACACAGACTGTCAGAGTGGGGAGGAACCTTAGAACATAGAATACTTAAGCAGTCCAGATGTCACCTTAGAACAGAAAATCTAGAATGTTGGCATTAGGGGACCTGAGAACCCAGATCCTCAGGGTTTTGTCAGTCACCTGAGAGTCAGATGCAGCCCCTGCAGGACCCCTGGGCTCTTCCATCCAGTCTGTAGCCAAACCCTCCTCTATGAGTCATCTCTACCCTCAGGGAGTCTGTATTCTAACAGGAAATCTTTAGGAAGCAAGCTCCCAGCCTGGACTTTTGGATGAACCCCCAGTGGGGGAAGGGCTTGCCCAAACCACTTGTAAATTGACAGACTTTTTATCATTAACGTCATTGACATTTCCTGAAAGGATGGAATAATTATGTTTCAATTCTGAGTTAAATCCTAATAACAAGCCAACCAAAAAACCACTCCCATACTAATTGAGAGAGACAAAGGCATGGATTATTGGGGCTCCCGGCCTTCTTTAGTGCCAGACCAAACTTTGGCTTCCTGGGCCATTAGCCTCGGGGTGAGCTCGGACATAGGGCTTCCCTGTCCAGGCCTGTTTCCTCCTGCGCTGAGTCCTAGAGCTATGATCTCAAGGTTCCTTCTAGAGATGAAGAAGAAATGGGGGCCAGAAAGGGGAAATGGCTTTCCAGGGTCACCCAGGTTGTGTGAGGGCCAGGACTTGCAGCATGTAGTAAGTGCCTTCTGTGTGCCAAGTGTGTGGAGATATTGAGGCAAAAAGAGAGAAGAGAGGAGGGAGAGAGGGAGAGAGGGAGGGAGAGTATCTGCCCTCAGGGAGCTTCCATTCTGCCGGGTCTTTGGGCCCCAAAACTGCTATTCCTTCCACCACTAGTCATCCTGCCTCTTTTGTGTGGATATGTCCCAAACCGTGAATTCACTTCATTACTGGAGAGATGGTCTCATAGCCAGTGTGCTGGGGTGTGTGTGTGTGGGGGGGTTGTTTTGTTTGATTGCATATTTATTGCATGAGATCTGGGTTTTCTTTTCTTTTTTCAATGGGGGAAGAAGGAGTGAAGATAGATTTTTATTAGCTGAACAAACTCTAAATTTAATTTAAAAAACCTCAAAGGAAGTCAATGCTCTGAAGACCTGACTAGGCATGGGCCATCCCCCACCATGGATGTGCTCCTTACTCTTTCTCGGGCCTAGGCAGAGCAGCAGAAAACTGGCTTTGGTGCGAATTTCAGGACCGGAGGGGCGCTCAGAGCAACCACCACGTTTGGTGGTAGCTATTCATTCCTCTCTGACTCTTCGTGGCCCAGTCTGGGGTTTTCTTGGCAGAGATCCTGGAGTGGTCTGCCATTTCCTTCTCCAGCTCATTTTACAGATGAAGAAACTGGAGCAAACCGGGTGAAGTGACTTACTCAGGGTCACACAGCTAGCAAGTGTCTAGGGCTGGATTTGAACTCAAGAAGATGAGTCTTTCCAACTTCAGGCCCAGCGCTTCATCCACTGTGCCCCCTAGCTGCCCCATTTTACAGATGGGGAAACTGAGGCTGGGAGAAGAGGAAATGGGATTAGCCCAAGGTGGGGTTTTGGCTCAGGTCTCTCAGCTTCCTGGTTCCTTTTCTCTCCCACCAGGCTTTGCAGGCCCTCTACTCCATTATCTACATTATCACTGGGGTGACCAAAAGTAAAGGATTGCCCACATTTGGGAAAAAGGCTGAACACCTAAGGCAGGAGTCTGGGCACTTAGCTCAGGACACTAACACTGACACAGCGTCCCCCCTCACCCCCTGCTTTCTTCCTCATCTTCCAGGGGGTTCCCTCTTTTCTGTTTTCCATTTGAGGATTGCCTGGAATTCCAACCCTATTAGTTTGAGCAGGAAAAGGTAAAATGGGCTGAGGCTGCCTGAGGCAGGTTGCCCCCAGGGCTTTGGGCAGAACCTTACCCACAGACCACCTGGGGACTCAGGTTCTGGCCTCTCTCATCTGTGCAGAGATCTTGAGGACCCCGGGGCCCTTGTGCAGGGCTCTGGACTTCAGCAAAGAAGGTCGGGGCACGGCTGGGGGGAATAGAAAGCTCACGGTCCTGGGTGAGGAGCCCAGAGATAGAGCCAGCTCATCTAGGCCTGCAGGACCTTTACCTTCCCCACCCCCACCTCCCCATTCATCATTAAAGAACTTGCTAAGCTGAGGTTAGAGGGGGGTGAAAATAAAGAGGTCATTTCTTCCCACCAATGTTCACAGACTGACCACAGATCCAGGTTAAGAAGCCAAATCTAGCCCAGCATTCTCATTTGACAGATTTGGAAACTGAGGCATAGAGAATGACTTTCCCAAAGCCAGGGTCTGAAGGTCTTTTAGAAATATATTCGAGGCAAATACCAGTAGAGAGAAGGATTAGGAAGAACAAATCATTTCCTTCTACCGACTAGCTAGCTCTCCTCTGAGCCTCCGTTTCCAAATCTGTAAAGAAGGAAGGTTGAAGGAGACGATTTTGAAGGCCTCTTCTGACTCTGAGGCATTTAGTGTCAAAAGCATTCACGAGATTTATTCGTTCAAAAAGCCAGGCAATGGGTTAGATGCTGCAGATACAACGATTTTTTTTAAAGCCGTCTCCTACTTCAAGAACTTTTTCTTCCATGTCTGATGCATGTCCTGAGATGGCCCAGAGAGTGGACACTTTGTCACTTGGGTAACAATGACCCTCATGAGAAAAGACCTTGTACAAATGACAGCTTTCATTGTCCTTCCTCTGCCCCTACCAAGCTGGGTGACTGGGCCCGCAGGCCTTCCTCTGCACAGCCAGACTCTGGACTCAGTTTCCCCACCCACATGTACTAGATTTAAATGTGTGTGCATGTGGAGTGGCTGGTATATTTTGGTGGTCCTCAGACAGATTTCTGATCTAGGACCTGGCTGTCCCTTAGCATCCCAGTGGCTCAGTGGATAGGGCAGTGGGCCTGGGTCTCAGCAGCCGCCTCACCAGGCCGAACTCCAGGTTCACTGGGGCATCCTGGCTCACAAGAGAGCTCTGAGCACTGGCCTTTGCTAGGCCCAGGGGCATGTCTTCAGCTGGCCCTGGCAGTTACCAGACACACACAGATGGTCATGCCTGGTGGCACCTCACACCGCGTCAGCAGGATGAAAAGGTAGTGTCAGGAGGGCCATGCCTCAGCCCCCATCCCTCCTGCATGCCTGCTCCCACGTGGTGTGGGAGCCGGAGAACCCATGCTGTGGACAGCAGCATCCCAGCATCCTCCCTGGCCCAATCCCAGTCCTGGTGGGTGCTGGCCCCTGAGCCTCTGGCTGGATCCCCCAGCTCTGGCTCTCCCCTCCTGGGTGACTCACTCTAAGCACACACACTGTCCTCTTTCAGGATGGAGCCTTGAACACTGGCCTAGTCTTCCTGGTTCCACCTCCCCAGCCCCCCCTTCCCCTGGGGCTGGCAGCTCAGAGCACACATACAAACCCTCTCTTTCCCATGAACTTCCTCCCCCTCCTTCCCGGGCCCTCCCCCCTCATTCCCCATTCCCCAGTTCCTCTCCTCTCCCTGACCCAGGCTCCTGGCCAAGAGGCAATCGCTGCACCCCTGCATAGAGCCCCCTTTATACGTTCAGAACCTTTCCTGGTGCATTCTGGGGCTGGGCAGACCTGGGCTGCTCCATCCCTCATCACCTGGCCTGCAAGGGGAGGTTGTCTCTGAGGTGCCAAGGCTGGGCCCCCACATCGCCACCAGACAAGAGGCTCTCCAGGTTGAGCCAGATCCCTGCTGCTGTCTGGCCAGGCATCTCCCCAGAGACCACAGTGGGCAGGTCTGGGTCCCGTAGGCCTTCGGTTTAATTCAACAAGGATTTAAACATTTTTATTAATTACTGATTCTTACATCGCTCTCATTTTGAAACATATCCTTCCTGGCTTCCCCACCTAGCAAGCTATCACTCCTGGTAACAAAAACCAACAAATAAGACAATTCAGCAAAACTAAATCATCCACTGAACTGGAGAGTATATGTGCATTTATTAAGTACCTACTATGTGATGAGATGCTAGTTAGGAGGGGCACAGACTAATAGGAAACCATTTTGCCCTCAAGTGGTTTGCATTCATAGGCTCACAGGGGCAAAGTCTTAGAGGTGGAAGGCAACTTAGAGGTCATTGAGTTCAACCCTCTCATTTTACAGATGGGGAAACTGAGGCCAGTGTGGTGCCTCCTACGTCTGTGTGCTAGCCCATAGCCTATCTGGGTTGCCTCAAAGCCCAGGGGCAGAGCTCAGCCAGCCTGAGTGAAAAGCCTAGGATGGGACAGGAAGAGTCTCCCAGAACCCCCCCAGGACAGCTGATCAACAAGCATTTATTGAGCACCTACTATGTTTCAGTCTACATACAGTAGGTGCTTAATAAATGCTCATTGTTTGACATAGCTATTAAGTGTTAAAGGCAGGGTTTGAACCTAGGTCTTCCTGACTCCCATGTTGCCTCTGCATACAAATCCAAGTCAGTTACAGAAAATATTCCCTTGGTTTAGTTCTCTCCCCTTCCCGATCCAACAGCCTTATATCAGTGATGTTTTGAACTTTTCTTTCTGTCCTATTGTGTAAATTCTTTAGAGTAGAGTACACTTCATCTGTTTTTGCATCCTATATTGCAAGCACAGGACTTTCATTCATCAAGGGCGCCCAATGAATGAATAAGTGAAGGAAAGCAAAAGGGCGTCCTGTTCAGTTAAATCAGTGTTAAGCACCTGCGTTGGGCGCTGTATGAAGACCTGAGGATTGTGATGTTTTGATCATTCCTTTTTTGCCTTCTAATGTGTAAATGATAGGATTATCCCTGCCTTCTCATTTAGCCAACATTTTATGTTTAATGGTATCATTTTGACTGATTCTGTGCAAATGGAAGTACATCAGGGGGGCTCAGCAGCTATACTAGTGAGCAGTGGGAGCATATCCCTTCCCCTTCTCCCCAGCCAGGCTTACCCTTAGCACCTTGAATTTGAGGTGTAGCTGTATGGTTGCCACTGCGGCTGGTTTCCCCTTTGAAAAACCTCCTCAGGTCTGTCACCACAAGTGTAGGTTAGGGGTGAATAAGCCATCCCATAGAACAAAAAATTTCTTAAAAAAAAAGGAAGAGGAAAAAAATCAGCAAAATTGATTACTACATCGAACAAACTCTTCCTTTTTTCCTTCCTTCTTCCTTCTTTCCTTCCTTCCTTCCTTTCTTCCCTCCTTCCCTCCTTCCTTCCTTCCTTCCTTCCTCCCAGCCATGGCCACCATGATGTAATGGTCCATGTCAGACAGGAAGTAAGGACCTGGGTCCAAGCCCTGTCTCTGACACTAGCTGTGTGCCTGGGCACAGTGCCTTCTCTTCTCTGACCTTCATCTTCTTCATCTGTAAGATGGAGGGGTTGGACCCTCTGAGGTCCCCTTCTTCCCAAATCTCATGAACCTATGAACCAAATGATCCTCATTCAGAGGCAGTGAGTTCCCCGTTCATGGAGGTCTTCAAAAAGAGGACAGATGGGCAGTTGTCCAGCGTGTAGTAGGGAGATTCTTGGTCAGTCAGTCAAGGGTTGGACTTGAAGGTACTAGGGGTCCCTGGCAGTCCTGAGTCTCTGGGATTTGGCAAGAGCCGTGTCCTGGGCAACGGAGCTCAGTGGTGCCCATATGTGCCCAGAGCAGGCTGGCGGTAGGTACTGTGGTGTGAGCTTGTTTGTGGCTGGAGGTAAATGTGGAATTCCTACAGACCTCAGGCCCTCTCCTCCTATCTGCCTTCGTGGTCAGGTCTCTGAGAACCACAGGCAAAAGCCCAAAATTGTCTCTGCTCTGGAATCCATTTCATCTGACTTAAGTGTGGCAGGAGAGGGAATCTCCTGGCATCCAGTGATCTGCTAACTGTGCTTACAAAGGAGATAAAGTGCATTTCCTCCTGGGCCCAGCTGCTTGCCCCAGGCTGGTCCAGGTCTGACTCCCAGCTGGGGCCCCATCTCTCCATTCCTTACCTCTAATCTCTTCCCATCAACAGTGGCAAAAGGTCTGAGGGTGGCCTCTCTGCTCTGTGGACCATTCACACCTGGGTGTTGTCTTTGATCTTAGGGGTGGGCTGGGGAAAGGCCAGGTCGGATGACCACCTTCCTGGGCCCCGAGGCTTTGAAGGCTGTCCTATCCAGGCCAGCCATTCCCAAATGCTGTCCAAGCTGAAGGAGGGCAGTGAACAGGGCTGTAAACAGGGAGTTTGGAGCCAGGAAGGGCTTTGAATGCCAGAACGAAGGTGTTCTTTGGGTTGGACTCAAGGCAACCGATTTAATGTTTGCTCTGCCAAAGTGATTTAGATGGGAGGCAAGAGTACGGTGAGCAAGTGAGGGAGGGAGGGAGTGATTGATCACATCAGGGCCTGGCCACTGTGGGGCTTTAGACAAATTGCTTCTCTCTGGGCCTCAGTTTCCTCATCTGTAAAACACAGGGGTTGGGCTAGATGGCCTCTCTCGGGTCCCCTTTCGATCCAGTGGCTGGGCCACTCAGACAGTGACATGGGCCAAGGTAGGATTTGAACTCAGCTCTTCTGATTCCTTGCCATGGCTCCACACTGCCCTTGGTCTGTGGGGATCTTGGAGGTGGTCTCCCCTAGAAGAGAGCCCTCTGCGTGGCGTCCGGCATTCTTATCTCTCTACCACCGGACGGCTCTTGTTCTGGCTAATGCAGGGAGGTACGCGGATGGTGCTGTCTTCACATACCCGCCCAAAGGCACGTTCTCCTGGCATTAAAACCATGATTTCCCCCTTCCACCCAGGAATGTAGAAGGGAGGCCCGTGGGTGCGGCCGATGTATGGGAACGCCTTTCTTGAATTTGAGGGCTATCAGAGCAGCTGGGGCTGGACCTCCATCTGAGACCGCTCCCCCACTCTTAAGAGCCTCTGGCACTTTCTCTTTCCACCAAGGAAGGGACATATTAAAAAGATAACAGCAGCAACCTCCAGAGACAAACAGGAGGAGGGAGAGGAGGAGAGAAACTGACTTTCTTGAAAGCAGGCAGACCCCTCCTCCCCTGCGCCTGCCTCCTGAGGCGGAGCGGAGGCGTGAGCCAACTCCGCTGAGTGCCGGCGTGCGCCGCCTAGGCCCCGCTGAGTCATGGAGAGGGGTGGGCATTGATGGAGGGGAGAAGCCGGACAGATCCTTTCACCTGGTCCCCCGCTGGCCAGCCCCTTTCAGGCCCCAGGGATGCGGACAAATGGTGATGATTGCATCTGAATGCTTCTTTCTCTGGTTTTCCTGTCCGGACCCCATGAATGGCTTGTGACTGCGAACTTGGCCGTGAGCAGAGGAGCCTCACAAAAGCGCATTCATGTCAAGCCGGGGTTTGGAGAGAGACCGGGGGGGGGGGGGGCGGCTTCGGGCTTGCAAGGGGCAGGGCTGGGGCAGCGTTCTTATCATCCCTCGGAAGGAAGCCTGGCCCGCGTTCCACACGCCGATAGTGATGCTGCCCGCACCGCTGCTGAAAAGCCGCCTCCTAAGACCCATGGGTGACCCAACCTCTCCTCGGGGCCACTGGCTCTCACGGTGCTGCAGGAAGTAGGGCTGCCCGCCACTCTCCTGCTCTGGAAGCTGCACTGGCTCCCCCCCCCCCCCCCCCCCCCCCCCCGCCTCAAGGACAACATGCAAACTGAACCGATCACCGCTTTAAAGCTGGAAGGGGCCTCAGAGGTCAAGAAATCATTTTACAGATAAGAAGACTGAGGTCCATAGAGGTCACTGACTCCCACAGTTACTCAGTGCTGAGGGGAGATTTCATCTTCCTGACGCGGCCCACTCCCCACCATCTACCATCTGACCTCCCAGCTCCTCTGATGGACACCTCCTAATCTGGTTCCCACTTCTGTTTCCAGACTGATTTCCTCCCCATGAGAGACTGCCCACTTCGGCCCCTCCATTCAAGGTCTTTAAACAAGCTGGTGCTGTGGGTGAGCCAGAGGGGGATTCTAAGAAAGCAAATGGGCACATGTCTACACTGCCCATGCCCACAAAATACGGAGTGAAGGCATCTGCAGAGATGGGGACCCCCTGGAGCAGGACCACATTATATGTCATCTTTCATTTGGTCTCCATTCTCCCTTCTTTGGAATGCACATACATCTGTGAAAACACACACACACACATATGTGCGCATATGCACACACATAAATATATGCATGCACACCCATCCTGAGGCAAAACACCCCGGCCCCAGTCTCTCAAAGAACTGCCTTCTCTGCTTTTTAATCCAACAGCCACTCGGCATGGCTGCCCAGGAAGACTCCATGAGACCAGTGATCCCTTCGGGGAGGCTCTCAAAGCTAAGTTTCTTCTGTCCCTGGACACTGACCTTCCCTCCCAGACAAGATGTTGACTGTGAAGCAAACTGCTTAGAAGCTCTGGCAGCCCCCACGGAGGCTGTCAGGCAGATGAACGAGCAAGGTGTTCACACTCACTGGATTTCTGGAGGGGGAGTGGGGGATTGTAGGGGAGGAAAAGTCCCCCTCCTGCTGATTTGGTAACCAACCAAAGAGCTATTCTAGGGGGGTGTGGGTGTGTATGCACGTGTATGTGTGCATGTACACATGTACATGTATATGTGCATGGATCCATGTGTGTATGTCTGTACATGTGTCCACGTGCCTGGGTATATGTGTAGTGTGTACGTGCGCCTAGACTGTACTGCGGCTTAAGCTTTGCCAGATTTAAAGGAAGAAAATAGGAAGTCAGCTGTCCTTTGCTTCTGCCAAAGGATTTTCCTTGTTTTTTAAATTCTGTCCTGTTGTGGAAGAGAGGCTGCCCCAGGCCGGGCTTCGGGGCAAGTTATAAGGAGGGAGAAGAGCTGGAGGAGCCAGGGCTAATCTGTCTTCCCAGTTCTCCACCCCATCCTATTTCAAGTTGCCAAGTCACCAGCACATATTAAACACCTACTGTGTGCTAGGCATTGTGCTATCTGCTGCAGAGTCAGGGCTTTGGGAGACCAGGCTGAGCTTGGAGCACAGGAAGATGCTCTTAGCTGGTTACTCATGGGCTTCAGCCACCTGCCTGGAAGGGCTGGTCCTCTGCTTTTCCTAGCAGGCCACTGGTCCTAGAGAAGGGATCCTGCATCCAGGGCGGGATGCTGGGACACACACACACACACACACACACTCTGAACGCATCCAAGAGTCATTGCCCTTGTACTTTCTGTCTCCAGAGAGGAAAACAAGCCCTCTCCCTCCCCCCCTCCGTGCCTCCCTTTGTTAGGGGCCAGGGCACGCTCCTGGCCTGGGGAGCCCCTCCTCATCTGCTTCCCTGCGTGGAGCACCCGTCCTCTCCCGTCTAGAAGGAGCAGACGCTGGTTACTTAAGTCTGGGCATCAGAAGATGGTCTAAGGTGGGGCCAGGCAGGGCCTCTGGGCACCCCGGATGTGTGTCCACTTAGACACCAACAGAATAGGACTTGGAGAATACAGGCTGCCAATAGGAGGAAGGTGGTTCTGACTGAGCTGGGATGCTATGGGCTGGCGGCTCTGCCTGGTCACCGACAGGGTGGGGGGTTACGATATGGCCACATGAACCTCGGCAGGATTACAGCGGGGCTCTCGCGGTGCGTTCCTCAGCCTGACTGACCCATGTGGCGATGGACGGGCTGTGGGGAGGCCGGTGTGCGACCCAGGGACTGGCAGCCCTTGAAACAAGGTCTACTGTTTTTAATGGTGGGAAATGGAAGGACGGGTGACATTCGGGTTCCGGTTTGCTGCTGGACACATGCACCATGGAGAAAATCGAACTCAGCCCAGCTCCCACTTACTTAGCCCTTTAAGGTTCACAATGGGCTTTGCAGGAATTATCCTTTTAAGTGGGGAGATGGAGCGGCTTCCACTGGCTCATGGGGGAGTTCTGAGACACTTCACAAATGATGAAGGAGTGAAGAATTCCTCCCTCTTTCCTTTTCAAATCAACTTCAT
Source organism: Phascolarctos cinereus (assembly GCF_003287225.1). Classification (NCBI taxonomy): domain Eukaryota; kingdom Metazoa; phylum Chordata; class Mammalia; order Diprotodontia; family Phascolarctidae; genus Phascolarctos; species Phascolarctos cinereus. The sequence continues at coordinate 12,108,445 of NW_027555958.1, read as the reverse complement.
TAGCGCCCTTGGGTTTTCCATCAGTCATTTTGGGACGTGCCCTCCCCCCACTGCGCCCTCCCTCGTGATAAAGGCAAACAAGGTAGGCCCTGGACGCTGGAGCCAGCCCTCTGCCCCAGGAGCCCTTCCCCGCCTCTCTGCTACAGGAGGGGTCTTGTCTACCATCTGTCCTCTGGGATCATTTTATTTTCCACTTGCTCCCACTGCTGTGGCCATGGTGGGTGCCATAGTGAGTGCCCTCCCGGCCACATTCTATGGCTGATCAAAGGTAAGAGGGAAGTCTTTAAGAAATCTCCATAGCTAAGCCTGGGAAGCTGGAGTCGGCAGTGTCCACAGCCTGACAGGGATGGTCTCGGGGCAGCTGTGGCCTCGTGGGAAAAGCAGCCGGACCCCAGGCCCAGGAGTCAGCCCTGGGCTGCAGCCTTCCCCAGGAAGCCCCTTGGTGGGGGATGGTCTCAGCATTGTGGGCCCAGAGGCCCTGATGGGAGTAACCATGAATCAAGAGCCGGTTCTATTGCGTGTGCGCGCGCGCTGGGGTGGGGGGCTGGCACTGCTCGGAGGCCTCTGACTCTGAGTCCCCACAAAGGCCAGGGAGAGGCCACGAGGCGCCTGCTCCACATGAGATGACGGCAGCCGCCACCTGTCCAGGAAGCTGGCTAGTCTCACCGATCGATGCCTGAGGACAGGACCAGTCTTCACTTCCTGTAGGCCTGGCAGCCTGGACAGAAGCAAGGAGATGCTCATTACCGATGCCTGTCGCCCGGCGGCCCGGCCATGAAAGGACGCCCGCCCCTCCCTCCCAGACGCCTGCACGTCACTGCTGGTCCCTGGAGCTCCCCCACGGGTCGGCCGGCCGGCCTCAAGCTGCCCAGGCCTCAACCGGTGCTCGCTCAGTTGAACTGAACTGATGGCACCTGGGCTCTGGTCAGTGGGTCCCCCACTCAGCCCTCTCTGTTTCAGTCAGTTACAGCTGGCAGTAATGGGATGACTGCTTGAGAGCGGTCACAGCATGGGGATGAACCTCAGAGGCCTTGGTCAAGTCCAATGCCCTCGTTTTACAGACCAGGAAACTGAGGCCCAAATCAGTGAAAAGGCACGCCTACAGTGACAAGGTGGATCTGAACCCAGGTCCCGAGTCTCTGGGACCCACTCTCTCTCTGCGCTTGCCTAGTGGTACAGTGGCCCGCTTCCCGCCAGTGACAGGGCCCCCTGGCACCCGTGGGTCCTCTCTGGCTTTCCAGCCCACTATGGGGGCTCTGTCTGGATGGAGGAGGACCATGGGGCAGAGCCCTGGGGTGGCCAGGGCAGCCTCACAAGGTCTGGGCCCCAGCTCTGGCCCCGGAGCACCTCCAATCCGTGGCTACTCTGGCCTCCTGATTCTGGGATTCTGAGGCCCTCTTTGGACTGTGGGTTAAGCACGATTTTGGCTATGGAGTGCCCCGTACACAGTGGTTCTCAAGAAACGCCTGCTGAGGGGGCAGCTAGGTGGCGCAGTGCATAGAGCACCGGCCCTGGAGTCAGGAGGAGCTGAGTTCAAATCCGGCCTCAGACCAGACACTTGACACTTACTAGCTGTGTGACCCTGGGCAAGTCACTTAACCCCAACTGCCTCACCAAAAACAAAACAAAAAACCGAACAAACAAACAAAAAAAGAAATGCCTTCTAAGACGGGATTCGTTGCACAAACACTTATTAGGTACCGACTGAGGCCCTTCCAGACTAGAAGCTCCTGGGGGAAATGGCTGTGTTTATCACAATGCTAGGTGGCCTGGCTCTCTGCACACAACGGGAATTTAGTAAAAGTCTGTTGAGTGGAAAGAATGGAATTGAATTAGGGAAGATGGAAAGATAAGAGGGCCTCATCCTCCCCAGGCTTCATGCTTCCACCCGCCAGGTTAGTGCTGGGTCAGGTATCACTGCTGTCGTCATGTGGTGACTTTTATTACTTGGTGCCTGGCCTGGAAAAGCAAAGGTCCCGGGCTGCTCGGGCCTCCCTTCCTCCCAGAGCTTCCTCTGGGGCTCGGGGCTATCCCGGGGAACTGAAAGGAGCGAAGCTGGTGGACAGCAAGGGGCCAGGACCCCCATCACGGGAAATGCCAGACATGTAGCCTCAGAGGCTACCCCAGGGCAGAGCCCCCACCCCCCAGCCCGAGGGGCAGGGGCCAAGGGCCAGGAAGTCACCACCCAACCATGTGAAGCCTGGGCCTAGGCCATGGCCTCTGTGGCTTTCACATCGGGCTGGCCCAAACAGGAGGGGAACCCCGTGGGCTGGGCGTTCCAGCCCCAAATAAAAGCCCACTTCCCGGCTGCCTCTCCAGGGCTTCTGACCCTCCATCTTCTTCCAGCTGACGCTGGATGTGAGGCAGGAGCAGCTGGGCTCCTGGCTCTATCCCTGACCAACACCTTGGTGCTCCTCAGCCAGAGACTTCTCATCGCCATGCCTTTGTACTGGCTGAGCCCTCTCTCCAGGAATGCCCTCCCTCCTTCCTGCTGCCTCTTCCTTCCAGACTCAGCTCAAACGCTGCCTTCCTAGGGAGGCCCCTCCAGGTCACGGGCCAGCATGGCTAAGTCCTGGTGCCTAAAGCCACCTTCCCCTCCTCTGAGTGTCCACACCTGTTACTGCACATGGCTTTTCCTCATCAGAACATAAGCGACTTGAAGGCAGGGCCTGCTTCTTCCCCAGCCCGGGGCTTGGCACACAGTACACAGTGATTTGCCTTGCAGGCTCCCAGGACCACCTGAAGCATCCCACTGGGTGATGTGGGGAAGGCCCCTGCCCCTCTCCACAGCTCCATGCGCTGACCCAGATCCTCTCAGGGCCCTGCCTGCTCTCCTGGCCTGGGACCCAAGGGGGCCGTGCTGGACAGCAGGGGCAGCTGCTACTTACTTTGTCTGCTTCTCATGGAGCAGCCTGTGGAGCTGGGACGGCCGGTCTGCTGGGGCCCCGAGTGAGAGAACTGGGGGGCGATGGCTGGCGCCTCGGTCTTCCGAAGACTCAGGCCTCGTATCTCGGGGGTGCGAGGGAGCCGAGGCTTGCTGGCGAAGGCTGCGGTGAACTCTCTAGAACAACATTGATAATTTCTAGTCAGGGCCCCAGCGGCAGGGAAGGAGAGCGCAGAGGGCCATTTCACCCTCCAGGCCGGGCCTGCTAATGTGATTCCCAGTGTCCATCACGGCTGGCATTCCCAGGGGGCTGCTGGGAGAATTCAGTAAGAGAGTGTGTCTTCCAGGGGTGAACTTGAGTGACCATAGGCCCTACGGGAAAAGCCAAGGAAAACTCGGGAGGGGGGAGGAGAGGGGGAGTGGGCAGAAGGCTCTGGACACCAGGGAAGATTGAAAAAAAAAACCAACCCTCCAGAGAACGGAACCTGGCAGGGCAGGGCCTGGCATCAATGAACTTGGCCTGATGAGGTGTGCAGACCCCAATTTCCCAGAATTAAGGCAGGCTCATAGAGGGAATGGAGTTTTCTTCTGATTACAGAATCGCAGCAGTTAGAGCCAGAAAGGGCTTTAGGCATCAGCTCGTCCAAGTGATGCAGCTCACAGATGATGAAACTGAGGCTCAGAACGGTCCAGGGACTCCTTAACTGCATGAGCGCCAGGCTTTTCTTTGTAGGGGCCTCACACGGGTGCTCTGACCACGCACCGCCCCATGGAGGCCAGGGAGCGGGAGGATGGTCCATTGGAAGGGTGGGCAGCACCTGCCTCAGTCTACCTCCATCATCACGGCTCTGGACCAGAACCATGCGGTGCTGGGGCTGCCTCGGTCAGGAGGTCCCTGGCGGGTCAGCTACAGAGGATGCTGGAAGAGGAGGAAGCAGAGGAAGAGGAGGAGGAGGAAGAGGAGGAAGAATAAGAGGAGAAGGAAACGTAAGATAAGCAGGAAAAGGAGGAAGAAGAGGAGGAGGAGAGGAGCAAGAAGGGTGATCTGGCTAGGGAAGGGCTTGTCCCAGAGGCACTGGAGGAGGGAACACAGCTGGGGCAGAAGAACCATCTGGAATGTCTCAAACACAGGGGCCCGAGGAAGGACCCGTTCCAATATTACTTTCATCCTCTGAGGATTCGTGACTTCAATGACGTGGGTCCTTCCTCCCCTAATGCTGATCTACAACATGGAAGGCGGCCTGGGAGAGTTGGCTGGGAGGCCAGGGGCCTCAGGCAGGGCTCTGCAGCCACGGGGGATCGACGTTTCAGCCACGACCACGTTCCTCCTGAAGAAGAGCTCAGACTGGTGTGTGGAAGGAGCACCGATGTGGACAAAAGCTTGGCTCCCTGCAGCACATCCCTGGTGCCACTGACTGGGCGACCAGGTCCAGGAAATGCCCCCCGAACGACAGATGCCCTGCTCTGTCCTTAGCTCCCCAGTCATTTCTAAATCATGTGGAGGGTCAAGCTCAGAAAGTAGAATTGAACTGAATTCACATGAAAACCTCATGGTGCTGGGGAAAGGGCCTGGGTTCAAATCCTGCCCTGGCTGGCTCCCTATGTGACCTCCCAGCTTTCTTATTTCTGAAATGAGGTGCTTCTAGCGCTGTCTAGGACCCGAGTCGCTTCCCTTCTCGGGCCCTCAGTTTCCTCATCTGGGCCCTTCTGGGGCTAGCTCTGATCCTAGCTCCTGCTCTTTGCCCTGGAAGGGCGCATTAAGTCTGAGAAAAAAAGTATTGTGGGGGGCGGAGGAAGATGGGGAGAGGAAGGAGGAGGGGAACAGACACAGAGAGACAGGAGAGAGGTACTGGGATGCACAGAGAGACAGGAAGCAGCCCCGCTTCCTTCCTCTCATACAGCCATTGCAGGAGGGCCCTACAGGTGCCAATGAATGTCGAGCTGAACTCTGCAGCCAAGGCCTGTCCGGACCTGGCTCTGGGGGCCCACAGGGATCGGCTTCCTTACTTATCTCAGCCTGGGCTGCCTTGGGAAGCTGCCGGCGGTTTCAATGTGACCCCTTCAACTTGACCCCCTCACCTAGTGGTCCAGGGTGCTCTGGGCCGGCCCATGGAGGATCTGCTGGGGCTGCCAGTGGGCGCGGAGGATGGACCAGGCAGGGGCTGGGTCCTCTCTCCCCAGGGTAGGTTGGTTCAGCCTCCCCTGGTCACTCCCTGTTGGCCTCCAGGCCTGGGCACTCAGCTGGCTGGTGTCTTCTCTGCCTTCA
>NW_027555958.1:11335795-11380795 GCF_003287225.1 Phascolarctos cinereus | reverse complement strand
CTTGGCAAAGATACTGAAGTAGTTTGCCATTTCCCTCTGCAGCTCATTTGACAGATGAGGAAACTGAGGCCAATAGGGTTAAGTGCCTAGGATCACCCCGCTAGTAAGTGTCTGAGGCCAGATTTGAACTCAGGTCTTCCTGATTCCAGGCCTGATGGTCTGTCCACTGTGACACCTAGCTATCCCATTTCATGTGTAAGTACATACAAAAAACTAGGTAAATTTTTTTGGGGCGGGGTGGGATGAAGGCAGGAGGCACTGGCAGCTGGGAGCAATCAGGAAAGGCTTCATGTAAAAGGTAGTCTATAAGATGACCTTTGGAACCAGTTAGAGATCAAAGAGGTAGAATTAAGGAAGTGAGGGCACTCCTGGCATGGGACATGTCTTAGGCAAAGGCACTGAGGTTGGAGATGGTGTTAAATGGAAAGTCCTTTGTTTGGGCTTTCACCCTGATTAATGAGGCAAAAACTCAGGTACAGAAAATTAAAAGGAGTTTATTGAAAAACAGCCATCTAGCTGATTCTACCTGAAAAAAAAGGATTTTCCATTTAACAATGGAATGTAGGAAAAGGTGAAATATTTCTTTGAACTAGAGTGAAAATTAGAGTGTTTACCGGTTAAGTGAACTGAGGCTCAGTTCACTGTACTGGCCACGTGGCCTGTGTGTCAAAGGTGGGATCTGAAGGGAGACCCACCATTTCTCTGACTTCTGAGGTGAAAGAAAACCCATGGAAGGAAGGAGTAGTAACGTGTGGAAGGGCTCTCTGCTCCCAGGCTCGGGCTGCAGGGGAGCTTCTCTGTCTAATGTTAAATGAGGGGTATCAGACAGGTTGGCTGCTCAGGCCCTGGGGCAGCTGGGATGGCTGGGATGTAGTACAGAGTCTGCTTTGTTTCCACCATTAGCGTGTCTGCAACTGATTGGAAGCCCCTTGAGGACAGGTATGGCTCTTTCATGTGTCCCTTGGGGGTTGGGGGCTGCTTAGTGGTTGATTATTTTTCCTAGATTCAGCCTGGGACCTTGGGTAGCATAAGCCCTTTCTAGGAGAGGGCTGGGTCATGGCGCCTTTGGGGACGGGGACTGAACCTCTCCTTTTCTGGGTCCCCTGGGATCTTGCTTTAGGAGTTTTTCAAGATCTGGCCTGTGGGCATGGAGAATGGAACCCCTTTATGGAAGAGGGCTGGGTCATTTGTCTTTTGTCTTTTTCCCCCTCACCCTTGAGGGCAGGTATTGTTACCTTCTCACTCCTTCGTGTCTGGAATCTGGTAGGCCTGTGAGTCGGTAAAAACCTGTCTGACTGGTTTGGGCCCTGCCCCCCGGGAGGCCTGTACAGAGTGGAGCCGGGCCCTCTCCCCAGCCACCGGCTTCCTGTGGCACAGTTAGGGTTAAGTTTCTCAGATCCCTGCCTCTTGCTCTTGATTCCTTCTTAGGCGACTCAGAATCCATCCGGGTTTCACTGGACCAGACGCCCCCACTGCCTTGCCCCTCTAGTGATGGGGACAGTCCCCATTAGTCAGTTCTTTGACTAGAATTCTACACAAGTTTGAGCTTGAGGCCATGGGAGCAGCCTGTACTGGGGCTGAGCCCCCGCTTGCCCATGTAGATGCCAGCCAACAATAGGGGCAGGGGCTCCTCCTGTGCTGTTCCCTGTTGGCAGCTGGCCCCCTTCCACGGCTGCCATCCCTGTGCGGCAGAATTGTGTTTGGGGAACAGTTGCCTCCTACTTTGCCCTGCGTGACTCTTAATAGACGTCGGTGGACTGGTGACATTTGGTCTAAGCCAGCCTTGAAGAAGCTTGGTGGTTCCCTGGGCACTGGTCACTGCGGAGGATTTCTGTCCTCAGCTTCAGGGCCCTGGGCTGACTCAGGCTGAAAGCCACTGGTCCCGGGCCCCAGGCAGTGAGAGAGGGGATTTTTGAGGGGCTTGGCAGAAGGAGAAGCAAGGGGGGGCTGTTGGGAGGAGAAATTTTGTGGCTCTCTTTAGGTCAGTGTGGTCCTGCCTGTGTCCTGTGGGGGGTGAAGTCAGTGACTAGCCAGAAAAGAGCCTTGGAGAGAAGTGTCTGAGTTCTTAAGTAAGATTTATCTGCATCGGCTTTCCCTTGATGGAATTTCTTTTTTCTTCGCTGTTCCCAGTTGATTGCCAGAAATTCAGTCTTTTTGACTTTGAGCATAGGAATGAAAGGCCCAGAATCAGCCTCATTGGTTCCAGTTGGAAGGGGCCTTTGAGGCCAACCTCTCCATTTTACAGAGCAGGAAACTGAGGTCCAGAGAGGAGGAGACTTGGCTGTTGGTAGCAAGAGACAAAGCTGGGATTCAAACCCAGGTTCAGATTGAGCACTCTTGTCTGTCCCGGCAGGATTATAGGCTCCTGGATTAGAGCTGGCTGGAGACTTAGGGACCATCTAAGCCAATCCTTTCGTTTTTTAGGGAGGAAACTGAGGCCTAGAAAGGAGAAGGGACTTGGCCAAGGTCATATGGTTACTTAGCAGATGGGCCCTGGCAGGGACTCCGAGGCCTGGCTCTTTCATCCTCACTTTACCAGCCTCCTCCTCCCCCAGGATGGGAGGGAGGGGTGCAGTGATATGTATGCGGGAGTGAATGAATGAAAAAGCATTTATTAAGTTCTTATTGTATGCCAAGTCCCACAGTTAAGGATGCTGTAGGTTTGCTCCTGAGGCATTTCTGAGCATGACCAACCACAGGAGCCTTTCCTAAGGAAAGGCCCAGGGTTCCGGGTGCAGTTCCAGGTGGGGGACACGTCTCATCTCCTGGAACAGCTTTTACATAGACAGCCGTCTCATCCAAGGTCATGGCATTGGTGCCTTCTGGTGGTGGGGCTGTGGGAGGTTTCCTGCTTCTATCTCAGCAATCTCCTGTTTTCCTGAGCTCACCTGACACCCTAGCACTCCTGCCTGACCATTGATCCCCTGGACTGTGGCCCAGGCTGTCTGCCTCCCTTCGTTGTCACATTAGCAAATTAGCCTGTAGCCCTTTGCACAAAGGGATGGTCTGACTGTCGGCTCTGTAGGCCTCTTCAATTGTTTCCAGCCTGATACTGGCCGTCAGCAGACTGACCTTCCTCAGCGTTGAGGGGCCCTGGCTCTGCTCATCTGCACTTGGGTTTTGCCTTTATTTCCAGCTCTCTCTGACCGAATGCTCTTAGGGTCGGGTCCTCACAGTTGTGTGGATGGAGGAAGGGGGAGGGCGTCCAAGGCGCCGGCTGGATCAGCTAAGCAAAGGTGGAAATGAGCATGGCATGTGCAGAGGGTGGTGAAAGCAGTGAGCTGGCTAGAGGGGAGCCTATGCACCAGGGGAAGGGCTCTTGTGGCTTGTAGGATGGTGGCAACAGCTAGCTGAAGGCTTAGGACGCCTTTGTATCAAGTGAACAGTTATTAATCACTAAACTGAGCCTAGCTTTGTGTTAAGAGCAGGGGATACAAATGTTAGCAGAAAGACCACCCCTGCCCTCAGGAGGCTTATGTTCTAACGGAAAGACAACATAATAAAAGGGAACTGAACAGTGGGGGGAAGGGGCCGAATTGGTCAGTCCTGGGCCTCAGAGCAGCACCGAGGGAGGAAAACATTCTGGGCCCTTCCTCAGTGGGGGGAAGGGTCCAGGAGGAAGTCACCAATGGGACAAGGGACCTCAGGGCCAGAGGTGAGGAAGCCAGAGGACAGTGGAGGGGGAGTCCAAAGAATCAGATGATTTCCGCGTGATTGCCGCTGCCCCAAGGATACCATTACAGTCCTCAGCTTGGCATTGAAGGCCTGTCACAGTCTTTCTTCCTATTTTGGCGCCCTCCCTTTGATTCTGATGTCTCCCTGGATGCCATGCTCATTCCCACGTAGAACACTTCCCTCTCAATGGCTTGTGCAGGGGGATCCAGTTCTGGGTGCCAGTGGAGATCAGCACACTGCAATGGGAAAATCATGGGCATTGGCATTAGAGCACCCGGGTACCTGGGGTGGAATGCTGGACCTGATGAGTTCGAATCCTGACTCATCTCTGTGACCCTAGGCACACCATTCAAACCCCTTGGCCCGGGTTTCTTCATGTGAATGACAGTGTTGGCTTAGGTGCTTAATTAATTAGAGTTGAGATTGAGGGGAGAAAGTGCGGAGGCCGGGCCTCGAGGGGGAAAGATCAGCCTGGGCCCCACCAGAGTCCAGCCTTGGCTGTGACCCACTTGGGTGGCACCGAGCCAAGGGAGGGTCTGCATCTCGGGGTCTCCTCTTTCCACCGTTGCTCCTGGGAGCAGATGCCATAGTGAGCGTTGGGAGGAAGGGGTTCTGCTCACCAGGAAGTGACACACGTTTGACTTTTGTTTGCTTCTGTCCTTCCCACCACATCTTGTCTCTTTGGTCTTAAACCTTCCTCCTGCAGCCTTCTTGCATTTGTCTGGACTCCAGTGGGCAGGCAGGAGGGGTGTACGTATGTGTCTGAATCTGTGTGTGTGTGTGTGTGTGTGTATGTATGTATGTATGGGGGTGGGAGGGTGATGGTGGTGCCAGGAGAAAGAAACACTTTAAATGCAGTCATTTTCTAAACCCTGCAATTTTCTCCCCATTTCCTGGTGCCGCAGATGGCGCTAGCTTTTGATTAGGGGCACCCCTCTGTGGTCACCCAGCTCTGGCCGGTTCTCTTTCCTCTGAAATCTGAGTTAACTGCTGCACTTTTAGCCTGGTCTCTTAGGCCCCCGTCCAAGCTGGGGGCAGATCATACCAGGCGTCATCCCCAGTGGGGGAATGAGGGTGGAGGACTGGGTTCTGCCTTCGTGGAGGTCTTCAGGCAGAGGCTGAGCAACCCCTTGCCTGGGGAGGTTGTGGACAGGGCTTTGTTGAGGCAGTCGGGATTAAGTGACTTGCCCAGGGTCACACAGCTAGTAAATGTCAAGTGTCTGAGGTTGGATTTGAGCTCAGGTCCTTCTGACTCCAAGGCCAGAGCTCTATTTACTGCACCACCTAGCTGCCCCTAAAACTATTTTTGTTGTTGTTGTTTTTTGCTAGACAATGAAGTTAAGTGACTTGCCCAGGGTCCCATAGCTACTAAGTGTTATGTGTCTGAGGCCACATTTGAACTCAGGACCTGACTCCAAGGCCAGTGTTCTATCCGCTGTGCCACCTAGCTGCCCCTGGGGCTCTTTTTGAGATGTGTCTTTGACTCGATTCTCCATAGCATCCTTTCCAACTTGGCTCTTCCATGTTCCATGATTCACTGGGAGCCGGACGCATTTGGTTAAATCTGCTTTCCCTCCATTTATGCCGGTGAGCCCCCTTAACTGGTTGGAAGATGGGAGATGATCACTTAGCTTCTGCCAGTCCGGCAGCAAACATTCATTTCACCTATTATGCTCTAGGCGTGGGGCTAGGCCCTGGTGATACAATGGAAAAAAAATCCCCCTCTGGTCCTGGCGCCTCTATTCTAAAGGCATTGTGCAGCAGCCCCTGTCTCCCCTCTGCGAGGCCCCTGAGGGCTTCAGGGCGCTGGGCCTGGCGGGGTTTCCTTGTACTAGCACCCCCTGTCCCTCACAGGTACTCAATAAACACAGATCAGTTGATTTGCTCATTCATGGGCTGCCACGTCCCCTTCCTCCGTTCCAGAAGCCTCTCACCCCTCGTATTCCCAGCAAATCATTTCTAAACCTGTTCTAAAATTAGCTTTTTGAAAAGTGCCTCATCTTTGCCTGAAAGACGTTACGAAAGTGATTTTTTTCTGTTCTCTGGTCTCCAGCTCAGCTCTTGACTGGGTGCCTCATTGGTGGAATCAGTAAGATGAGGCCCTGGGTTTGGAGCCAAGGTGCTCCCAGGCCTGCCGTGCACGAGGCAGTCGGGGAGCGTCCTGGCACATTCTAGGCACCTGCCAAGAGTTTGCACAGTTGATCTCAGCTGGGAGCTGAAGCTTCGTGCCCCTCCCCCTCTTCGTGGTGTTATGGCTAAAGTAGCTCCCAGAGTCCCAGGTCATCTGATGCTGGAGGCAGTGAGGTCATAAATAGGAATCCTGCCTCCTCCCCTCTCCGTGGGGCTTCAAGAGAGACTCACACAGACATCATGTGTGTTTGTGTGAGTCTGTGTGTGTGTGACAGAGACTCACACAAATAAGACTGTGTATGTGAGAGACAGGGAGAGAGACAAGAGACAGATACACAAAGAGACTGTGAGAGAGACAGAGTCAGAGAGACACACAGACCAATGTGTGTGTATATGTGAGAGAGACAGAGATAAGAGGGAAATTCACACAGAGACACAGACTCATTTTATGTGTGAAAGAGACACAGAGACGCATGGAGACGGACTTTTTCCTGCCTGCTACCATGTCTCTGGCATGTACATTGTTTGTTTGGGGGGACATGAAGGGGGAGACCTTTGCAGGTGGGGGAGAGGGGCGGTCATGGAGCAGGCACAGTTTTCCTGCCTGGAGCTGCCCATGATCTGGTTTGTCCCCCTCTTGCAACATTTCAGAGGCTTCCTCGCAGGCCCATCTGCATTTCTGGCAATCACAGCAGTGCCTTGTCCTGTTAGCCTATCTCCCTGGCTCTCTCCCTCTCCCTTTTCTTTCTCCTCCTCCTGCTCCTGCACCCAGACTAGCCCTCAGATCTGGCCTTGCTGGTCCCTGGGCTTCCTGCAGCCAGTGACGCCCCCCTTTCTTGGTCTTTCAAACCGGGAGGACTGTAGGACATTGGAGCTTGGATCATCTATTCCAAGCACCTCTTTTTAAGCCCTTTTACTGCACTGCGCCATCTCTAGGATCCAGTAGAGGCCCGTGTCTCTGGAGAGCTGAGCCTGGGCCCAGAGGCCTCGTGGAGGGGGAGCTTGGGCTGGGGCTTCCGAGCTGGAAGTGAGCCAGAGTCCTGAGCTCTTGGCCCAGCTCTGGGTTGGCCCTGCTTGGATCCTGCCTCTGTGTGGCCCTGTGAGGGTGTGGTTTGAAGTGAGGAGGGGTCCTGCATGTACTCCCCTCCTCCTGTGATCTTTTAGGGAGTCTTCATTCAACCTTTCTTTGTTTCTAACCTGTCCTGAACTGAAGGCCATGGATTTTCTCCTACTTTTAAATTTCTGTGTTCAGTCCTTAGCACTTCCTTCATTCATTCTTTGGGCCCTTTTTTGCTGCCTGTTCTTTAGAAGTAAAATGCAGTTTGATACCTTTTATTAGGCCTCTGCTACAGAAAAGAAGCTTCTTGAGGGCAGGGCTGGTTCCTTTTCCCTTTTGGGTCTTATGTTCCCAGTGCCTTGAACTGTAACCAGCACATAGTAGGTACTTGGTAAGTGATAATTGGAGTGCCAGGTGACTACGCTAGACACTGGGGGATACACAGACAAACCCTCGCTGCCCCCCCAGGAGTCTGTTTGGGGGTACACTAGACAGAAAGCTAAGCCCTACACAACACAAAGGGTTTGGGATGGGTTGGAGCAAGAAGGATCCACAATGGGGTGGGGGAGGTGAGAAGGGGGCACATGACCCCAAGAAACAGAGTATTCTGGGCTGGAGTACAAAGAAGGCCAAGCAGAGAGACATGGCTGCTGAGGGCCACAGTGGTTATAAGGAAAGCTTATTTGTGAAATGTTGAGGAGGAGAATGATAGAAGCAGCTTCACCTCTCAAAACAATGAAAAGCAGATGAGGAGAAAACTTAGAAGCCCTAAATTGGCTTAAGCCAGATTATTCCAGGGCCTAGAAGGAGGAAAACAAATAGACACAAAATGGAACAGATCTGCCGTGGTTTACTGTCCTTGGCCACAATAGTAGGACAACCATATTTGCCTTCTACCACCTTAGTACCTAATGCACTATAACTGATGGTGGGATGGTGGCTTGCTTAATTCGGTAGAGAGAGAGAAGAGCCTGGAAACCTCATTTGATTTTTGTTTTTTTTGTTTTTATTTCTTATTTTTTTGGTTAGGCAATGGGGTTAAGTGACATGCCCAGGGTCACACAGCTAGTAAGTGTTATGGAACTCAGGTCCTCCTGAATCCTGAGCTGATGCTCTATCCACTGCGCCACCTAGCTGCCCCCCTGGAAACCCCATTTGAAAGGGACTTAGGGATACATTCTCAGTGATGGAGGGGAAGATTTCCAAAAATGGGCAAGGTTGCAGATGATTTTTTTTTTATCATCACAACCCTGGTATCATGTGGGCCTCATTCCTTAGAAGGCTGTTGGACAACAGTGTCTTTAGGGTGTGGTCTTCAGTGACTTATACTGATAAAAGAGTCCTCATCTAACTCTAACTCACAGAATTAGATAAAGCTCAAAAGAGATGTTAGATTACTAGCCCAATCTTCAGAAAGAGAAGCAACTTTTTAAAGTTCCTACAACTACTTAATGAGTCAAGTCACCAAGCTTTTGTTAAGTGCCTGCTATGTGCCAGGCATTGTGCTGTGGATAGAAAAGCAAAAGCCAATGCCTTCTCTCAAGGAACTCACAGCCTAATAGGAGAGACAAGAAGCCAGACTCGATGCAGACAGTGCAGTGTTCTTACCCTCCTCTGTTTTGGTGGCTTTCTGGCTTCTCTCTTGAGTCATAATCAATAAACTCGTACTCTACTGTAGGCTGGAAGTGATTGGGTTTCCAGGGGATGTGGGAGCAGAGTAAGCTCTGGGAGACTTGACCAAGGCTTTGAATTTGGGCCAATGACATCTAGTTGTCATCCAAAGGCCAGCCTCACTAGGTTAGAAGAGGCTCAGTCCCAGGGCGGCCACGGGCTCAGGAATGTTTCAGCCACAGAAGCTCCCAAAGTCCATCTGCTAAGTTGCACAAAGGTTGCAGTCCCTGGGGACCTGAAATGGAAATCTCAGACATTGTTGGAGATGGAAATGGAACCGGGAGAGGGGCAGCAGGTTCTGGAAATCTTGGCCGTGTCTATAAAAGTCTGATCATTGTGAAGTAACGGTGACAGTAACTTAACACATCAGTGGCAAGGAGTCACTCTGGCTTCTTTCCAGATGTGCTCGCCACATAGTATCATACTCTAGAGCTGGAAAGGACCCCAGAGCCCTTTTAGTCCACCCCCTTCCTGGTGTGCTTCTGACTTTCTGGTCTTCCACATCAGACCTCAGCTGCTGTCTCACCCTAGTGCCTCCCCCACCCTGGAATATCCCCCTGCGTCTCCAGCCCCCTTCTCCCATTGGTCAGGGCCTCCCCAGGCTGGCTGACCTTCATTCCTTCCCTAGCTGTATTTATTTTCTGAACTTCCAACACCTTGTTCCCCTCATGGGAGTCTTCCCCTCCCCAGCTTTCTGCTCCCTTTTGCATGTTTACAGCATCCTCCATTAGAATGTAAGCTCTTGAGGGTAGGAGACTTTCTTTGCTTTTATTTGTATTATCAGTGGCTAGCAAACACTGCCTGGCGCATAGTAGGTGCTTAATAAATTCTTGTTCCCTGCCTGCATGCGCCTTCATGTGGGAAGTGAGTAACCCACACCGATTCCATCTTGTGACTCAATTCTGGAAGGAGCTCAGTTCCCTTTCTATTTGGTTATGGGTCTAGTCCAGTTTCTGTCTTGTGAGAAAACTTTATTGCTTTGTTTGAACCTAGCCCTGCATGACTGGGAAGCTGGACCACCTGTACCTGGTGCTTAGAGACCTTTCATGAAGAACACAGGTTCTACTGACCAGAAACCCCATCAGACCCGAAGACTGATGCAAGAAGTTTTCTCACAATTGTACATCTCAAGCAACTCATATGTCTTATCTGAAAACTGGCCCAGTACTGGTCCATCAGTTATTATTTCCTTGTTCCTTTGAGTGAATACAGAAACTTGGGGGGGGGGGGCTGGACACTCCCTTTTCTTATTTCAGAGACTCACACCTACTTGTTTCCTCTCCCCTTCCCAACTTGGAAAGTCCCCATTCTTTCCTCCAATTAGAAATCAGATTACCTAATCTTATGTCCGGGTTAATTGTTTTCTTTTAATTGCTTGGTCTTATTTGATTGTTTTTAATACATAAACATCTGTCTTACTCTGTATTCAGGGTCTTTTGACTGACCAGGGAATCCATCGACCAGTTTATTATGCCTATTTTGCTAGTAAGTCATACAGCTTAGATTATTTCCTCAGTTATTAACCACAGGAAGAGTTGGACATGACTGAAAACATCTAAATAGATTCTTTTTACAGATAAGGAAACCGAGGCCCACTTGGATATGATTTACTCCAGGTCACTCAGACATTGGGTATGAGAGGCAGTAGCATAGAGGCCAGCTAGCTTAATTAAGTTGGTTAGACTACGTGGCGATGGCCGGGCCACCCAACCTACCTGTGAGAAAGAAGCCCCTCGACAAGACCTCCAGTTAGTGGTCCCCCAGCCTCCTTTTGAGGACTGCTTGTGGTTAGCAAACTTAGCTGTGTTTTCAGTGGAAAATTGCTCTTTTCATTTCTAGCTACTGATTGATTCTGGTTCTTTTCTCTCAGGCCAAGCAGAATGTCTAATCTCTCTTCCATTTGGCTGCCCTCCAAAAGTTAGAAGGCAGCTCAGCACCTCCCGAAGTCACCAAGTCCCTTAACTGACCCTTTTATGGTTTGGTTGGCCATCGTGCCGCAGCCCCTCCCTGCTCTCATCTCTACCATTTGCCCTCTTAGGGAGATGATGCAACTTAGCAATTGGGGGGGTTGGGGTCCAACCCTGTGATTTCCTTGGTGTGAGGAGCTCCTTGTGCTGGTGCATATAGGACATTCATTTATAAGTCTGAGAGTTGCCTGGGGTATTGAGAGGTGAGCTGACTTGCCTAGGGTTATGGACCTATGGCTTAGATCTTCCTTCTCAGCTTAGCCATGTGCTTTCTAAAATGTGCTTCCTGCAATGGGACACTGCTGCTTCCAGTGTGGTCAGATGAGAGCTAACAGTAATGGTGATGATCATGAATGTTGTTGTGGTATCACCACCACCCCTTCCCTCCCTTCTTTGCTGCTCTGCCCCCCACATTGGTGCGGAAGGTGGCACATACCAGCAGACTGAATTTTTGTAGTCATTCGATTTTGGACTGTTTTTTTCCTTTTTTTTTTTTTTTGGTCAAAGGGCATGGCTTGCCTAGTTTGGGGAAAAGGGGAAGAGGAAATAAACAAAGAGAGGCAAGAAAGAGTGGAATAATGGATAGGACACTGGATTTAAGAGTCTGAAAGACCTGGGTTCAAATTCTGTTTCAGACACTTTCTGACCCCTGGGCAAGTGACTTTTATCTCTCTGGACCTCAGTCATCTCATCATTAAAATGAGAGACTTGGAGTCAGTGGTTTCTAAAGTCCCTTCCCCCATGATGCGATGAAATCGATAAAAGCTCAGATAGATCATTCATATTGCTAGTCATTCATGTAGCTCTTTATAGCTTGTAGAACATGTGGTCACCTTTGCTCCCGCTAGCCCTATGAAGGAGACATAAAGAAATGTGATGGCATACTTACTATGGTCCTCGTTTCACAAAAGGGGAGCTGTGATTCAGAGGGGAAGAGCCTTGCCTGGGATGATCCCACATCCAGGAAGTGTCGGAGCTGGGTCTTGAACTCAGCCCTTCTGCCATTAGGCTGGCTTCTCTTCCCACTCTGCTCCCGCCTCTTGGGTTCTCTTTCTTGGCTTCTCCCCAGGCAGCCTTGGCTAGCCTTTGCTTTCAACTGTCTGGCCACCCTTTGGATTTTTTTTTCTTTTCTTTTCTTTTCTTTTTGGATTTTTCTTGAGCTTGTAGTTCAGTGACACTCCCTGGGAGGTTTCTCTCCCACAAGAATTGTTGTCTGGTCATGTTGTCTCTCAGCTAGTTCTTTGATGGATGAGTATGGGACTCATTATTTCAGATGAGCTGGAGAAGCCCTTCCTTACCAGGTGGAGGGTGAAAGGGGGCAAGGGGTGTAGG
Source organism: Phascolarctos cinereus (assembly GCF_003287225.1). Lineage (NCBI taxonomy): Eukaryota > Metazoa > Chordata > Mammalia > Diprotodontia > Phascolarctidae > Phascolarctos > Phascolarctos cinereus. The sequence continues at coordinate 11,368,963 of NW_027555958.1, read as the reverse complement.
GTCTACTATCTTATGGCGAATGGGGTTGAATTTGATCCCTCCATGTCTGCATCAGTAGGCATTGAGCTATAATTATTTTGGGGGAGCTCCTAATCCCCCTACCCACCCGTGCCCTTTTTAATGCTGTCTGGCCTTGGCCATGGTGCTGAAAGTAGTGTAATCACCCCTCTGCTCCCCAGTCCCCCAAAGGCCAATGGTAGTAGGGAAGCCTGGTTGCCTTGACATGTTTCCTGTTGTATAGCAACCAATTACAGCTTAATTGGCCTATAGTTCATTTGGATATTGTTGCCAGGCTTCTGACTCTAGCAGGTGATGTGCTTTCCCTGGGCTATGGGGCTCCGGTGAGTTAATGGGGTGATTCAGCGTGTTGGTTGCCTGGCTTCTTGGGCCCCAGCATTGTTAAATCATGTCATTTGAGTAATTTCACTGCTGGCTGAGATGGAAAGGGCCGGAGTGGAGAAGTTTCACCTGTGCTGAGCTTGGGAAGCTTTTGCTTATACAATCAGCACAAAGGTGGAGTTGGGGCCCTCTGCACAGGGAGATGAGTTGCCTTGGCAACTGGATGCAATATTTTTCTGTTTCTCAAATTGGAGCCTGGAAAATGCTTACCAGTCTCTTAACAATTGCTCTGAACCTTTCTGCTTTGTATGGGTAACAGATAATTCTCTGGGATCTTTCTTGCCAGTGATGTTTAAAGACTTCTTTAATGGGGGCTGGAAACAGGCTTGACTGAACTCTTTGCTTACCATTTCCATCTCAGTTACGGGTCCCTATTGTGTCTGACAACAGCCGTCCATTTCTCAGCAGCCAGGTGCTGAGGCTTAGGACAGTCTTCTCAGTCCAGAGACCTGGCCTCTAGACCTGTATCTGAGTTGCATCTTGACTGACTGTAGATAGTTATAGAACCATGGAATCTCAGAGTTGGAAAGGCTCTCAGTGACCACCTAGTGAAACCCATGTCTGCAAAAATCCCTTTGGAACATCTTCAGCATGTTGTCATCCAGCTTGTGTGTGGAAATCAGTTAGGAGGCTATGGCAGCAGCCCAAGCATGAAGTGAGAAGGAAGGAAGTATGGGGAGAGGAGAGGGGGGAGATGTTGCCAAAGGGAGGGGGGTGGTGCTTAGGGACAGCATCTTGGGGGGAGGAGATGAAGAGCCAAAGATGAAGCCACGGTGGGAAATCCATTGTCTCTCAAGGCAGCTCATGCCTTTTTACTAATCCCTTCTGACCGTAAGATTTTCTTTGCATCAGTTCCAGGTCTGCCTCTGTCACCCCCCCCCCCCACATGGCTCCTACTTAAATCACTCAAATAGTAACACAAGACTCTGGCCTTTTTGGTCTTAATTGCCCTTAACTTAATCTTTTAAAAATAAAGTTTTTATTGAAACCTTATGTTTTTTATATTATTTCATTTCCTCCCATAGCCATCCTCTTCCCCTTTCTAGGGAGTCCTCTCATAACAAAGATTTTTTTTTAAAGAAAAAGGAATAGAGAGGAAAATGAGCAAAATGCCCACACATTGAAACAATCTGAAAGTATACGCAGTGAATGGGGGAGGTGCCTTCTCATTTCTTCTCGGGGCTGGGATTATTCTTGTGTTTTGCAATGTAGCTCCCTCTTCATTGATTCTGGATAAACGATCATTTCTTAGCCATCCTGGGATTTACTTATAGAGGCAAAGCGACACATTTGAGCAACTCAACGTGCAGTTAAATGCCTGCTTGTGCCAGGCACTGGAGAAACAAAGACAATAATGAAACAATGCCCGTCCTCAAGGCACTTTCATTTTACTGGCTAAGAATTTTGTGGTGTTATATGGTTATGCCTGACTCTTCATGACCCCATTTGGGGTTTTCTTGGCAGAGATACTGGAGTTTGCCGTTTCCTTCTCTAGCTCATTTTATAGATGAAGAAACTGAGACAAATGGTGACTTGCCCAGGGTCACACAGGTAGTGAGTGTCTGAGGATTTGAACTCAGGTCCTCCTGACTCTAGGCCTGGCACTTTGTCCACTGTGCCCAGTTAAGAATACACAGATGAAGAAATACAAAGTACTTTGGGTGGGGATGGGAACTATGCAGTGGGCAGTAGACTGATAGAGTCTTCAGAGCTCAGGACCCCCCACTGACCACTTGAGGGGGAGTGTGATTGGTGTGAAGTCATCAGTCCAGAAAGAGGTGGAGCCTAGATGGTGAAGGGCTTGAAATGTCTCTTTTCTGCCGGGTTCACTCTGAATATACTTGGTATCTACGTTCAGGTTTTCTCCAGTGGAATGTCAGCTCCGGGAGGGCTGATTCTCTTTTGTAACCCCAGTTTCTGGCACACAGTAGATACGTGTTAGTTGAATTGGAGTGAATTGAGCTCTTTCCCCCCCTTCCACTCTCATCACTCATTCTGATTGTCTCGGAAGTTCAGGAAGCTCCCAGGTCCTAGCCCGGGTGCTGAGGGATCGCTGACTCATTCAGAGGACCTGGCCACTTCCGCTTCCTGGGCAGCAAGGCTGTTGGGGCCCTTACTGTGCCATCGTGCTATGGGGAAGGGGGGGACTGCTCTCAGACCTTGGCCTCTTGAGATGAGTTCATTGTTCCTTAATTAGTGATAAGTCAGAAGTGAGAAATGTCGACTGAGAGTTGGAATGTGCTCATAGGATTGTAGATTCTGAGGGGGCATCTCCAGTGGTCCAGATCCCTTATTTTACCAGATGAGGAAAGTGAGGCCCAGAGAGAGGACAGGAATTACCCAAGGTTGTACTGAGAAGCACAGCTTCCAGAAGCAAGGTCTCTTTCTATGCCTCCCTGGTCAGATCCTGCTGAATGTTGGGTTCCATCTTGGATTTGGGGATTGTCCAGAGAACAGCAAACAAGATGGCAAAGGCTGAAACCTCCTCTCCTTGGAGGAACTGGAGCACATTTAGCCTGGGGGGAGACACCATAACCAAGTTCCAATACTGAAGGGCTGTCTTGTTGAAAGGGATTAGCCTTGTCCTTCCGGGCCCCAGAAGGCCCCTTTCCCTAGTAGGGAAGAGCCAGAAGCAGATTTAGGCTCTAAGCCAGGAAAATCTGACTGTCCCAGAGTGGGGCGGGCTGGCTTCCGAGGGAGTGGGCTTTTCACTGGAGTTCTTCCCACAGATACGAGGGGACCTTTTTGTAGAGTGGCTCCTGAGGCAATGACAGTACTGAGCAAGGGCATGGAAGTGAAATCAGCAGATCTTGCCCTACTGCTGACTACTGTATGGAAAGTCATTCCCTTCTCTGGACCTCAGTTTCTTCATTTGGAAAATGGGAGGATTAGATTGAATGGCCTTTTAAGGTTCCTTTGAGCTCCATGTGTCTGCTCCTAGTGGTGGGTTGGGGCTGGATGGCTCTCAAAGACTTTTCCAGCTCTCACATTTCTGGGATTCTGGGATCATCCTTTGTGTGAATTTGGAGCCTCAGTTTCTGACTCTGTGTGTGTGTGTGTGTGTGTGTGTGTGTGTGTGTGTGTGTGTGTGTGTGTATGTGTGAACACGTCCACAAAGCCTCTTACATATCTTATTGGGGACTAAAGCAGGAGAGCAGCCGGTTTGGATTATCGGAGTCTGAATTCTAGGATTCATTTGAATGAGGCTAAGCCTCCCCACACATACAAGCTGTTGCTCTTTCTGCCTTCACAACAACTTTCAAATATGTCCCCTTGTCTCCTCTGCCAGGGTGGCCACCTTATGTAAGCCCTTCTCACCTCGTGCCTGGACTGTTACTATGGCTGGTTGGTTGGTCTCTCCCTGCTCTGGGTCAGCAGCCACTCAGCTGACTCTCTCTCCCTCTGCCTCCATCTGTGGAGCCGGGCCAGAGGAGTGAGGGGGTGGGGGAAGGGCGATGAGGACAGGACCAGTCCCTTGTTCACTGAGGCTGGGGTGGGAGCCAGGAGAAGCCAGTTTGCTGTGATAAGCTGTGGGAGGTTCCCCCCCTCCCACCTCTATCCTTCTGTCCTGAGCTGTTAGACATCATAAGGCAGCTTTCTGATTGCTCTTCGGGCCAAACCTCACCACCCTGCTTCCACTGTTTTGAGACGCAGCTCAGTGTACTGCCCTCCTCGGTACCTGCCATGCAATGACCTTTCCTGTCTAGCTCCCCAAAGTCATTAGCAGCCTCAGCTCCTAGACTGGCCCCCTGGGACCCAGGTAAAGTGAAGTCATGGCCAAAGCAGGCAGGTTTGTGATTGGCATATAGAGCCAGAGTGGCAGAACTGGAAGGGCAGGGGCCATTGAAATCATTGAGCCCAGCCCCTTCATTTGAAAGACTGCAGAGCCCAGAGGGGTCATGACATCATGAGTTAGAGCACCTTCCTTCCTAGCCCCAAGCATGATCTACCATGACCATGTTGTGACAGCCTCCTCAGGCAAGAGGATGGGAAAGGAGCCCAGAGAGCAGGACTCCCTCTCTGAGAGAGGGAGACTAGGAAGGGTTCTGCCTTGCCTGCTGCCCTCCCCACCCTCCCAGGCTCCCCGCTCTTTGCTTCCTGTGCTACCCTGATGGGAAGCCAGGCTGTGATCTTTGCAGGATGGGGAGGGGAGGGGAGGAGAAGAGAGGGAAGGGAGAAAGGTTTCTCTGAGGCCGTTGCCTTGGGGATGGGAGCCAAGGATGCAGCAGCTGCCAGAGGCCACGGGCAATGGCTGGCAGCCAGGAAGCACGGGTGCCCTTGAGTTATTTCCCTGTCTTTCACCCATAAAAATATCACAGATATTCCAGTGTCTCAGAGCCGGGGAGATAATCACCCCTCCTGAGCTCTTTGCCCAGTGCTGTGACGGATGGGGGAGTGGAAGGCATGGTCCCTGACCATAGGCAGCTTATTGTCTAGTTGGAGAGACTCACACCCCAAGGATCTTTGAGGGATGGCTGGGGGAAGAGATTCTGGCTCTAGCCTTCACCATGTGGCCTGAGAAAGTCACAGAGCTGACTCATCTTCATCTCCGGTGGAAGGAGGGGGCTGGATGATCTCATCCAGGGGGTCCTCGGTCAGGTGACTTCCTCTCTTTCCTCAGTTTCCTTCTCAGTGAAATGTGGAGGTTGAACAGCTAGTTCAATCAGGGTCTGTCTCACTGAAGGTCACTTTTTCCAGTGATGCTGATGCCCATCTGTATGTTAATACAGAATATGAGAGGCAAGTGTCATAATGGGGGGAGGCTTTGGAGAGGGGAAGACCAAGTTCAAATTATGCCTGGAAGTCACTTAATCTCTGAATGCCAGTTACCACTCAGTGGGCACCCACTTTGGTTAACAGTTTTTTTTTTTTGGCTAGGCAATGGGGTTAAGTGACTTGCCCAGGGTAACACAGCTAGTAAGTGTCAAGTGTCTGAGGCCGGATATGAACTCAGGTCCTCCTGACTCCAGGGCTGGTGCTCTATCCACTGTGCCACCTAGTTGCTCCTGGTTTATACTTTTTTTTTTTAAGGAATATCTTGAGGCAGTCGGGGTTAAGTGACTTGCCCAGGGTCACACAGCTAGTAAGTGTCAAGTGTCTGAGGCTGGATTTGAACTCAGGTCCTCCTGACTCCAAGGCCAGAGCTCTGTCTACTGTGCCACCTAGCTGCCCCTCTGGTTTACACCTTTTAAACTTGCTTATGGGAAACATTCCAGGACTTGTCTCCCTCATCTAGTGTGTTATTTGTCCCTCCTGGCTTTGGGTCATTTGCACGTTTGCCTTAATCAAAGTAATTGCAGAAGATATTGAACCATACCTGGCCCAGGAGAGACCTTCCTCTAAAGAGATGTGTAAAATGGGGGAGGGTGATATACTTCAGTGAATGCCTGGCTCAGCAGCCTCTAACTGTCCTCAGAGAGGTGAAGGACTGGCTGTGGAATGCTTCTGTTCAGTTGCATCTCTTAATGACCACATCTGGGGTTTTCTTTGGCAGAGATACTGGAGAGGCTCGCCATTTCCTTCTCCAGCTCGTTTTACAGGTGGGAAAACTGAGGCAGAGACAGGGTGAAGTGACTTGCCCAGGGCTGCACAGGTAGGAGGTGTCTGCATTGGGGAAGATGCGTCTTCCTGACTCCAGGCCTGGCGCTCTGTACGCTCTGTGCCCCCTAGCTGCCCACACGGTACTTGAAGGTTTGTGTTAACATACATACAGTATTATATATGCTATCATTTGATCCTGTGAAGCAGGTGTCATTGTTGTCCCCATTATACAGATGAGGAAGCTGAGAGCTCTAATTAGCCTAAAGTCACCCAGTTCAGCGTCCAGAGCACCAGAATCAGGATCCTAAGCCAGGCCCCCTGACTCCAAATGCTCTGGATGACGGATCCTTAGCCGGTGACCCCTTGGAGGCTGGTATCTGGAGGCTAATGCCTTTCCCCCGCTTTTTCTCCAGGAGGATGGGCTGCCCCCGGGCGCCACAGCAGCCCGAAGGAATTTGATCAGCAGCATGTTCACCCTGACCACGGGCATAGTCCTCCTCCTGGGCCTTCTCTTTGCCTCCGTCTACATGTACAGGCATTATCTGATACCTCAGGTGAGTAAGCCTCGCCCCCCACCCCCCCATCACAAACACAGAGCCCTGAGCATGTCGGCCCTCTCTTCAGACATTTTTGGTGGCTCCTGTTGCCTCCAGGATGACATCCTCAACCCTGGCACTGAAAACCTTCCTCCATCTGGGTCCCACCCATCACTTCATAATTGCTCTCCTTCACAAACTCTGCTTTGGTCAAGCTGGCCTGCTCAAGTTTCCCTCTGCAGAACGCCCCATCTCTCACCTCTGTGCCTTTGCCTAAGACAGTCTCTTCCTCCCCACATCTGGAACGAATGACCTTCCTCCTCCCTTCTACCTCATGGAATCCCCTGTTCCCCTCAGAACACAATGCAGGTGCCGCTGTCCGCCTGAGACCTTAACTGAAGCACTTGAGTATCAGGCACCTGCCGTGTGCAAGTGTCATGCTGGGTGCAGGGGATGCAGGTAGAAAGAATGAAACAATCCCCACCTGGAAAGAGCTTTCATTCCTCAATATCTCAATTGCTAAGCATCCCCTTGTATTCCTCTTTCTGTCCCGAGTCATTCCATATCAAATAGATTTAAGAAGGGGAAAAAAAGGCAGAAGAGGGGGAAAAGCAACAAAACTGATCCATGCAATGGAAAAAAATGAATCCAATGCCATGCTCCACACCCATGCACCCCCACCTCGGAAAGGAGGAGCTCTCAGGTTTTGTCTTTTTTTAAAAAATTTATTTATTTGTTTTTAGTTTTCAACATTCACTTCCATGAGATTTTGAGTTCTAAATTTTTTCCTCTTCCAGCCCTCTCCCAGTCTGATATACATTCATATTAAACCTATTTTCACATTAGTCATGTTATAAAGAAGAATTAGAACCCATGGGAGGAACTGTGAAAAGAGGAAACAAACAAAGAAAAAAGAGAGCACACAGTATGCTTTGATTTCCTAGATTTTGGTCTGTATTTCCCCAAAGCAGGGCCCTTAGTCAGTGCTTGTGGCATTGACACCTCCGGGGCTGCCTGTGGCTCTAGCTCTGAAAGCAGCTCTCTGTATCACTGATCACCAGCATCTGTGGGTGGTGCGAGTTTGGGTGGAGGTGAAGGGTTGTCACAATCCACTCAGTGAGGCCTAGACCTGGTTTTCTCAAGCCTGGGAAAGAGGGGCCAGTGTAGGTCCCAAAACTCTCCCTAGCTGATGTGGATTCAAATGAATTTGCAAGAAGGAGGGGAACCCCACAGGCCCCCTCCCCCTTTCAGTGTGAACTCCCCCACTTCTCAATGGGCATTTTCTCAGATTTGGAGGCTTCCTGACTAATAGTGATTTTTGTTCTCCTTTTCTCCCCCTTTCCCTTCGGGTCATGTTGAGGCAGGGTCCCAAGCTTTGCTACCTCTCTTTCATTCCCCATTTCCCAAGAGCCAGGCATGACTCAGACGGTTGTTCCCCATCAGACTTCCTCTTTGGAGACTTTAGCTCCCACCGCTGGGTTTCCCCTTCTATCTCAGCATAGAGACCCAGGGGAAGGAGGGAGGGAAGAAGGTGGGAGTGGGCCTACATGAGTAGGTTGTGAAGACGAGGCCTCTGGAGCCCGAAGGCCAAAGACTGAAAAGAGGCATCCCCCAGAATACCGAAGGGATGGGAAGAGGGGGCATTCTCTTTACCTTCCCCAGCACTGGGTGCCCTATAGTGGAAGGAGGACCCTTATTTAAAGTCAGAGGACCTGGGCTCTCCTCTGGTATTGCCCGTGTAGACTTGGGTCAGTAACTCATCCGCTTTGAGCCTCCATTTACATCTCCTGTAAATCAGAGATGGTGATCAGTCAGCAAGTGTTTTATAAAGTGTTTTCCTGAAGGGCTGGGGACAGAAATCCAAAGAACAAGCCCATCTGTAGCCCTAATTCCATTTTCATCCTCCTGGTCCCTCTCAAGATCTCGCACCGGCCTCGGGAGAACGTATTCCGCTGTGGGGTCCTCTACGAGGACTCCCTCTCTTCCCCCTTCCACAGCCATCTGGAGCTTCAAGAGAATGTGGAGATTTACATCAAGGAGGATTATGAGCATATCAACATCCCTGTGCCCCAGTTTGGGGGTGGCGACCCGGCCGACATCATCCATGACTTCCAGCGGGTAAGGGCTTAGTGGGGCTGCTCTCCACGACTTTGTTCGTGTGTACGAAGGTGACCCGTACTGGCCAGTCTGGTGATGTCATTCAAAGCCCAACCCTTCTCATTCTTAGAGGCCGGTCACCAGAAGGGTGGCTGTCAGGAGAGGAATTCTGTATTAGATGGAATCCATATCAGATGAAATCACAAACGCAGTGCTGCATCTCTGTGGTTATATTCCCCAGCTTCAGAAGTCTCTGCCGCAGAGAGGACTAATAATGTTGCTGTAGCTTTAAGGAGCAACGGAATCTTGCCATTATGGTTCAGCTAGCAGAGCTGGGGTCCACACATATGTCCGTAAAGAGTCTGTTGTTGTGTTATGTTTTCTCTCCACAGAAAAATATTGTATAGCAACATGGCATAACCAAAAGACCAAAAGCCTGGTTCTAGGGTCTGTGTGGCCATCAGTGGCTGTATTAACTTCTCTGAGCCTCAGTTTGCTTATCTGGAAAATGAGACGATTAGCCTGGGGGTCCCTTCCAGCTATAGATCTATATTCTGTTGTCCTAAGTAATTTCTCTAGGCCTCAGTTTTCTTATCAGCAAAATGGAAGGGGTTAGACTCAGGGGTCTCTGAGATCCCTTCCAACTCTGACGTTCTATGACCGATACATACTTCAATAATGATAATAAGAGATAACATTTCTTTGTAACAAAAATTTTTATTATAAACTAGAAAATAAGTTACAAATGTGAATGTTTCCATACACAAAACAGTAAGAAAAAAGGCTTGTGTATGAAGCTATGAATCCAGTCCGTGTGGCCTACTTCTTGCCGAGTATATTAAATTTAATGTGGTTGCACCAGCATTGCCCTGCTTGTCTGTGGTCTCCTGAGCTGCCTCTGACTTCCGTTCATGCATTTTTAAATGCTTCCTTGGTAAGAGCTGACATTTATAGTGAGGCCTGGAAGGTTTCCAAAGCACCTTAGAGACATGATCTCACGTAAGCTGCTTGAGATGGGTGCTGTGTGGTCATGGCATTGCAGAGAGAGTTGGGAGGGCTTGGAGATTTGGATATCTGGGTAGTGAGCCTCTGGGAGGTTCAGAGGATTCTAAGATCTCAGATCCAGAGCTGGGAGGGCCATCAAAAGTCCTCTGGGCTCACTGCCTTGTTTTGCATGTGAAGAAAGTGGGGACCAGAGAGGTTCATGGGATCTTAGAACTGGAACAGACTTGAGTATCCTGGCCCAGCCCATTTTGCAGATGAGGAAACTGAGGCCTAGTGAGGTCACATGACTTGCCCAAAGTTACACAAGCAGTGAGCATGGGGGTGGGGAGGGGTTGGTTTGATCTGAAGTTCTTTCCACTATGGCACCAGCAGGTCCTGGCTCTTAAATAGAATGTTCTTAGGTAGACAGCAGGCAAGACCTGAGGAGGGAGGAGCGGCTTCCTCTTGTCACCTCCATTCACCAGTTGTCTTTGCCATGTTATGAACCTGAAGGAGGTGTAATGGGCAATGGTCCAGCCCCTAGTGGAGTGGCTAATGGTAGAGCCTGGAGAGGGTGGTGGTGGGCCATGACATCCAGGCTGGGTTGAGGGCCCCTCACCAGTGGCTGATTCTGTCCCGGTTCCAGGGCCTGACTGCCTACCATGACATCGCTTTGGACAAGTGTTACGTCATCGAGCTCAACACCACCATTGTGATGCCCCCAAGGAACCTCTTGGAGCTGCTGGTGAACGTGAAGGTGTGTGCGGACCCCTCCCTCCCCCTCCCAGCTGGCAGGGATAATGCTAGAGTGTGGATCTGAGTAGGTCACTGGCCTCCAAGGAAGCGCAGTGGTTCACCTGTCCCTACGCTCCTGCTTGGCAGTTCAAGCCCTCTCCATCTGGTACCAGTCTGACCCTGCAGACCTGTCACCTCCCTTCATATGCCGCACACTCCAGCCAGACCCATCTGTCATCTGTTCTCTACACGGTCACTAGCCTCCTGACCTTGGCTCAGGCCATCGCCCCAGGACCGCAGGTTTTCCCCCTCCTCCCGCTGCGTGGACTGGTGCCTCTGTTTAGGTCTCAGTTCCAGCACCACCTCTCACATGAAGCTTCTTTCAATGCTCCCCGTGGCTTGTACCCTTTCCCCGCCTTCCACCCAGAACTTTGGAGATATGTCGTATTGACGTGGCTGGGTTCACAGAGTTTCCTCCATAGAATGTAAGCTTCTGGAGGGCAGGGAATCTTTGGTTTTCCCACATAAACAGGGACTGAATTATTGTTTACTGAAATGAATTGAAGCCCGTGGCCCGTTCGGGAGCCTGGCTTGGTGGGCTGATGCTTGTGCATGGCTCCTGTTTCAGAAGGGGACCTACCTGCCCCAGACGTACATTATCCAGGAGGAGATGATCGTCACTGAGCACGTCAGTGACATGCAGCAGCTGGGCTCCTTCATCTACCGCCTCTGCAGCGGCAAAGAAACCTACAGACTGCGGCGTCGCACCACAAGGAGACGTAAGAGAGCGCCAGCCCCGCCCCTGGGCCCTGCCACTGCCTCTGAGGGCTGGCCCAGGCTTCCTCCTTAACCTCGCCATCCACCAGCGTGAGGGCAAGATCCCTGCTGCAAGTGGGGCGTTTTCCCAAGGGCGGGGTTGGTCATAGTCTCATAGATCTAAGATACTTTAGAGGGCATGGAGTCCAACCTCTCATTTTACAGATGGGGAAACGGAGGCCAAGAGAGGGGAAGTTTGCTTCAAAGTCAAACGAAGAGTAAGAACTCCAGAGCTGGGCTTTATTCACACGCCAGTCTGCCTAGTATCCCCAACTGCCTTCCACGTAGGAGACCATATGATAGGGGACAGAAGGGACAAAGAGAGTTGTGCAGATTCATGTATCCTCCATTCTGCCCCTTGGGTTTAGCTTCAGGGCTCCTCAGCCCAAGGATCCCACCTGCCTCTGGGGCAGAGGGAGCCAGGCAGGGCGAGATGCCCACCTTTATGCTATCCCATCTGGTCAGGGAGAATTTCTCAATACTTTGAAGTTTCCCTAATTCATTTTGCTGCTATGAACAATCATACAGCCTCTCGTTGGCACTAAACTTACTTCTTACTGGGCCCCAGACTGGCCGGCCCGGCCCTTGTCTGTCACCGCTGGCCTTTGGCCTTCCTCTCCTTGGGCACTGACAGGCTGAGGGGACTGAGGTCTGTTAGTCGTGCTCAGTGTGGTTCGTTGTCCCAACCCCGCCCCGTGGCTCATCAGACTTTCTCTGTGTGTGTGCTCCTTTCAGGCATCAACAAGAGGAGTGCTGGAAATTGCCACTCTATCCGACACTTTGAGAACACGTTTGTGGTGGAGACAGTGATCTGCGAGCAGTAGCAGCCCTCTCTCTTCCAGCCTCTCCTTCCCTTCCCTGCTGCTGGCCTCCGTCCCACCCCTTCCCCTCTCTCCCTCTTTCCTTCCTCCTTCTCTCCCTCCCTAGGCTGCTTCGTTTCTCCCTGGGAAAGCCTTCCTTTAGACTTTATCCTGCTCCAGACTTTTCTTTGACTCTCCTGCCTGTCCTGTAGCCCCCTGGGATCCCCCTCTATCTCCCCTGCATCTCTTAGCAGTGCCTGACAGTAGCTTTGGGGCTGGGGGGACAATCTTGATTTTGGGATTACGTTTATTCATTGACTTGGAAACAAAAGTTTAGTGGGACCCATGCTTTGGGTATCAATGGCTGGAGATGAGGAGGGGTCATGGGATGGTCAATCTAGACCTAGGAAGTCTTTGTCAAGCTAGAGTGAGAAGTCATTGAATCCAAGCTCCTCATTTGACAGTGGGAGAAACTGAGACTAGAGAAGGCCAGCCCAGGGTAACACAGCTGAGCTGGAATTTGAACTCAGGTCTTCTAACTCTGAAGCCAGTATGCTTCCCATGGTCCCAAAGGGCCTTCTCTGTAGGTTACCGCTCTCTCCCTGGGAGCATGGGAAGGTCTTGCCCTGGGGTTCTACCATCTTGGAGGTGAGGGGTAGAGGATGGAGAACAAGGGGCAGTTGGCCCAGATAAAGAGCACAAGGTTAGACTGATGCCCCAGCACATTTCGGCCCAGCGCCCTGTGGGTGGAGAGGGAGGGAGAGGGAGGGTTGTTCTCAGGGAAAGGGAAGTTGGAGAACCAGGCGAGTACAATCTGTCCACGTAGCAGAACCAAAAAAAAAAATGCAAGTGGGGCCAGTCACCCAAGGCCAAAGTCACCCAGTGCTGCTGATAACGGTAGTGGGCAGATGGGCAGAGTGTCCATTGGCTGGCTGTTCCATTGATACCGGAAGCAAAGGATTGGAACTCCCAGGCTGGGCAGGGGATGGCAGGGTCATTAGCTCATCTAAGCACATGGGGTGGGTGGGTGGGTGGGGCACCCCTGGGATAAGGGAGGCTGTGGGCACATACATGGGAGCCCACCTGAGTGGGAGCCTCTTCTGAAGAGGGAGCCAGGGTCAGAATCAGCCATTCATCAGCAGATTTAGGATGAGGGCGGAATCCTAGGATGTAGACCATCTGATGATGTCCCTTCATTTTACAAAGTGGGCAGAAGGGGCTTTGAACCCAGGCCCTGGGGCCCCGCATCCAAAGCACTGAACCTTGCTTCAGGTGTGGCTGGATGCGCCTTGGGGTCAGGTTGGAGTTGTTAGCTTCTCTAGAATTAGAGCAGGTGTTTAAAAAGGGAGGGCCAGGGGTGGGGGGTGGGGGGGGTGGGGATAGTATCCAGTCCAGGTTTGAATTTGGGAAGGCCCTAGGAGAAAAGGCCAGAATGAGCTGGTACATTTATACCCAGCCTCCTCCTTGCTTTTAGGAATTCTCCTTTTCCCTCCTCCCTCCTCCTTCTAACCTTCCCTTCCTCCCCACCCCCACAGCCCCTGGCCTTGGGCTTGGGGCAGATATAAAATGTGTCCTTGTCCTTGACTTTGCATGATTTCCCTGGTCATTTAACATGCTAACAATGTGCAGCCTGAAACCTTAATTAACAAAAGGACCTTGGCTGTTTGCCTTGCATTAATCTAAGGGTCCAGCCCGAGCTGCCCGGCAGCTCCCCCTCCTGGGATGGGACTCCAGACGCTTTGTATATTTTATCTGTTGGATTCCTGTTTTGGGAAATGCCCATGAAAGAATAAAATCTTTGACCTCTGACTTGTGGTGTGCGGTGCGGGGAGATGGGGCTGGTGACAGGGTGCTTCTTTTCCATCAGTGTCCAAACCCCGTAAATGTGCTTTCTATGGGCCAGGCAAGCGAAGGAGGGACAGGGCTGGGGTTACTGGGGGCCTCAGCCCAGAGAAAATGATCATGGAGGTCTTCCTTCCTCCTGGCCCTGAGAGGTGGGGCCACAGCTTTAGAGTGAGAAAGGATCGGAGAGGGGATGTCTAGTTCAGCCCCCTCATTTTAAGGAAACTGAGGCTCAGAAACATGACTTGCCCAGGGCCATGCAGGTAGTAAGTGGCCAAACCCCAGATCTCAACCCAGATCACCTCCGAATCCACTCTCTTCTGTCCCACCGGTGAGAGAAATAGTTTCTCTTCTAAGAGGACTAGCTTCCTGAAATGCAAGTGTCACCATGTCCCAGAGGGGTTTCTTATCACCTGCCACTTCCAGCCTGTCCTTCCAGGCTTCTGACCCACAGCTCCTGGGTCCTGCTTTTCCCCTTAACCAAGCTGGGCTATGCACTGTGCCCTCCCAGGCCTATGGAATGTCCTCCTTCCTCAGTCCTTGCTCGGATGCCCCCAACCTCCAGCTCTCTCCTCAGATGACCGCATCATTTTCACGTATTGTAGCCTTTCTTCCCCCCACCTCCACTCCTAGTAGAGGGCCCTTGGCCTAGGACCCCCCTGGGTTCAATTCCCCAGTCAAGATACATCTTGCCCGTGTGACCCTGGGCAAGTCACTGCTTCATGCCTCAGTTTCCACATCTGTAAGATGAGAGGGTTTTAAGCTCTCCACCATTTAAAGCCATGATCCTCTGGTCTTTAGCCATCTTCTGCAAGTCTCAGATTCATTTGGACACAGATGTGTCCACGCTCAGTTATGCATTCATGCTCACACCCCAGTTCCAAGGTAATTAGGAAGCTTTCTGGTTGGAAGCGTCCAGTTCACACTGAATCACTTTCTCTACCATGGCTTGGATCGGGATGCTGATAATTACCAGACTGCTGCCATTTTGCAATATGTGATTGTGCCAGAGGATTCATAGGAGTTAGAGCCAGAAGCCTCCCTCAAGGGCATCTGACCCACCCCCTTCATTTCTCAAGGTCACCCAGGCAGGGAGAGACTGGTGCACAGATGGCAAGAGGGTGCTGGCTTTGGAGTCAGCCCTGCCACTGACTGCCTACTCCCATCGTCATAAAGACAGATCTTTGATCACTGCCGGGGGTCAAAGGCCCTGAGTTCAAATCCCTCCCATGCCACTGATTCCCTGTGTGGCCTTGAGCAGTCACTTCACCTCTCTGGGGCTCTCTCCAGCTCTTCGTCTCTGATCTTCTGTCACATTGGACAAGGGGAGACGTGCCAGTAGGGAAGATGAAAGCACGGTCCCTCCATCAGAGCCAGGAGTAGATGGGCCTAGCGAGGATGGTGTTGGGAAGGGGGAAGGAAAGAGTCGAGGGCTTAGGGCTTAGAGGTCATTGACACCAGTCCTACCTCCCCCAGAAAGCTCCCTGTGGGCACAGCCAGCCCCTACTGAGCCTTTCTCCCCTTCTGTGAAATCCTACATCACTCAGTCTGGGCCCCCACGTACCCCTGCTTGGCTTCTCGTCCGTGGAATTGGCCTTGACTGTGACACCAGACTGTTTATTCCTAGAGGCCAGGCTGGGGTCTTTACATCTCAGCCCTGCAGGTAGCTACTTATAAGTGTAAGTGAAGCCTCTCTGACCTAATTGGGTGAAGGAAGTAAGACTTTAGTGGAGAGGAGACAAGCTGATTAGAGACATGGAGAGCGCACTGGATAAAAAATCAGGAAGACCTGGATTCAAATCCTGACTCAGCCACGTAGTAGCTGAATGAATCGCTCTGTGCCTATCTTCTATCTAAAATGAGAGGATTATACTCTAAGGTCTCCTCCAAGTTTAAAACCATGATCCTTTAATTCATACCAAAATAGGAGTGACTAATAAGGGCTTAAAGTTATTCCCTTCTATAGCCTGCAAGCTGTTTTAAACAAGCTTACAAGAGGCACCCCAAGGAATGAATGTCTAATGGTAGAATTTCAGGTGCGAAAGCTTGCTACCAGGGCCCACCTCAGCATCCCATAAATCACACTGTTTGATATCCTTTGATATCCTTCCCTAAAGGCAGCCTGGGGCAGGGAAGAGAAGACTAGACTGGAAGTAAGGACACCTGGGTTTTAGCCCTGGTGCTCACCACAAGGGTAAGTCTGAAATCGCTCTGTGCCTCAGTTTCCCCTCATTTTGGAGAGGCTAAAGTTCTTAGATGCCATTCTACACAGAGAAGAGGGGAATGACAAATTTTGTGTCAGCAAGTGGAACACGATCCCTGAGATCAAGGTTTGGAAACAAGAGGGAAAAAAGTCGTGGCCCTCTTTCCGTTTGGGTGGGACAGCCCGCTGCTAGACTTCATCCACATCGACCTTAGCCCTTCCTTGGAGTCTTTATTTCCAGGAGGAATTAGGATGGTGGTTATTCTGGTCCTGGTAGGGACTGATCTGCCCATTCCTGGCCCCTTCTGAAACCAGCTGAGAGCCCAGGGACAATGGCTCCCGGTGGCTGCGAAGATGCAGATGCGCATTCTGACTTATCTCTGTTGTAATAAAGGTGAGCGCCCATTTGCTCTTTGAACTCCTCCTGCCCCCAGGCTGCCACGTCCCTTTACAAACCTCAGCGGCGGCTGGGTCTCCGTGCGCTAAATACTACTTTCTCTTAGTGGGAAGAAAGATAACTCATCCATCCATCCTTTTGGTTCCTTCCGGCCTAATTCATCTCTCACAACTAACGGAGCCCTCCCCCTCCCCCTCCCCTGCTTTTCTTCCTGGGGGCATGTGATGCTACTACCTCCATTCCACTAATTCTCTCTAAGCTTTTGAGGGGGTGAGTGACAGACACCGGGATTCACTCAGCCTTCCTCATCTGCATTTCCTAAAGCACCCACACCCTTACGCAGCCCAACCCCAAAGGGTAAACAAATGGCATTGTACATAGGTGAGGGAAAGGCGAGCGGGTGTCTTCCTCACCCGGTGAGCTGACTCCTCTCACCAGTTACCCTCTCCTCTCTCTTCCCCCTCTTCTGATGTTTGTCCTCTGCCTTTCTCCAGGCCTACCCTTTGGTCTCTCTAGCCCTGGGGTCTTCCCTAAGAAAAGGCCTGTTGGAGGCTGGGGTTTGGGCTAGAGGAAAAAAAAAACTGCTGGAAAATTTCAGTTTATAAAATAAATATGAAGCTCTGGAGCCTCCTGCAAGTATCGCCATGGAAACGAGAGCCTGGGCCGTCACCATGGAAACGGGGAGGGGGTTGTCACTGCTTGAAAGAGTTAGCAGCCGCTGCTGTGGGAGGCTTCATTCTCCAAGGAAGCCTTTGTCTCCCCGGCTCCCCACATGGTGCTCAGTCTGGGGCTCTTCACTCTGCAGGGGATTAGGGAACATGGCTTAACCTTAAGAGGAAGAGACTTCCGTTGCTAGCCAGCTTGTCTGAGGTAGGAGGGGAGAAAGGGGGTACCCATCAGCAGACCCTTTCCTCCTTCTGAATGAACCCATCTATCTATCACGGAACCTTTATTGAGCATCTACTGTGTGCACAGCCTTGGGCATGGCCTCCCCTGAGAGCTGAAATCAGTCCCTCATTAAGTATTTAGTAAACACCCACTGTATGCATGGCACAGTTCCTGCCTTCAAAGAGCTTACCTTCTGGTGGAGGGAGAGAGGAGAGAATGCACACAGAGATAAGTAAGTACAATGTGCATATCAATCACTCAATCATTTATTCATCGCCTCTATTCCAAATGTTGGGCAGCAAGGTGGTGCAGTGGATAGAGCACCAGGCCTGGAGTTAGGAGGACCTGAGTTCAAATGCAGCCTCAGACGCTTAATAGCTGTGTGACCTTGGGCAAGTCATTTTAAGCCTGTTGGCCTCAGTTTCCTCATCTGTCCAATGAGCTGCAGAAGGAAGTGTATCCAGTACCTCTGCCAAGAAAATCCCAAACGGGGTCACAAATAGTTGGACATACCTGAAAATGACTAAGTAACAGCTCCCTGCGGACGCTGAGGGTGAAACAAAAAGGAAAATCCTGTTCGGTGGGAGACGCGACGCGCACATCTAGCATTGCGTACGCGAAGTGCTTGTACAGGGAAATGGGGAGGGGCAGCGAAGGGGCTTCCTGAAGGAGGAGGCGCTCGAATGGAGCCCTGAATTAAGGGTGATGGGCTGGACCGTGGGCAACGCCGCAGCCATGGGGAGCAGCCAGCACTAGGGAAAGATGATGCTGATGTACCGCCTCTTACGCTAATTAGCTCATAGGGAAAAAATAATGCCCCCTCCGGTCCGCGTGGCTCTGATGATGTAGAGGGTTTCTGTCAGACTCAAAATGGGGGCAATCCCACTCGTTGTTGTCCTGCATTCCCTGGTTGCCCCTGTGCTGCTGGTACTTTCTGGCCCAGATTTGGACATCCCTCCTCCTTCTTCTCCGATGCCAGAATCTCAGAATCTCTCCCCGGTCCTGAACTTGCTGCTGTTTTGTTTTGTTTTGGTTTTTGGTTTTGGGCAATTGGGGTTAAGTGACTTGCCCAGGGTCACACAGCTAGTAAGTGTCAAGTGTTTGGTCTGAGGCTGGATTTGAACTCAGGTCCTCCTGACTCCAGGGCCAGTGCTCTATCCACTGTGCCACCTAGCTGCCTCTCGCTACTGTTCTTATATAGGCTCCCCAGCCTGTGACTAAGCCCCCCCTCTAATAAGAGCAGGCTTCTTGTCCCACCTAGTTCTGATTGGTTCAGTCAAGGAGTGTTTCCACCTCATCAAGTAGGATGGGGCAATCGGAAGTCCAGAGGCAACCCTGTCTCAGTAAACGTAGCTGACATTTATGTTGTTATTTAAGGTTTGGAAAGCACATCATATGCAGTATCTCACCAGAAGATCTCTGAGGCAAGTGATAAGTGTACTATACAAGAGGAAATAGATATCAAATGGCAGGCCTACTCTGCCAGCCAAGGTCTGTTGGGAAGGTGCTATGGTGGGTGCCACCTTTGTATTCCCATGTTCTTCCTATCTGCTCCAAGGGAGGCAGTGACCTTAAAAGATCTCTAGGTCTCAGAGTCCTATCCCTCTGAGCTGGAGCAGATCTTAGAAGCCACCTAGTCAAACCCTTTCATTTGACAGATGAGGAAACTGAGGCCCAAGAAGGTCCAAGGTCCAAGCCCTAGGAGTGGAATTTGAACCCAGGATCTCTGACCCCAGAGCCTGTGCTCATCTACTGAACCATACTGTCTCAATCTTTCCAATATCTAGGTCCAATCTGGCTGCTCCTCTGCTCAAGAATCTTCCATGGCTCCTTACTGATGATTAAAAAGAATACAAATGCTTTCCTGGCCTTTGGCACCATTTGCAATCTGGCTCCAACCTTCCTTTTCAGCCTCATGTCACAGGAACACAGATTGAGAGCTGGAAGGGAGCCTAGTGGTCATCTTGTTTCACGGAGGGACAGCTGAGATCCACAGAAGGGACGTGGACTGCCCAGGGCCATGGGGATAGGAAGGTGGGATTTGAACCCAGGTTTTCTCCCTCCAAACCTGATACTCTTTAGGTTTATTCACACTACATTCTTGCCATACTGAATGACCTGCTAATTTCTGATCTAGAAGTGACCTCCTGGTTAGAACATTGGAACTGGAGTGGAGAAGACCAGACTGAGACACCTGCTAGTGGTCCCCTGGCCAAGTCAATTAACCTGCTGGATATCATCCGGTATCTCTCCTTCTCTTCTCAGGTCCTTCAGCTCCTGGAAAAAGCCATCCGTCTTTGTTGGCTTCCTTACCTCAGTCTTTTCTAAACCCTTCACAATCTGGCTTCTGACTTTATCACCCAAAGGAAACTACCATTCTCTCTCCAAATGGCCAATGGTGACTCAGTTGCCCAGTTGAATGGCCTCTTCTCCATCCTCCTCCTTCTTGCCTTCTCCTCAATGTTTTCTCCCCTTTGGGTTTTCCAAACCAGAACTCATTGTATTTCCCACCAGACCCTCCCATCTTCTGAGCTTCCTTAATACTGTCAACAGTAGCCTCATCCTCTCAGTCACCCAGGCTCAAAAACTCAGTGATATCTTTGACTGCATTCTCATTCCCCCTCCATAGCCAATCTGTCACCAAGTCCTTTGCCACCTTCACAAAAATCTCTTTATTCCCCCAGCCATCACACTGGTACTTCATTCCCTTTCACCTGGACTATTCCACCAACCTCCTAATTGATCTCCTTGACTTTAATCTCTCCCTTCTCCAATTCATTCTCTGCTCAGCTACCAAAAAGATTTTTTAAAAATTAATTTTTTGATAAACATATGTAACAAAAAGTTTTTATTTAAATTCAGCAACAAAGCTTCAACTTAACCAAAAAAAAAGACCATTTCCATAAACATCAAAACACACAAAAGAGCACTGTGCAGGAAACCATAACTTTCTGTTTCATACTTCTTACTTTTAAAAATGGCATATGATAATTCTACCCATTGCTTTTGCAATTCCATACATACTTTCAAAACTATCTTTTTTCTGTTTCCTTTTGAACTTCCTTCTTGAAAATGTTGCAACATTCCTCTTTGTTGGCATCATTATTGCTAAACATCCCCTTCCCCCCAACAAATATTACTTCAAATTAAAAACCTGTAGTAAGTGTGGTCAAGCAAAATGCCAAGTCCCAAACTGGTCTTTTTCCATCCTTAGAGTTCATTTATTTCTCTATGTCATCCTAGACAAGTCACTTACCCTGTGTGCCTCAGTTTCCTCTCTCTCTCTCTCTTTTTTTTTTTTGGCTAGGCAATGGGGTTAAGTGACTTGCTCAGGGTCACACAGCTAGTGAGTGTTATGTGTCTGAGGTCAAATTTGAACTCAGATCCTCCTGACTCCAGGGCTGGTGCTCTATGCACTGCACCACCTAGCTGCCCCATCAGTTTCCTCTTCTGTAAATGAGAATAATAGTAACATCTTCCTCCCAGGGCTGCAATGAGAACAAAAGAGATCATTTTAATGGAAACTTCAAAGGGCTATATAGATGGTAGTTTACTACTACTACTACTACTATTATTATCATATGTGTTATTTTCACAAGGAAGATTTCCTGATAATTGGCACTCTCTCAAAAGTAGAATGGGCAGCTCAGGGAATCCTGAGCTCCCTCTGAGTGGTGGTCTTCAGGTCGTGGCTAGTTAGACCAGTATTTTATGCTGTGCTTGTGGGGTCTAGAGAACCCTTATGATCCCTGCCAACCTGGAGTCAATAAGACCTTGGAACACCACTCCTAGGGACCTTCAGCACCAGGGGATCTACCTCTTCTCTTTAAGGCACAAACTGGGAGAAGTAATATCAGGTGATGTCCAATGAGGGCGTCAATTTTGCTTTGCCAGTGCACCAAAGACACATTTTTGAAAACGACTGTTGGAAATGGCTAATCTCCCAAAGAACCCTCCCTTTTAAAACAATTATTTATTTAGTATTTTCTTTTTCCCCAATTACACGTAAAAACCATTTTTAACATTTGTTTTTCAAAAGTTTGAGTTCTGAATTTTCTCTCTCCCTCATTGAGAGGGCAAGCACTCTGAAATCGGTTATACATGTGTAGTCGTGCAAAATGTGTTTCCATGTTAGTCATGTTGTGAAAGGAAAAGTAGACCGACAAACAGACCAAAGAAACCCAAGCAAAATGAAGAAAGTAAAACAAAAGCTGCTTCGATCTGTACCCAGACTACCGCGCTTCTCTCTCTGGGGATGGATGACGTTAAGTCATTCACAACCGCCTTGCGTCATTGTATTGTTGAGAACAGTTAAGCCATTCACATTTAATCACCATCAATCGATACAGTCTTGCTGTAACTATTATGATGTTCTCCGGAGAAGCCTTCCTTTTAACAACCAAGTAGAGCTAAGTAAAATGAATCCACGTCTTGGTCACATCTGACAAAGTATGCCTCCTTCTGCCCTTCAGGACCAGATTCAAACAAAAATGAGTGAATACAGAAGGGGCAAACTAGACATCCATCCGCGGTCGTTGTGAAGCACGCGGGCTGTCCGGGAGAGAACCTTAAGTCTACAAGACCCGAGCTGAGGCATTTTATCAAGGATCGCACCATGAGTAGAAGACACTTAGTGTCCCTTAACTGGTACCCCACAAGGCATGGAGGCTACATCGTTGGTGCACACAGCTGAAGCTCTGGGGTTTTCTATCTGTGGTAACAACTTTTTGGGGTTTGTTTTATTTCCCTTCATCTTAAGAACCAACTAAATAGCTGTGAAAGGTTCTCACTTTTGTCCCCTCAATTTCAGGGAAGTCAGAAGATCTGTTAGGTGGGGAAAACCAGCGTCCCCCTGCAGCACACAACATGCTCCCCAGGCTTCCCACCCCTGCTGTCAGACCTGTTGCCTGAAAGTATCTCAGATTATTCACTTTTTTGTTTCTCAGGAAAAAGAGAAGCAAATCTAAGCCCGGACTTCTTCACCTTCTCTGTGTCCTGGACCCCTTGGGCAGCCGTCTGGCAAAGCATAGAGGACCTCTTCTCAGAATCAAGATTTTATACGCATAAAGCAAAATACATGAAGTCACCAGGGAAACCAATTATATTGAAGCACAGTTGTCTCTCTCTTGAGAAAGTTCCCAGACCCCAGGTTGAGAACCTCTCATCTTAATTTATGATCATTTTATTTTACTATAATAAAATTTTTATGTGCAAATATGAACAGATTATCCTTGGTAAGAGAGAGGGAGAGGGACTTTAGGATGCATAGGAGATACCAGCCTTGGTCCTGCTTGGATTCTACAAAGGGATGGCCATCTCCTTCCTCGGTCCTTTGGCCCTCTTGGGAAGTCACCCTGATTTTTTTTTTTATTGAAAGTCATTATCCTGCTGATGAAGCCAAGTTCCAGAGGGACTTTTCTGGGTGAGAAATAGTGTAGTGGTCAACATCAGAGGTACTAGCTGGAGAGGAGGGGCAGTAGAGAGAAATCTCTGGAGTAGATTGTCTTCATTAAGCCTTGGCTTTGAGGGGCCAACCATCTTTAGGAGCTCCCATTCAATCAGGCAGTCTAGTTCTAGGAAACTTCCGTGAAGAACATCCAAAGAGAGTCTGGCTCTGAGATTGCCAGAGTGAAAGCTTTGGCTGCTGTTATGTCATCAGGGCCGCCATGTTGGCTTGGGAAGGGTCCAGTTCTGATGCCAGGGTTGCTGTTCACCTCAATGACCTGTCTGTGGTGGAAGGCAGGGTGTGGTGGTTTTGTCCTGAATGGGGGTGTGCCAGAAGCCTCCAGGTCTCTCCTCAGACACCTCAATGTATCTATCTCTACTTAAACACTAGAAGGGCTGGCTACCTGTGCTAGGAGGGCCAGAAGATAAGCTGGAGAGCAAATTCCAGGAGGTTTTCTGGTGCTGAGTCTGTCGGTCAAGTCATTGAAGCTGAGCCGAGAGAAACAAATAATTACCTCCAAGAAGTCTTAAACATTGAGGGCAGAGTGTTTTGGGCTAGATGGCGCAGTGGATAGAGCACCAGGCCTGGAATCAGGAAGACTCCTCTTCCTGAGGTCTAATCTGGCCTCAGATACTTGCTAGCTGCGTGACCCTGACTGAGTCACTTCACCCTGTTTGCCTCGGTTTCCTTTTCTGTAAAATGAGCTGGAGAAGGAAACGGCAAACTGTTCCAGTATCTTTTCCAGAAAACCCCACATGGGGTCTCAAGGAGTTGGACACAGCCAAACAATGACAACAATTCCAGTTCCAGGGAAATGGTCACACTGATATCCCCTTACACAAAGTTAACAGGTGCAGTACCCAGCCCTTAGATGCTGGCCCGGCTTTTTTTTTTTATTTCAGAAATAATGATCCGGCTTCCAGAGTGGAACGGTTGCTCTCATGTGCCTTGTGGGGGTGAGTACAAGGATGAACTAAGGCTGTGGCAAGTGACACAAGCTGCTTGGGCCTCAGTGTCCTCATTTGTAAAGTGGGGGGGGGTGTTGGACTTCAGAACTCTGAGGAACGCCGTGATGAAGCAGAATGCTGAAGATGGCCCTGGCCTAAGTGCCTAGCCTTAAGATGCCTGGCGCAATGCAGGGGTTTGTTTTACTGGACTTGGCGTCTTTGTGTTAAGGGTCTTTTTTGAGGGGGTTCAAAGGGGCAGTGTAAAAATAAACAACGAGTTGATGGAGAAGACGGCCCTGATGCCTTTTCCAGCTTTATTCCTTTATCTTACCTGTTGAGCCAACTTTCATAACAAAGGTGTTTGTTTTAATTTATTATTTTATTTTTGGAGTCTCCCCACCTTTCCCAGGCTAGCAGCACAAAGGCCACTCACAGACTTGATCTAACTGCTGGTCACATGGAAGCTTGCACTCCTCAGGCCCCTTCCAGCTCTGAATCACATTGTGGTTCCATGATCTCCAGTGACGGGGGTCCTGAGCCTCAGAGGGCAGCTTTAGAAACCAAGGGCTCCGAGTTCAGTTTATTGCCACCTGCTTTGCATTTTTAGAAGGCAACCTTCTTAGTGGGGAAGGACAACCTGGGCCAATCTCTTCACCTCCAAAGGCCTCAGTTTTCTCACCTGTAAAATGAAGGGGGTTAGATTAGGGTTGACCTGAGGTCCTTCTAAGGACAACTGAGATGTCTAGATTTTCTGAGGCAGCATTCTTCATTTGTATAGCTCATTAGGTTAATTGTTAACTTTTAAAACTCTTAAGCTTTCAAAATATCCCCAGAGCTGTGATATACTGTGGTGGGGGGATGGGCATCTCCTGTGAAACACGTACTCTTGAGTTTTTCTTGTAGGTGGATTTCCAACCATGGCCGTTGTGGAGGCATGGGTTCCATGACAGATCTCTGTCTTTCTCTATCTGTCTCTCCCTCCCTCCCCCTTTCCCTCTGTCCTTCCTTCCCTCCCTCCCTCTTCTGTTTCCTCTCTCTCTCTCTCTCTCTCTCTCTCTGTGTTCCTATCTATATCCCTGTTTCTCTGTGTCTCTGTATTTCTCTCTGCGTCTGTTTCTCTGTTTCTA
This sequence comes from Phascolarctos cinereus, assembly GCF_003287225.1. NCBI lineage: Eukaryota > Metazoa > Chordata > Mammalia > Diprotodontia > Phascolarctidae > Phascolarctos > Phascolarctos cinereus. Next base: position 11,344,205 of record NW_027555958.1, on the reverse strand, counting down.
TCCCTCTTCTTTTTTTGGGTCTCTCTCTATTTTTCTGTGTCTCTGTCTCTGCCTCTGCCTCTATTTCTGTGTCACAGTCTCTTTCTGTTTCTATCTCTCTGTCTCTCTATCTGTCAGTCTCTATCTCGGTGTCTCTGTCTCTCTACCTCCTTCCTTCTCTCCTACTCCTTCTTTCTCTCTCTTCCTTCCCCCCTCCCTGTCTCCATCCCTTTCTCCCATTCTCTTTTGTCTCCATCTCGCTTAGAAAGAACAATGCCAAGAGCTTGCCAGAAGGTGGCAGAAGAGACCCTCAGATACCCCCCCCCAACCCTGCACTGGCGAGCAGAAGACCACCAGCAGGAGGCGGCAGAGAGTAGCCCCAGGGGCCCCTTGCTGGGAGCCTCTGGGCACTGCAGCCAGAGTCATGCCCTGGGTACCCAGTGACATGAGCTCAGGCAAGGCGGAGTACTTCCTGCAGAGGGGGCTCCCTAGTTTGTACATTAAAGGATGCTCCACTTGCGCCAGGGGATTTTTGGAAGGAAGCGACAAGTCCTCATCCAGGGAGTTGGGTTTTCACAGATGTCACAGCTGGAAGGGACTTTAGTGATGGTCTTGTCCAACCTCATTCTTTTTTTTTTTTTTTTGCTTTTTGGTGAGGCAATTGGGGTTAAGTGACTTGCCCAGGGTCACACAGCTAGGTAGTGTCAAGTGTCTGAGGATGGGTTTGAGCTCAGGTCCTCCTGACTCCACGGCCAGAGCTCTATCCGCTGCGCCACCTAGCTGCCCCTCTTTTTCTTTTTAATTGTCTTATTGATGCTTTAAATACAAGTCCCTGTCTTTGCCAGTGATTCCTTCCCCACCAAATAACAAATAGGCAGTCAGGCAAGTGAAACATATCAGCCCATTGGCCACGGCTGCCTCCTGCTGCACCCGCAGGCCACCACTCCATTGCTGAGCACCGTCTGTGCTCTGAAGTCATTACTGGTCATGGCGTCCCTCATCATCCTGGAGTCTTTCAATGTCCCTTCACTTTACAGATGAGGAAAGGGCAGCTCAGAGAGGGGCCAGATCTTGTCCATGGTTCACACACATGGTAAGTGGCACAGCCATGCTTGGAACAGCCCATCTAGGATCCCAAATAAATTATTCGGACTGCCCTTAGTAGGTTCCTCCAGGTTTCCTGGATGGGTGCATAAAAGCCAAGAGAGGAAGAAAATTTCCCACAAGGCATTCAAGCCTCCTTGGGCAATGAGAGCCTCCGACCTAGGCTTCCACATATGTGGAATCAGATGCATGTGTCTTCCTTGTACCACCACAAAGCTTGTCCAACCTGGTTATACCTGGGAATGCATGTTTGTTCTTGGGATTCCGGATCCAGAGTTAGAATTCTAGTCCAACCTCTTCATTTTATAGAGAGGAAACTGAGGATCAGAAGGACGGTGAAGTGACTTGCCTAAGGTCACATAGGCAGCAACAGAGAAATAGGATTTGAACCCAAGTCTTCAGGCTCTTAAACCCAAGTGCTCTTCCATTGTACCATGTGACTGAATTGAATTGGGTTGTCCACCTTTAGGAGTTAATGCTCTGTCCTGGCTTGACTGGGGCTGAGAGATCAGAAGGGGATGCAGGGTGTGTGGACCAACAAAACTTGAAAAACTTGAACTTCCAGTCTCAGAATCCTGGGATCCTCCAATCTGGAAAGGACCTCGGAGGTCATCTAGTGTGAGCAAGGAATGTGGATTGCACCATCCAAGTCCTGCTTGGAGACCTCCACAGAGGAAAGCCATCTCACTGGGGTATCTCATTGAACAAGTGGTAATGGACAGGGTTCATTGGTCCATTGGATATAGTCAGGGTGTAGGTTCAGAGCGTCCTAGCCTGATGACATCCCCCCCAAACTCATCCTGCCTCAAAACTTCCCTCTCTCTCTGTTGAGGGCGCCACTGCCCTTCTGGTCACCTTGGAGTCGACCTCAACACTTTCCTCTGCCTCCTTCCTCTCTCCCTCCTCACATTTATTCAGTTGACAGGTGTTGTGGATTGCCCTTCCACCACCTCCTCCTACATCTGCGTCCTTCCCTTCTGTTCAACCTCTACCTCGTTTGGACTCTTGCAATAGCTGACTCAGTGGTCCCTCCATCTTCCCTTTACACTCCATCCATAGCTGCCACACAAATATTTCTACAACTCAGATCTGATCATGTGACTATACCCAAAATTTTCCACGGTTTTCTCTTGATTCGATAGAATACCAATCCTCAGCGTGGCAGGTGAAGCCTTCCTCCACGTGGCTCCTAATCACGCGCTGGTTTCGTGTCTTGTGTCCCTTTTATGTGGTTCCTGCAGGCAGATTGGCTTTCGTGCTCTCCCTGGGACATGACCTTTCTCCTCGTGATGCTGGGCCTTTGTACGGGTGGCACCCTCTGTCCTTAGTTCTGCCTCTTAGAGAGTGAGCTTGGAAGCAGGAACTGCTGCATTTTTATCGCTGTTTCCCCATTGCTTGCCACAGGGCCTGGCACACGGTAGGCACCTGATAAATGCTTTTGATTTTTAAAAATGTTATTTTCTGAACTACTGAATCATTAACAAACATAAACATTTCAATATACAAAGGTGAGAAAGAAGATAATACATGAAACTGCAGGGCTGCAAGGTGGCCCAGTGGTTAGAGTGCTGGGGCTGGAGTCAGGAAGACGTCTTCCAGAGCGCAAATCAGGCCCCAGACACCTGTTAGCTGTGTGACCCTGGGCAAGTCACTTAATCCTGTTTGCCTCAGTTTCCTCATCTATAAAATGAGCTGGAGAGGAAAATGGCAAACCACTCCAGCGTCTTTGCCAAGAAAACCCCAAAGGGGTCACGAAGTCAGACACGACTGAAAAATGGCTAAACAGCAAAACATGAAACTACTGCTTTATTACATACAGCTTGTTTATATAGAGAGACATGCTGTTACTCTCTCTCTCTCTCTCTCTCTCTCTCTCTCTCTCATATTTAACATGAGATTGCCAACATTGCCCTGCCTATCTGAACCCTCTTTTGTACTTTCTTCTTTTCTCTTTTGTGGATTTTTAAAATGCTTCATTGAATTTTGAATGCTTCATTGAACATTTAAATACTTCATTTTTCTTTCCTTTTTTTCCTATTCTCTGCATCACCATCTTGCCCCCTCCCCCAACTTAACTGACCCTCAAGTAAAAGTCATTTCTTTGTAATAAATAACAGTCTGACAAAACACATTTGTTTTATATTTTCATGTCTAAAAATATCTGTCCCATCTGGCACCTCTGGTACATCACCAGGAGGTAGGAAATTCACTTCATTAAAACAATTTCATTAAATATTTCTCAATTGCATGTAAATTTTTTACCAATAATTTTTAAAAGTTTTGAGTTCTACATTGCCTACTTCCTTCCCACTTCTCCCCTCTCCCTGAGAAGGCAAGTATTTTGATTTTGGTTTTGATTATACGTGTGATTAAACGTTCCGTGTTAGCCATATTCTGAAAGAAATACAAACAAGATAAAACAATAATGATACAGCAATTTTTTAAAAGTGTGGCTCAAACTGCCCTCAGAGTCCATCAGTTCTCTCTCTCGAGGTAGATAGCATTTTTTATGGGTCCTTTGGAATTGTCTCGATCCAAGTAGTCTTTTCACAAAGAAGTCTTTCACAGTTGATCATCTTAATGAAGTTGTTACTGTGTATAATGTTCTCCTGGTTCTACTCACTTCACTTTGTATCAGTTCTTGCAAGTCTTTCCAGGCTTTTCTGAAACCATCCTGCTCATCATTTTTTTAAAAAGCACAATAGTGTTCCATCACAATCACATACCACAACTTATTCAACATTCTCAGTCCTCTGAAATTATGATTGGTCATTAGCCGTTGCATTGAACCGGATTCTTGAACCTTTCACAGTCGTTTTCCTTTGAGATGCGCAGGGCCCTCATCACTTCTCACCTGCACTATTGCAAAGCTTCCTAACTGATCCTTGCCTCTCGGCCTCCTCCATTTAGTCCATCCTCCACACAGCTGCCAAAGTGATTTTCCTGTGGTGTCACTCCCCTAGTCAGTTAACTACAGCGGCTTCTTGTTACTTCCAGGAGCAAACATGAAGTCCTCTTTTTGTCTTTTAAAGCTCTTCACACTCCAGCCCTTTCCTACCTTTCTGGTCTCCTCACGCGTTTTTCTGCTCCATGCCTCTACCATCCAGTTGCACTGGTTTTCTTTCTGTTCCTCACCGCAGATACTCCCTTCTCTGACCTCACACTTTTGCACTGGTGTCTCCCAGAACGCTCTCCTTTCTAAGTTCCATTTTCTTTGCAAATCTCCTCCCCCAGTGGTTCTGGTGCACAGTAACTACTTAATAAATGCCTCTTGGCTGCCCGATCCCCACGTGAAGGAGGTGTTTGATTGGTTCTGCCTGGCCACAGAAGGTAGGGTTTTGTTGCAAGCAGATGATTTTAGGCTTGAGATTGGAAAAACATCTTCCCAGCAATGACAGTTGTCATAGAGGAAACAAGGTTGCCTCTGGTGGGGGGTGGGGGTGGGCTCTCTCTTCCTGGGGGTCTGCAAGTAGAGGCTTGAAAACCACTTCAGATCGCTGAAGGAAAACGTTGGGAAAAATGCGAGAGGGGTAGGCAGTCTCATTGTGTCCCTACAGCCAACTTGCTTCACTGGAGACTTTGGCAGGCCTTTGAGTGAGATCTAGAATCAACCTCTCTCTTTCTCCCCCTCCCTCTCCCTCTCCCTCTCTCTTTCTCCCTGTCTGTCTCTCTCTCCCTCTCGCTCCCTCCCTCTCTCTCTGTCCTTCCCTCCCTCCCTCCCTCCCTCTCTCTTTTTCTCTCTCTCATTTGAGCTGAGTTATCTCACTCCCAGTAGGTGAGCTCCTTCACTCTTTGTTGTTTGGTATGTATCCTTCCATATTCTGATTTTTGTTTGGCTACAATTTGGATAAATGTGTTTCTTTGCTATTCACTCTATATGTGTTCATTGTAGAGTCGGAATTTAGTGGGAAAGGGGTTAAAGCTTGGGGTCCTTCTCCTCCCACCAATAATAACGACAAAGCAATCAGAAGTTAGCTTAAGCCTGATCATATCCCCTAGATTAATAATATTTTAGGGAGCAGATAGCAGTAAGTCTAGTTCAATACTCCCTCCTTCTGAGGAGAGCAGAGCAGCCTCCCGCCCCAATCTCCTTCCTTCCCCTTCTAGCAGGAATGAAAGTCTCCTCTGGAGAAGGATGGGCAGTGGGTGGGAAGATGTCTATTCTGCCTCTTTTTGAGCCATACAAGGAGAGCCCTCACCACGCATGTGGGGCCTCACTCCTTAACATAGGTGCCAGATTCTGTGCTAAGCACCAGGGATACATAGAAAAGCAAAACATTTCTTGCCCTCAAGGAACTTCCATTCTAACAGAGGAGATGACAAGCAGATGTACCTGTTAGATATATGCAGGTCATAAAGCTTGTTATTTAATATTCCCTACCACACATTTCTGAGAGGCACCTTCCGTCTGCTCTCTGTATGCACTTATCTGTCAATGTTGTCTCCTCCAGGAGAATGTGAGCTCTTTGAGGACAAGGACTTTGGGCTTTTGTCTTTGTATCCCTAGCACTTAGCACGGTGCCTGGCGCAGGTAAGTGCTTAATAAATGCTTGTTGATGAATGAAGGAAAGGAAGGATTCTGTGCGTCAGAGGCGGCCAGGGAGTGCATCCAGGGCACGCTTATCAGAGACAGAGTGCTGGGTGCAAGGAGCAGCAGGAAGCTCAGTCTGACAGAATGGAAGAGCACAAGGTAATATCTAGGAAGGGTTGGGAGTCAGGCTGGAGCCAGGTCATGAAGGGCTTTAAATGTCAAACAGAGGAGGGGCGTTCGATCCTGGAGGCAACAGTGAGCTACTGGAGGTTGAGCAGGGAAGCGACATCATCAGACCTCTGCTCTAACAATAATCCAACTGCACAGAGGATGGAGTGGGAAGACAGAGATCTGAAGCAGAGAGGCCAGTGAGGAGGCTACCGAGTGGTTGAAGCGAGAGGTGAGGAGAGCCTGTCTTAGGGTGATGTCCATGGGGAATGGGGACAAGGGGGCGGGATAGAGGCTAGCAGCATTGGAAGGATTTGGCAACCAATCAGAACTGTGGGGCGAGGGTAAGGATGTTTCAAGGATAACTCAGACTGTGAACTTGGACGGTTTTGGGGGGAAGGAGGTTTGGTATTAAAGACAATGAATTCTGTTTGGGTTGTGTTGAATCTGAGATCCTATAGGATATTTATCTACCTGTTTGCTTGCTATTTCCCTCATTAGATTGTGAGCTCCCTGAGGGCAGGGACTATATTTTGGGACAGCTGGGTGACTCAGTAGGTAGAGTGCTGGGCTTGGAGTCCAGAATAGTCTGAGTTCAAAGCCCTTTTCAGGCACTTGTTAGCTGTGTGACCCTGGGCAAGTCATTTAACCTCTGTACTTCAGTGTCCTCGATGGTGATATGGGGATGATAATAGCACCTACCTCCCAGGGTTGTTGTGAGGATAGTGCTTGTATACTATGCACTATATGAATATTAGCTATTGTTTTGGCTCTTCTTATGCCCAGTGCTTAGCACAATCTGGCATATCGTAGGTGCTTAATAAATGCTGGCTAACTACGGGACATTCACATTGACCATGTCTGCAAATGTATAGAATGGCTCATTCTGTATCGATGGTCCATCACTGATGAGAGAAGAGGGGGGCAGTCTTGATAGTCGTTCCCTCTGAAGCCACCATTGGGCTCTGCATTAGAGTTCTAGGTTTTAGGGGAAAAAAACCTTTGGATGTGACTATCCTTTACATTGTCACATACCCTAGGATTTGTGCAGCCACAACACCACGATGCCAAAGTCCATGATGTCAAAGTCCAAGATCACTGTTCTTTACTTTGCTGTTGTTAGAAGATTCTTGTGCCTTGGACCCACGAGGCTTTGTTTTTGATCTGGAATCAAACGCCTGGCTTCATGATCTTTTGTCAGTGACCCTTCAACTGACCCAGACTTTGATCTTGGGACCTCCCTGGAGCTGGTAGTACTTCATTTTATTTTCCCAGATTCCTTCCCTGATAATCAGGATGATCTGACAAAGCTCCTGGCTCAGTCTCAGAGAAATCTGGGATTTACCATGATAAATCGAGTTCTCTGGCCTTTCAAGAGATCTGCAAGTAGTCCAGAAGACAAAAGGAAAACAAATTTGCAGCTTTCAAAAGCTTTTCTTGGTATCCAATTTATATCAATATCATAAACAGTCCTTAACTGCCGCTATATCATGATTTTATAGAATCTGATATGGGCTGCACCGCCATTTGGTGCTAAAGAAATTGTACCAGATGTGTTACGACCTTACATACTTAGTCTGTTACAAATTAATAAGGAGCTGTTTTATTGTCTCTTTTGTGCCTGCTGTCTTTTTTCAGTAGTTACAGATAATGTGTGAGATTATCATTCTCACGTTATTTTAAAAAACACCTTTCTGTCAAGGTTTTAAATTTCATTTAGTGATTATCATCTGTTCTCAAATTCAACGGTGACAAATTTTGTATGGTTATAGTTTTATTTAATTTAAGATCATTGTAATTTCTACATTTTGTAAATCCTTATTATGATCTAAAAAATAAAAGAGCAGCTTCCAGGGCTTCTTTTCATGTTCTGATCTTAAAAGCACAAATTAATATGTTAATTCTTGTAAATACCAACTTGTAAATAAAATAATAGAAGACAGTCTATTTCTTATTTTAAAAAATTATGGTATTTTTCAAAAGTTTATTTTTCTTTTCAGTCTGAGACCATCCGATATCTGCTACTTATACCTCAGTGACTATGGGCAGGTCATTTCTCCTCAGTTTCCTCCTCTGAAATGAGAGAGTTGGAGCAGATGATCTCAGAGGTCCCTGGACCTTTTCAGCTCTAGGACTGAGATCTGCTAGCCTATAGCATTACTGGCTTTTTAAGATATGAAAATTTACCTTTGTGTGGCCATCCCTAAATCTTAGTGCCTTGGGTCCCCAACTGGTCTTAATCTGTCACAAAAAAGCTGCCACATATCTGCAGAAGTGGGGCAAGGTCCAATTTTTGTACAAGTCCTATGTTAAATTCATGACCAGACAGCACTGGAGATAGTGAATCCATTAGGTCTTTACAAAGTATCTAGTGTGGACCATGTCCTGTGCTAAGAAGTGATTTGGTGATAGCAATAGGAGAGAAGAAAATGACTTCTGTGAAAGTCCAGACCTCTAAGGCTCCTTTGTGCTCTAAATCAATGCCCCCATGACTTAATACCTACCCTCATTCCCTTGAAGGGGTGCTTGGTCCACTTGGGCAGACAATTGACTCATACAAGCTGAGCCCCATGCCTGGAATGCTGAAGTCCCCAGCTTCTTTCAGGGCTCAACTCATCACCTACAGGA